>NC_089839.1:166762556-167109056 GCF_035609145.1 Eleutherodactylus coqui | reverse complement strand
GCCAACATTTAGAGTTTTAATTTTGCAAAAACTTGGCAGGCAACGCAAATAAAATAGAATTGGTTGGACATTGTTGACTTAGAATTACCGACTGATTTTTCTTTCTTTACGTTTAGATTTGCAATAGTCTCTTACAGGCTTGCCATATCCATGTGCAGATATTATGAAGGGTAACGTAACCCTTGCAGTGCAAAGCACACAGAAAACCTAGGGTCAGGAGTTCAATTGCACACACATGTTGCATTACATAAAATTGAACTGTG
The DNA here is from genome assembly GCF_035609145.1 of Eleutherodactylus coqui. Classification (NCBI taxonomy): domain Eukaryota; kingdom Metazoa; phylum Chordata; class Amphibia; order Anura; family Eleutherodactylidae; genus Eleutherodactylus; species Eleutherodactylus coqui. The sequence goes on along the minus strand of NC_089839.1, from coordinate 167,108,793 downwards.
AAAAAATAAACATGAGTCATCCGATTTCCACTGAGGATTTCGATGTCTAATCCAAACTAAGTGCATGCTTTGTAGCGTGTGATTTGTTGAAACACTTCAATCGCTTTTACATTGTAAATAAACATTAATCAGTTCTATATGTTAAGATCAAAATATGAATCTTGTAATGTGCGGCTCTTCCTGATTTAAATATATAGCATGCTCATAAGCCATAGGACATGTGCGAAACAAAGACTAGTTTGCTCTTACAACACTATAGTGATGTATTGGGTTTGATTCAGGGAGCCTCATGTAGACATAAAGTGGAGATGTTACCCACAGTAACCAGATTGCATCTATCCTTTCCTAAGGCCGGCTTCCCACGGCCGTGACGGGCTCCGCCACGAAATTCTGCGGCGGAGCCCGTCACGGCGCCCCCCAGGAGACCCCATACTTACCTGCGGATCCAACGTCCTCGCTCCCGCATGACGCTTCCCCACCCACCGCCGCCACGTCATGTGACACGCCAGCCACGTCACATGACACACCCATCTCATCACATGACGCGGCGGCGGTAGGCGGGGAAGCGTTTTCACGTGAATGGACGGCTTCCATTGACTGCAATGGAAGCCGTCCGCGCGTACACCCGCGGCAAATAGAGCATACCACGGGTGAGGACGGGAGATTTCACGGTGCGGAATTCCACGGTGGAATTCAGCACCGTGTGCCCTGAGCTATTAGGTTCAATAGAACCTAATAGCTGAGGGCAACGCAGTGGATTTTCGCCGCGAATTACGCGGCGGAAATCCGTTCGTGGGAAGGAGGCCTAAATTGTGCTAGAAAATGACCACTAGAATCTAGTTGGTTAGTTTTGGCAACTCCTGAAGATTTACTTGGATTGAGCACATGATGCATGTAGCTTTTTCATATGCACAACAATATTTTAATTGGGGCATACATACCATGTAGGTGGGCATTTTAGAACTGACTTACTAATACCGTCTAATTGTTAAGCCACTGCAAATGTAGACCACACAATCTTAAAATGTGCCTGATTTTCACAGTGGCTCATGCTGGATGATAAATCTGGCACATCTTTAGATTATCCAGTCTAAGTTTAAACCACCTATTAATTGGCTTAGTTTTTGCACCAAAATTCTGGTGCATTTTTAGCACATGAGGTTGTATATTGGCGACGTTCCTTTTTTTTTTGCAAAGCCAAGTCATTCCCACAAAGCCAATCTCCTTTCTCAGACATGGAGAAATAAGTGTCTAAAATATGTCATAATATTGTGCAAAGTGTGTAAGACAGTTTTGTCGTGCAATTTGTGCCAAGAAAATAGCTTATTGTCAATAGTAAATCTGTCCCATATGTATACTCCATTTACAAAACAACATGCGGTATGAGATGCCATATCTCTAGGTTTCAATTGCTTCTTGGGGAGGTTAGCTTTTCCATACCAAACCAGAGACTATTCCTAAAGGTAGATACAGCAATTTGTAGAGAGCACATTTTCGAAGATTTTGCCCTTCATCAGTACTGAGTAGAGTAGGCTGTTTGAGGAGTCTTAGGTGCAACTTGAGGGTACTGGGTGTCATTAAAGAGATCCTTGTGGTATGGCATTTATTTTTCAGGCAATGCTCTACTGGAAAACAGTATGCAAATTAGCCTTTTTTCAGTTGTGTGGCTAAGGCTAGAAGCTGGAGTTTCACTTTAAAATAGAACATGGTACCTGTTACATCCGAGCTGCATGCAATTGATGTGTCCAAGTCTAATGTAAATTTTATATTCCTAAAAGATGAAGATTCACTCTAGGTAAAAACTCAGATAACGTAAAATAGTATATAAGGAAACCAAAAAGTGGGGAATCTGACGCTAACCTACTAATGCGAGAAAACCCTATCTAAAAAACAAAATGCTTACCCAGGTGAGGGTAACTCCATATTAGGAACCTGGGGTGACCCTGATTCTTCCTAGGTGATAACATGGAATGTGGCAGAAGATATATGTTATATAAATATATACATTCAGTGAACACCAAAGAAACAATCTTTGTGTCATACACTGCCCTATCAGGCTTTGCACTAGGTATAACACTGGGTATCTCTGTAACTGTAACATAGTATGTAAGGCCGAAAAAAGACATATATCCATCCAGTTCAGCCTATTAACCCCCAGTTAATTTCCACGCTTTCTGATTCAAATGCAGAAAAAGCAGCTAGGGGGCAGCAAAGAGCTCTTATTATTAACACTATGCGCAGAGGGCATGCTGGGACGGCATAGCATAAAATTAGTATGGAGCAGCCAATGCCCCCAAAGCACTCAGTGATGTCAGAGAAGGGGTCCTGTGTAAGTAAGTGCTGTTGTATGGCCAACTAATATGCAACAGTAGTTGTAAATGTTATCTGTTGTATCATGGACTTTTAGTGTACAGAGCATCTTGGGAAGTTGTATTTGTGGGACCATAATAAAATAAATACTGGATTCGGTATGTTACTAGTTAAGAATATTTGGCCCAAGTTTCTCTTTAAAGGAGTCGTCATTCGATTGCGGAGATCTGTGATTGGCTGCAGCAGCCTGTGATCTCTTGTCAGCAAGCTGACTACAGCCTGTAAACAAAGACCTGGTGCCTAGAACATAGTAGCATAGTATGTTAGGCTGACTGAAGACAATGTCCATCTAGTTCAGCCTGTTTCGACCTCCTTGTTGATCCAGAGGAAGGCAAAAAACCCAAGACGCAGAAGCCAATTAGCCCTTTCAGGGGGAAAAGTCCTTCCCGACTCCATAATGGCAGTCAGAATAATCCCTGGATCAACCTCTGCTAGTTCTTATTTGTCTGTAAGACCCGGATCAACAGCCCGTTGGTCACCTAATGTTTATATCCTGTAATTTCCTTCCACTCTAGAAACACATCTAGTCCCCTCTTAAACTCCCCTATGGATTTTGCCATCACCACGTCCTCAGGCAGAGAGTTCCACAGTCTCACTGCTCTTACAGTAAAGAACCCCCTTCTGTGCTGGTGATGAAACCTGCTTTCTTCTAGATGTAGTGGTTGCCCTCTTGTTACGCAGCCCTGGGTATATACAGATCATGGGAGAGATCCTTGTATTTTCCCCTCATGTATTTATACATAGTTATTTGATCGCCCCTCAGCCGTCTTTTTTCTAGGGTAAATAATCCCAGTTTTGATAGCCTCTCTGGGTATTCCAGTCCTCTCACTCTGTTTATTAATTTAGTTTCCCTTCTTTAAACCCTCTCCAGCACCAATGACCAGAACTGTACACAGTATTCCATGTGAGGCCTCACAAGTGCCTTACATAGTGGAAAAATGATGTTCTTATCCCTCGCCCCTATACTTCTTTTAATGCACCCCAAGACTTTATTTGCTTTTGCAGCAGCTGACTGGCATTGATTGGTCCAGTTAAGTCTACAATCCACTAATACCCCCAGGTCTTTTTCCATATCACTTTTCCCTAGCAATACCCCATTTAGTGTATATTGGTGACATCCGTTTCTCCTGCCCACGTGCATAACCTTACATTTATCAATATTGAACTTCATTTGCCATTTTTCTGCCCAAGCCCCCAGCTTATCTAGGTCCGTTTGTAGCTGTACATTGTCCTCCGTTGTATTAATTGTCTTATATAGTTTTGTATCATCTGCAAATATTGATATTTTACTGTGCACCCCCTCTATCAGGTCATTGATAAATATATTGAACAGAATGGGGCCTAATACTGAGCCCTGTGGCACCCCGCTAGCGACGGTGGCCCAATCAGAGTATGAACCATTTATTACTATCCTCTGCTTTCTATCTCTGAGTCAGTTCTTTACCCAGATACACACGTTTTCGAGCTGTCTCATTTTATGTATCAACCTATTAAGTGGCACAGTGTCAAATGCTTTAGAGAAGTCCAGATATATGAGATCAATAGACTCTCCCGGGTCCAGCCTAGCACTTACTTCATTGTAGAAGCTGATCAGATTGGTCTGACATGATCGACCCCTCATGAACCCGTGCTGGTGAGGAGTTATTCCATTGTTCTCCTTGTAGTATTCTAGGATGGCGTCTCTCAGAAACTCCTCGAATATTTTTCCAGTTATTGAAGTGAAAGAAGGTGCGCCATTGGGGAACCATGAGAGGTGGATATAGACTCTTTTTCCATGTTTGGCCAGGGGAGCATGACTTTTAAGAAAAGAAAAGCTCGGACAACCTCTGTAAGTCATGGGCCAATTCCCTTACTATCTTAGAACTGTTGCACCCATGCTGAATTCTGGGTAGGGATGAGATATTTTCCTTTTTTACCTTAGACTACCTCTTCTTTGTATATGCTGATGCAATATGACTTTGGGTTATGGTATAGCACCAAAACCAAATCAGACAGATGTCTCTCCTGACTGACTTGCTGAACCCCAGAATGTAATGACATATTATGATTCAACTATGCTCATTTAGTGATTTATTCATTAATAGAAACATACCATAAAGGGACATAAGGAACATTGATGAGAAATCTCCAAAAGTGACTTAAACTGCACAGCTGAGAACCTAAGATAATCACAACAAGTATGTCAAAAACCATGAACGATAAACCAAGCAATTTTAAAAAAAAGCAAACAAAACAATATCTGATGCAATGCAAACCGTTGTTTTAATCCCAAAGAATATTAAGCCAATTTGGCCACACAAGAATGGTTGCATTATGCTGTATTCTCTTTGTACACAAAACAAATGGGCAACAGGTAATTACCGATCTGATGAAATCCTGCATACAGTTTGTTGCTAGAGCTAATCTTTTAATGAGACATTGCAATGAGACATACAGGAATTATGTAACGGTGTTTAGCAATGTACAATTCCATTATTCATATGAATTTTCAGTTGCCTTTTTTGCAATCCTGAAGGACCTCTAAATGGCAAGTTGACAGATAGTCTTTCATGCCACTGGGTTCAGGAGAGTTCTTCTAATTTTTTATATAAAAAATACACAAGCCTTATAATTGTACATCTGAGCAATGATCGGGTTATCTAAGGCTTAACAGTCACCACATAACCTATTCTAATCAGTTTCCTGATTTGTTCAACATTGCAGAATTTATTTATTATTTAATAAAATTAAATTGGAAACAATGTATAAAGTTGGGCATTTTTCATTTCTAGCCTCTGTTTAGTCCACACCTTCACTCATTTGGGCTCTTTATGAGGTCTTGCGCTAAGTTCCCTCAATTCTTCTGCTTTGAAGAACTTTTTGTATTAAAGTTTTTGTCTCACGAAGACAAATCTTTTTTGATTGAAGCCCAACTTGGTGATCAGCTGACCACCACACATCTGGCTTCTCTAATTTTTGGTCATTAGCTGTTATAGCTAGACAGTTTTGCTTCCATGGCCAATGCAGTAAAAATGTAGCATTTCATTATCCTATTCAAATGAATGCCCATCCATCTAAGACACGAATGGGTCAGTGTGATGTTACTGTCAAGAGACGAATAACCTATACAGCACCAGCATTTCCAAAACTGAGCTATGGTACTCTGGTTAGCAGCTCACAGGAACTGCAGGTCTTCACTTTTTAACCTCCTGTTAAGGAATATGGTGTTTGTTGTAGTAAATCCCCAGGGTTCATCAACAAAGTAGCTGCTGATTGGTGGGACATTTAGGCAGCAATGCCAAAGAACCCAGAGGGCCAACACCAAAGGGTAATACAAACAGAGTAGGAATAGAGCAGAGTCAAATACAAGGGAGACTACAAGAAACACAATGGTATGCACATAGATAGGCAAATCTAAGTCTTAGAGAAGTCCTAAATGGGGAGCCTACTTCTGTGACATTAGTACAACCTAATAGGGCATATTGAGAGGTGTTTTCTTCATTATCAAAGCCTTTCAAGTTAAATGTGCAGACAAAATCAAACAATAACAGCATCCCTATATCAAAAGATGAGGCTCCTTCATAAGCTTAATTAAAACATCTCTAGATGGGCTCAGATTAGCCCACCAAAGTGCCAGAGGGTATTTCAGTGGTCCCAGATTCTGACATAATAAGAGGTCCAATAGAAAACAACCCAATTGGGGGTGAACAAAAATATGGAAACACCGTATGAAATGCATGCCTTAAAATCGTCCTCTTCATGTCTAATTGAAATATGATTTATAATGCTATGTAACTTAAGTGGAGGTAATATGACACAGATGCTGCCGGGCAGATGTGAACATCTGTCCGAGCAACAAGGTTCCATTGGTCTGGGGTTTGAGACACTCAGCTGCTGTTATGAGCTCCCAAAACCACCCAGAGCAGGGCAAGAGGTGAAGTAAACACGAATTTGACAGGAAAGCTCTCAACCAAGCAGTGGTCAAAAGGGCAGATCAGTGCTAATGATTAAAATCCCATGCATTTTTGTAGGCGTTCCCATATTTTTCACCAACTCCTATACTTGCTACTAGGGATAATCCTTACTGGGTGATTCACAAATAACATTTTAAATCTTATTAAAGGTTTTTCCAATTTGCTCTTAGCTTGTCTGTAGACAGTGCTAGCTATGAGATCACTGTCTCAAGATTGTAGCTCAGGGGCCAAATTAGGCTATTCCTTTATGCAACCAACTTCTAGTCCTTTTAATTCTGACTTATTGGGGGGATGTATCAGAACTGATGCAACTGAAAAGTGGATCTTGTGCCCTAAACAATTAATTAGATTGCAGGCTTTATTCTAAGAGGGGCCTTTGAAGAATTAGAACTGGGAGATGATTGGTTGCAAGAGTTGATAAATCCCTTCCATTATCTTTCTGTACTTGGAAATACAAAATATTATACTTAATGTAATATCCTTAGGTAAGGATTAATAGTGAGTGAAAAATGTTAAAAGTTCACAACGATATTATCAGATTAGTGAAACAGTTACATGATTAGGAGCGTTCCATCTACGACCACTCCTTGAATACCTTAGTTCATCATGATGCCAGAAATGTTAAATCATGTTTATCTAACTCAGATTTATATTTAAAGTTTTTTTTATAGTTATTTCCCCCCCAAACAATGGTTCCTTTAACATGGTTGCTAGTACATAATCACTTAGATACCCGAACATGCCACAATGAAGTCTTCAGTATTATTGAGCGGAACGTACTGTCAGGCTGTCTGTCTTTCAATAAGTATTTCAAAAGCCTCCTGTTGCCAGTATGCACTAAAGTACTTTAAAGGATTTAATACGTTGATGTTATCGAATTGTGCAGTGTGTTTTGCAAGTTGGAACCAATTTGAGTTTGCTAAGCTCCATATCCTGATTCAAGTACTCTTTGATATAATCCTGAATTTTCTTGCAGCAGGAAATGTATGACTAGCTAAAACAAACAATGGAATTATGGAAACCTATATTTTTCTTTTAATTTAGTTGGAGATGCTTCATGTATTACTGGATACTGTTTCATTAAATGTAAAGGTATAACTTCTGATTTCCTTGCTGATGTTAAGCTCCTGACATTATCTTTGAGTTTATTTATCAGTGCTAAAAAATGTAGATTTCAAGGCCTCCCAACTAGATAGAGATAATGTAGAAAGTGATGTCAGAGTACATGGAAAATACTACTACTAATCACCATCATCATCTTTATATAGTGGCAACATATGCCGCGGTACTTTACAAATCAGAGAGAACACGTACAGGAAAAATCAGACCTTGTATCCAGTATTAGGGCTCAGTCACACGGGCGCATCGGCATCCGCACACCGGCACCGATGCGCCCGTGTGACTGACACCAGCAGACGGACGTACCTGAAGACGGCCGTCTCTCTGCAGTGCTGGGAGGAAGAACATGTGACCGGCTCCATTGCCGGTCATGTGTTCTATGATCAGCGCTGGAGAGAGACGGCCGTCTTCAGGTACGGCCATCTTCTAACTGTCAGTCAGACGGGCGCATTGGCGCCGGTGTACGGGTGCCGATGCGCCCGTGTGACTGAGGCCCCAAAGTAAAAAACAATTGGAAGAATAGGGGTGAGGGCCCGGCTCACAAGAGCTTACAATCTATGAGGAAATGAGTGCTTGTTCTGTATAATGGTAGAGCCATATATTATATAAATAGGGTACTGTACTTAAAGCTAAATGAGTTGGTCACTAGCCACTATCTGTGTATATACGGATATTAAGTGCATTGGGATGCAAGGAGGGTGAGGGATACAGCTGGATGAAGCGGTCAGGTTCTTATACTGCATTTAGGTTAAACAAATATGATGTACCAAAGATATCAAATTTTGAGTCAGGAGTCCATAAGACAGTCTTCCACTCTTCAGTAGTCCACTGAAGGTGCTGTTTGGCCAGGCAAGTCTTTTTTTTTTTTTTTTAAATCTTATCTTACTGATACTCTCTCTGTCACACCTGCAGATAGAAGTCTTCTCTTCACAGTTGAAATAAAAAATTATTCATTTTTTCCTGCATTAAGCTGTGCTTGAGGGTTTTTTTGTGCAATGAGATGCCGATCACGAAACTGTTGACTCTCAAAAACTTGTAATCTGATTTCGTAGTGACCTTTGCTCTGTCAGACCTCTTCTTGTCAGAGTTTCCTCCAGATTCCAAGTGGCTTTTGATGGGTGAGGCCTCCCTCACACAGACTTTTTTCTAAACGCTGTCTGAGGCTCCCACTGTTTTCAACGGAGCTTCTCCGACAGCCTCAGACAGCCAGTCAATCACGGCGCTTTGCAGCACCGTAATTTTCGAACAGTCTGTTCCATTTTTGGGTGTTTAGCACTCCTCATCAGTGCTAAATTCTTGGTGACCTGCGTGGATTCCACATATCAGATCCGCCCGTGGACATTGGGCCTTAATCTGCTGGGAAACTGGAAGCAAGTGTTCAGTTTCCCTGGCAGTAAGTGTTCAGTTTCCCTTGCAGTAAGTGTTCAGTTTCCCTGTAGCACCACCTCGGAGGAACTGAAATATTAGATTATGCCTAATTAAATAAATAACCTGTTCATGTGATACTGTTACAAATAATCTAAGTCTTCCAGAAAGAGAAAGAGTGAGCACATTTACATAAAAAAATGGACAGCACTCCTATGAATGGATCAATAAACTACTTTAAAAAATAGGTAGGTGGGCTAAACTCACCTGGTGTTTCGCTGATGCCCACTATTGGCCCATTATCACACCCACTAGCCAGTAAAGCCTTTAGAACAGACCTGGGCAAAGCACGGCCCGCGGGCCACATCCGGCCCGCTGAATAGCTCGGACCGGCCCGCAAAGAGTGTCCTGGTGACTCACCAATGAGTCCGGTGTCAGCAACGGGAAGCAGCGAAACTATGCACTCCGAAGCCTTGTCCATTTTGTTCACTTCTGTGCTGTGCTAATAGTTATTCAGGCCTTACTTATTCAAGCACCTCTACCAATGACGTAGGCTTGAATAACTTTATTAAACAGCACATAAGTTAACAAAATGGACAAGGCTTCGGAGTTTGTAGTTTCACTGCTTCCCGATGCTGAGTAAGTGATGCCACTGTAACTTCTGAGTGCCAGGATGCTCGTTGCGGACCTTGGGGAGTGCCAGGACAATCGTTCCACGCTCGTCATTGGTAAGTGTCAGGACTTTTCCCTTTGCATTGTAATTAGAATAATAATACTAATAATATTCACTTTTTAATCTCTCTTCTTGGGGCAGCTCTCTGTGCCCTCTCCTAGGAGCATACTACTGTGTATTAAAAAAATCTATTTTCCGAGGTTAGCTGTTAACCCTTAAATATGGCGGCTAACATTAAAAAAAGAAAAATTGATGCAGAATGCCGAGTTTTTAACAAAGAATGGACTTCTAAATATCTATTTACTGAAACCAAAGGTAAAGCTGTGTGTTTAGTTTGTGGAGAGCAGATAGCTGTATTTAAAGATTACAATTTGCATCGCCATTATGAGACTAAACACGGAGAGAAATACAAGAACTTGACGGAGGCAGAGCGGGCACGGGTATCTGAAGATTTGCTAGCAAAACTGCAAAGTCAGCAAGGATTTTTTAAAAAGCTTCACTCATCCAGGGATGCAGCCGTAAAGACCTGCTTTGTAGTATCCTACAAAATTGCAAGAAACAGTAAGCCATTCTCTGATGGGGAGTTTGTCAAAGAATGTTTGGTGGACTCTGCAGCGCTAATTTGTCCTGAGAAAAAAGAAGCATTCGCAAAAGATAGTTAATTTCATCAGGGCAAGAGCACTAAATCACAGACAATTTGTTGCACTGTTGGAGGAGCCGTATTACAGCGCCATTCATTTTCAATGGCGGCCGTATTCTGGCCGCAAATCGGGCTGGAATACGGCCCCATTAAGGCAATGTGCATGGAGCCTTCGTATGTTGGTCTGGCCCTCTAAAACCATTCCAATTTCTCATGTGGCCCCATGGGAAAATTAATTGCCCACCCCTGCTTTAGAATGACAATATGTAGTCACCTATCCCTATCAACACAAACAACCCAATAGAAAGGACAACCCAATTGTGCAATCCCAAGAAAACTGTATACAGTTGAATACACACAAATCAATACCAGCACTCAGGGGTGTGCTAATATATTGACGTGACTAGAACAACACAGATTGTAAACAAACTTATTTGGTAGAGTGGGTTATGAAACCTGCTATCGACCCCCTTCCTGCATAGAATCATAGAAGGATAGAGTTGGAAGGGACCTCCAGAGCCATTGGGTCCAACCCCCTGCTCAATGCATAGCTCATCAAAATACAGAGTTCAATATGGACCTGTGTGTACCAACACAAGAAACTCCCATGCCTCACACTGCATTGTGTAACTTATTTATTGGCCAAAAACAGAATACATCATGCAGCGTGTTTTTGAGGATAGCCAAACACCTCCTTTCACAAGCAGAGGTGAGAATAATCAGCAGCAATAACAGGTAATTTATACATACCGCTCATTAGGATGGTTAGTTAGTATAGAAGGCTGCGTGGCACACGTTCCAGGGAACATACACTCCTCTAACTAGAAGTGATGTGTGTTCCACCAACTGTATCTTCCCTGGTCTCCAAAGAGAGAGAGACAAATGCTCGGACTGATTGGTAGAGGTTATGAATGATGCGCTTTACTCTATTACCCAGTTTCCCTAAAAATAAGACCTACCCGAAAATAAGCCCTAACATGATTTAACTCTTGGGAATTCACTATATTAATGCTAACAAGGTATTTGGAAATAGGGTTTGTAAAGCAGCAAGCCTTTAAGGAGTCATTTTAATGAGAAATGCGGGCTCATCATCTGTAGTAGTGTTTAAGTAGATTCCTTTAATTCTACTAATCCTGCATCTCTTGTAGTTTAAAATTAGATATTGTGCAAACGACGTGCATGGATCCAACATTTTACAAATCTTATATTTGTTTCATTGCAGTTATAACAAGCGCCACTGGGAATTTCTTCTGGAAAATGTCCCACGTGGTTCTATAATTTAGTGCTTGATCTTGGTGTGACATGTTGTTTTGTAAAACAGTGTACTTATGTAGGGAAATATAAAATTTAATTACGACATTATAGAAGATATATACTTTATTTTTACCATACCAATTAGTGCTGATGCAGGCACAGAGGTTTTACTGTGAATGACAATGACCGCACGTCAGTAAGCAATATTTGTACGAACATTGCATGATATCAAAGCCTGATGATTATGCAGAGATGAGCGGTGATACTGTACATGGACACTACTTCTCTCATCCCGGAGAGGCTGTCTAAGGGTGGTTTCATATCTGCTGCAGATATTACGCTCTCCTGTTCCCTATGGGGACTACATAAAATAGTAAAAATAAGATTAATAAAGTTTTTGCAAACTTTATAAAAGGTAAAAATCATTACAGTTTTAAATACCCCCTCCCCCCTCCAAGTTTTGGCATCAAAAAATAAAATAGATAAAGAATTGGTATTGCTACATCCATAGAGGTCCAATTTATTGGAATCTTACATTATTTATCCTACACAGTGAACACTGTCAGAAAAACATACGGAATGCCAGAACTGCATTTTTTTGGTCAACCTTCATCCAAGAGAAAATTGAATAAAAGTGATCAAAAAGTTGTATGTACCATGAAATGATACCAATAAAAACTACAGCTCTCTCCACAAAATGAATGAGCTCTCGCTGTCCCATGGAAAAAAATGTATGGTTATCAAAAGATAGCAACAGAAAGCAATTTTTTCTAAAAAGGTATTTTGATTTTTTTTAAGTAGTACAACATACAAAAATTTCACATTGCTGTTATCATACCAACCCACAGAATAAAGATAACATGTAAAAGCAGAACAATACCCTCCCCTAAATAGTAAAACTGTGTTTTTTGCCAAATTTACACAACTAAGAAAAAAAAAAATTCCAATACATTCTATGGTTCAATAGTGGTACAATATGGTTCTATGGTACAATTAGAAAGGAAGACTCAGTAGCACTCACTCAATTAAGGAAAAATAGTAACAAAAAAAAAGTAATAATCCAAAAAGGCCTTCAAAACACTTTGCACGATGAAGATTTGGTAAATTTAACAGGTGGGACTCAAATCCAGGATAAAGGAGAATAGGTGATAGGGCTCAAACCTTCAAGGAAATCAGTAATGTAGCCAAATCTTTTATTCTGCTTTCTCATGGTATGTTACATTTTTCATCTTTTTATTTGTTTTTGGCTAAAAGCTTACGCAAAATACCCTTAGTCTGTGTCCTCTCGATCCATACTATATAACAAGACTGTACGCAGTTTACACTGTCTATTTTGGCTTAAAGCATACTCAAAATACCCCTGTGTGTGTCTTGTTGATCCGCACTATATAACAAGACTGCACGCAGTTTACACTGTCTATTTTTGGCTTAAAGTAGACGCAAAATACCTCCCAGTTTGCGTAGCATTTTGACGCAGTGCATTATACAACATGATCAACACTAGGGGTAAGGGTCAAGGACGTGGACGTAGAAACGGGCGTCCGAATGAGGGTGTGGGCAGAGGCCGAGGTCCTGGGTGGATAGAAACAGTACCTGCTGCTGAGGGAGAAGTAGAACGCTGTGTATCTATGCTCCCTAGCTTCATCTTACAGTTTGCTTGTCCGCATAGTAGACCATTATTAAAACCACAACAGTACAATCGGGTGATGACGTGGATAGTGGATAACGCGTCCAGTAATTTATCCACCACCCAGTCTTCCCCGCAGTCCACTCACGCTAACCAAGGGACAGGACCTGTGAATCCTCACGCTGATCCTCCTTCCTCCCAGCCTGGTCACTCCAGGAAAAGGAGAGATTTAGAACAGGCATACTCACAGGAACTGTTCTCAGGTCCCTTCCCTGAGTGGCAAGCAATGGTTCATGAGCCACCTGAGGAGTTTGTTGTGACCGATGCCCAAACCTTGGACCTTTTACAGTCTCAGGGTGATGAGGGTGGGGACTTCCAAGTAGTGTCTCAAGAGGTATTTGTTGATGATGATAATGATGAGACACAATTGTCTGTCAGTGAGGTTGTTGTTAGGGCAGTAAGTCTGAGAGAGGAGCAGACTGATGATTCAGAGGAAGAGCTGGTGGATGATGAGGTGACTGACCCGACCTGGGTTGGTAAGCTTACTGAAGACAGGGCTTCAGAGGGGGAGGCAAGTGCAGCACCAGAACAGGTTAAAAGAGGCAGTGGGGTGGCTAGAGGGAGAAGCAGGACCAGAGCAAGTAATCCCCCAACTGTTCCCCACAGCACCTCCTCGTGGCAAGCTCCCATGCAGAGGGCTAGGTGTTCGAAGGTCTGGAGGTTTTTTAATGAAAGCGTGGACGACCGACGAACAGTGGTGTGCAACCTGTGCTGCACCAAGATCAGCAGGGGAGCCACCACTACCAGCCTGACCACCACCAGCATGTGCAGGCATATGATAGCTAAGCACCCAACGAGGTGGAACGAAGGCCATTCACCGCCTGCGGATCACACCACTGCCTCTTCCCCTGTGTCACATGCTGGCACTGAGATGCAATCCCCCTCCCAGGACGCAGGCACGAGCGTCTCCCGTGCTGCTCCCACCCCTTCACCTGGACAAGTGCTGGCTGGCAGAGACACTACATATCCCTGACAGCACATTGGGGTAACCTGGTGGAGGCTGGGACCGAGTCTGACGCTGGGTCCGCTCACGTTCTACCCACACTGAGGATTGCAGGACCTACCTCGGTCATGGTTTCTCCGGCTTATTATGCCACTTCCTCCAACCTCCACCTCCTCCTCTCAATTACCATCTGTGAGCGCGTCGCCTTCAGTCGGTAGCTCGAGGTGCTGCAGTACTGCCATGGGGAAGCGTCAACAGGCCGAGCTGAAACTCCTGAGCTTAGGTGACAAGAGGCACACCCCCAAAGAGCTGTTACAGGGTTTGATGGAGCAGAGAGATCTGTGGCTTTCGCCACTGAACCTCCAACAGGCATGGTCGTGTGTGACAATGGGCGTAACCTGGTGGCGGTTCTGCAGCTTGGCAGACTAACACACATGCCATGCCTGGCCCACGTGTTCAATCTGGTGGTTCAGCGCTTTCTTAAAAACCCCAATTTGTCTGAGCTGCTCAGCAAGGTACGTGCACACATTTCAGAAAGTCCACCACAGATGCTGCCACCCTCAGGAGACTGCAACAGTGATTCCAGCTGCCAGTTCACCAACTGTTGTGCCACATGCCCACGCGCTGGAATTCAACTTTGCACATGCTAGCCAGGGTTTACTAGCAGCGTAGAGCCATTGTTGAATTCCAGCTGCAACATGCCCATCGGAGTGTTAGTCAGCCTCCACAGTTCTTCACAGAGTAGTGGGCATGGATGTCTGACATCTGTCAGGTGTTAGGAAACTTTGAGGAGTCAACACAAATGGTGAGCGGCCATTATCAGCGTAACCATCCCGCTGCTTTGCTTGCTGAGAAGGTTGCTGCAAAGCATTAAGGCTGACGCTTTGCGGATAGAACAGGAGATGGAGGATGACAATACGTCGCTTGATAGCCAGACCACCCTCAGGTCTGTTTCTCAGCATGTATTGGAGGAGGAGGAGGAGAGGGAGAAGGAGGGGGAAGAGACTTCTGCCCACACTGCAGAGGGTACCCATGCTACTTACTTCACATCTGTTCAGCGTGTATAGGCTGAAGAGAAGGAGGAGACTGAGAGTCATCCTCCTAGTGAGGACAGCGATGTGTTGCGTACTGGGACTCTGGCACACATGGATGACTTCATGTTAAGCTGCCTTTCCCATGACCCTCGCGTTAGACGCATTCTGGCTAACATGGATTACTGGGTATTCATTCTTCTCGACCCACGGTATAAGGAGAACCTTTGCACTCTCATTCCCGAAGAGGAAAGGAGTATGAGAGTGATGCAATACAACAAGGCCCTGGTGGAAAAGCTGATACTAAAGTTCCCATCTGACAACGCTAGCGGTAGAGGATGAAGTTCAGTGGGCCAACTAGCAGGGGAGATGAGGGGAACAGGCAGCATGTCCAGCGCAGGCAGGGGAACACTCTCCAAGGCCTTTGCCAGTTTTATGGCAATCCAGCCAGACTGTGTCACCAGTCCCCAGTCTAGGCTGAGTAGGAGGGAACAGTGTAAAAAGATGGTGAGGGAGTACATAGCCGACCGTACCAACATCCTCCATGATCCCTCTGCTCCATACAACTATTGGGTGTCAAAGCTAGACATATGGCACGAACCTGCGCTGTATGCCTTGGAGGGGCTGGCCTGCCTTGCCGCTAGCATGTTATCAGAGATGGTGTTTAGTGCTGCTGGGGGGATTATCATGGATAAGTGTACCCACCTGTCAACTGACAGCCGACAGGCGTTCACGTATTATGATGAACAAAGCCTGGATTTCCCCAGACTTCTCTTCTCCATTGGTGAAAAGCAGCTTAACATAAAGTATCTTTCAGCTGGAACTGGAGAACCATGTACCCTCTATCACTTAAAAAAGGGTAGAAGTAGCTTGGTCTATCCTTCTCTGATCTTCCTCCTCCTCGTCCTAAACCAGCATGTCAGCACACTAAACAGCCAGTTCTTCAGAGGGCCAAAAGGCTCTGTAAAAACTATTTTTTTCGAGGGGCTGCCTCCAGGCTCTGTCAAAACAATTTTTTCTGATGGCCGCCTACAGGTTCTCGCCCCCAATTTTGAAGAGGTTCACCACTAGAGTTCAGCAAACATGCTGGTTCCAGCTTCATACGCTCACAGAGTTCACAAATGTATCCCAGCGCAGTGTCCACCTATCTGACACCGAAACAGAATGAATTGTCCTGGTTTGGCAACTCTAAATCCTTCATAGTACATGCTGTCTTTCCCTGGGGCACTGGTTAAAAAGCCCCTCGGGGAGAGGCAAGGGCTGGGACAGACGGTAGCTTGCCTATCAGTGCACTGCAACCTGGATCCCATTAAGCAAGTAGGAGCAAAATATTTCAGGGGTTCACCTGCGCTCTGAGTAAACAAATCTTTCAGGGGTACACCTATACTCTTGGTACACAAATGTTTCAGGGGTTCGCCTATACTCTTGGTACACAAATTTTTCAGGGGTTCACCTATACTCTTGGTAAACAAATCTTTCAGGGGTTCACCTATACTCTTGGTAAACAAATACCCTGCACTCTTGCTCAAAAAATCTTTCAGGTTCTCACCTGCAATCGTGGTAAAAAAAAATCTTTTTTTTGAAAATTGGTTGCTTTCTTCATTAAAAATGTAGAAGTACTGGCCTCTGAGTCCCCTCTATGCTGGCGTTTGTGGCTAATGAAATGCTGCAACGGAGGTGACATGGGATTGGAATTATCATCATACGTTTATTTATCAGCAATTCTCATCAGCATTGTGGGCTATCGCCCACAATTTCAAAGAGGGTTGCTACCAGGCTCTGCCAACCCTCTGCAGTGTGTCTCCTGTTCCTCCCCATCCAATATGCACTTATAAATAGACATGAGGGTGGTGTGGCTATCAAGCGACCGTGTGGCATGAGGATAGCTGAACGCTGCTCTGGGAAAAATTTCAGTACGCTGTGGCCTACTGAGTAGGCGAAGGGGTGCGCCTTACCCCGTCTGGGATGGGGACAGCTGGACACTGCGCTGGGAAAAATTTCAGTACGCTGTGGACTACTGAGTAGGCGATGGGGTGCGCCTTACTCCGTCTGGGATGGGGACAGCTGGACACTGCGCTGGGAAAAATTTCACTATGCTGTGGACTACTGAGTAGGCGACGGGGTGTGCTTTACCCCGTCTGGGATGGGGACAGCTGGACGCTGCACTGGGAAGAATTTCAGTACGCTGTGGATGCAGGCTCGTACCTGTATCCTGGGGGGGACTGGACAGCAATGCCAGTATGTAACACAGGAGAAGAGGCAGTGGTGTCATTCGCAGGTGATGATTGGCCTTCGTTCCATCTAGTGTGGTACTTAGCTAAGATGTGCCAGCGCATGTGCCTTGCTGAATATGGTCTGGCCCAACTAAATTGTTAGGGGGGTGACCACCAGAGAGAGAGAGAGAGAGAGACGAACCAAGAAAAAAAAAAAGCTTGGGACCTGGCGTCCCACATACAAAAATGCTCGAGTCTCCCATTGTAGCCAAAGGGGTTTGTTACTCGAGTAGAGCTCTCGAATTTTACGAAAAGCTTGACTCGAATAACGCCGACCCGAGCATTTGGGTGCTCGCTCATCTCTAGTGCTCGCTCATCTTTAATTGGGACCTTTGGAGGCTGAAATGTTGCACATTTTTTGGTGTATATACACCTCACTTTTGGACTTCAGGTGGGGAGCTGTGGTCTACTTTTATACCATTGTATCTCTAACATTAGTAACATGTTCTTTTGTTAATAAAGCTGGTCATACAGATGAGATACAATACAGTATGTCTCAACTCTAAAGTAATCATGTACGCTTGGTTGAGCATTTATATCTATTTTACCAGACCCTCTTTTCCCTGACACTGATGGTCAATTGGGCTGCCCCCATACACATTAAATAGAACATGTCCCCTGCCTAAAGCACCATAAACTAACTTATAGTGCTGTTAGGGCAGGTACCATGGAGTCGGGTTGATGTATTTTTCCTACCCGCTTCCTGCGGTGCCTGCCCCTGAAACTTTTGCGCTGGCCGAAAATCTGACTCTTTTCAGAGTCTTGTGCATTTTTCCATAAACTTGTATAGGAAAGTACGTACCCAGGACTCTTAAAAAAATAGTCGATTTTCTGCCGGCGAGCAGACTTCAGTGGCGGGCACCATGGGGACCGGGAAGTGGGTGCATATGAAAAATATATCACCCAGCTCCCTCTCACCTGCCCTAACAGCACCATAAGTAGGTTTATGGTGCTTTAGGTAGGTGACAGGTTCCTTTTAAAGGGGTTTTCCCATGACTTAAAATTGTTTCTCAACCAATCTGTCCTTCCTGGTTGCTGCTGACCAGGACATGTGACTGCTGCAACCAATCATTGGCTATAAAAGGTCATCACTGTTGCGGGTGATTGGCTGCAGCAATCACAGGTTCTGGTCAGAAGTAATCAGAAAGGACAGAGTGGTTGTGAATTTTAAATTGTAGGAAAATCCCTTTAAAATCATCAGGTGATCTTGCCAAAACCACCTGATGACTTTTCTCTTACTGTGGGTGTAGGGGCAACTTTAGGTTTTATTGCTGTGTGTCATTGGCTAATACTTGCAAATTTGACTGAAGTCCAGAAGGTACATGCTCCAATATTGTGCAGCAAAGCCATAAAGTAAAAATAACTTAATTAGCACAGTGATATAAATAATTCCCTGGGCTGCATTTTAGTGGAATACCTAGTAAAGAAGCTGGTCACAGACCAAATGCATGGAAAACATTAATAATTTTATTTCTAGTTTGTCAGCGATTTGACTCAAATGAGGTCAGTGGAACACATCAGTAAAAGATTTGGCTTTGTATACATGGGTAATGGATTTCGTACAAATACAGTAAAAAGAACAAGTACAGTCAATGTCACAAAAACCCAATAATGTTTTTCTGGATTGAAATTTGTGAATGCTTTGTCATTAATATAATTCTTTAATTGTACAAGTAGAAATAAAGCAGAAGCACTTCAAACACAATAAGATTAACCGTCATTTTGCAGCAATCCTCTTTTTAAGGTTGGACTTTCTGGGTTCCAAATGATCCTCTAGTCAGCCCAGATGATAAAATAATAGAGTCCCAATGTCTAGCAGAAGACAGTCCAATTTGGATACAACTTTGATGCCAATCACTTGCCAGTATGGACATTTTCTTATGGGTTCATTCACAAATAACCTTTTATATAAACTTATTGATGATGTGCCCAGTTTGTGCAATAATAGCAACTAAGTATTATAATGCTATTAAAAGTGGATGTCCGCGATAAATTATCCCTTTGTTCTGATATTGTAATCACTTACAGTACTTATATCCATGTTACAGTCACACATTTAAAGTTTCATCTGATTCTGACACCTCTTTCCCTAATTTTTTTGACAATGAGTGTATATTGTGAACTGTTCCTCTTTTGTGTAGCACAATTTAATGGCCCTCACTCCACTCCATTACCAGGTTTATCACATGAGCCAGGCAAAGTATATGTGTAAGATTTTCAAGGTGAAGTACTGCCAGCAGGTTGGCCCCATTGTCATACATGACCTTGCCAGGCTTTAGATTTGAGGGACCAGCCTGGTGTCCGCCTGAGCCTGTATAGCCATCAACAGCTCTTCTGCTGTGTGGCTAGGCTTCCCTAAATATGTAAGTTTTAGGACACCATGTTTGCATTTATTACATGCAGCACTGTTTGGCACAAAACCGAACTGAGCTTTTAGAAAAGTTGTACCCAAGCACAACACAGAGTTCTACTGCTTCGGTTTACTCAATCCTAGTCCTGAACATTGGAGTATGACATTGTCTAAGAGCCATAGAGGCCTGTATTACACTCTTGGAGTGTTATATGGGGCTTTTATACTTCTTCAACAGTGTTATAAATGCATTTTAGGGTTTTTTGTGAACTTCCAACTCAGTTCAAACTAATTCGAACTAAACTGACCTTTTTGTTAAAGTTTGGTAAACCGGCTAAACCGAACTTTTTAAAAGTTTGTTCCTCACTTACCACTGCCTTAGATATCCAAACTATTGCTTTTCAGCAGTTATAAGTGGAGGAGAAGTCTATACTTTTGTAATGTAGAGGAAGACAGGTACAGAAACAGCTTATTCAATATAACAAAACATGATTTTCTGATAATTATGAGCTTTTCGCGACTTTGGATTTACATGAGTCATTGATCACAGAAATAAGATCAGTGCTGTTATTGTAGCTTTTGTATACATCTACAGAACATTTGCTCTATCTCAGAAAAGTTGAAAATTGGATAATCCCTTCAGCCGCTTCATGACGATCATATTAAGAAAATTCTTTTTACAGTTGTGAATGTTTTACTTTTCATTTATTTGATATAATGTAATATATACAATTACACTAAAATATTAGGTGAATTTTACTTAACTGATTTTATGACATTTTCAACAACCTCCTATCATAACAGAGTTGTAAACGTGTCAGTGAGGTAAATGTGCATTAGATAAAATGGTCAGGATGAGCCCTGCTGACATCTGCTGCTGCTTTGGTTGAGTAATATTAGAACATTGTGTGCAGAGAGCTGCCTGTGATATTTTTTCAATTGAAGGGTTTCAACATCTTAAAAGAAGCTCTTAATGGTCTGTGAAGGGTTTCCTAGATGAATTTCTTACTGACGTCTACATACCTTTGTGATTTTAATCAAGAGAACACCCTGGTGTATTTGTCAAGGTTAAATGGTGCATACATTTAGACATTCACACTTGGGGCAAGCAAAATACAGAGCATATTCAAGTTTTCCTTAGATAGTTATCATTAGTGAAACCCATTAGTGGAGACTAGAAAAACTCACTGCCGGCAGAACTATAAAACTGGGGAATATTAATCACTTCTTGCTGAAGTTTGCATAACTAAACACTTTGAACCAAGTTACCAGTTGGTCATTATGTTTGAAGAATAGATTTTTTTCTCCTTTAGACAGATTTTAGATTATGAAGGTAATGACCCCATGGCCTGGCAAATGGATTATCCACGAGCTGCAGTAAATAGAAACCAGTTTTATGGACAGTCAGCATTGTATTATTGGATGAACCTTTGTTTTTTGGAGATAAGTGACTTGTAAAATCTTATGCATTTGGATTAAAAATTGTAGAATGGCAAACCTTGCAATATACTTACCCAACTGTAACTTTTTTCTCAAATAACCATGCAGAACTTTGGGGGAGTGACAGTCATTATGAGAGTTTAAAATTGTTAAGGGTCACAAACCAACAAATTGCAACCTTGAGAAAGGAAATTTTTTTTAAATGGGAAAAAAACATTCCACTAGAATCATTCTGACTTTTGGGTGAAATCTCATAAAAGCTTGCTTTTAGGACGAAGATTTTTTTTTTTTTACATTTTTTAAAGGGGATTATATGGATAACACTTCTAATTTAGAAAAGCTATCTAATTGTGGCTTGTTTCATCCAAACAATGAGGAGGAAAATATATTTTTATTATCCATTATATTAAAGAATTGTGCCAACATAGCATCCCTTGTTCAAATGCCCTACTAGGACCCCCTCCAAAACCGAGAATGAAGAGCAGGTCACTAAGAGTGACTCCCATCCTGGTGGTCCTTCTGCCATCCTGTAATACTAATTGTGTAGCTGGC
Source organism: Eleutherodactylus coqui (assembly GCF_035609145.1). Lineage (NCBI taxonomy): Eukaryota > Metazoa > Chordata > Amphibia > Anura > Eleutherodactylidae > Eleutherodactylus > Eleutherodactylus coqui. Next base: position 167,087,143 of record NC_089839.1, on the reverse strand, counting down.
TACGGCTTTTTCCGGCAAAATCTACTGTTTGCCAAAGGGGCCAAGCACAGGATCAGGAACAGGGCAATCTGCTATTCACCCTGGGCCCTATATTCTATAAAACCCTTCAAGGTGGTCTCATTAACATGTATATATACAGTACATATAGGATTAGTATTAAAGCAGTTATCCAGGTATAAATTTATGATGGCCAAGCATCAGGATAGGTCATCAGTAGTAGATCATTGGGGGTCCATTGCGCGGACACCCTGACACTCAGCTTTTCAGCAGACCACTATGATCATGCACTTAACTGATTTTTACAGAAATTTACAATTGATAACCTTTTCTGAGGAAAGCCCATTAAAAGATTGCAACTGGACAACCTCTTTAAGAATTGGCATGTGATTTATTCACTCTCTGAACTTTACAAAGGACATAAATTTACGATGAAAACTGATTCAGAGATCTAAATAGGAAAAGGTTCTTCATAGTTTAAGGGTATATCTACATGTCAGAAATACATCTCAAATGGTAAAAGGAAAAGGGAGAAAAAACTGTGCTCTTAAGACTTGGTATAAATCGCGGCAGAAAAACATACATTAATGTATGTGCAATGCCCACATTGGAAGACATGCCCCTTTTCAATAGGAAAATCCAGAACAAAGTCCACAAGATGTTTGCAAAGGACTTTATTCCAAAAAAAGTAATAGAAGAAGGTAACAAAAGTACAAAGATTCAACCTTTTTTATAACTGATACATCTCGAATGGGCTTATATCTGCATCATGTGCATGGATTTCTGCAAGTCCCATTTATCTAAATAGAATAGTCGCATAAATTTCTACAATAAATATGCCACGTGTGAATATACCCTTTAAACAATAAAAGGGACTATTAGCTCCTATGAGCCCTATAAACTAAAGTTATGGGTTCATAGGATCTGGGACACTGGGTGTGAAGGAGCCACTCTCATGCTCACCTTCCTTGTCATTCCCCACTATCCACCCACAAAGCTGTTGCTCCTTATATGCAGTGGACTGTTTACATACACACTTGTAATAAGAGGAATAGTTCACTTAATTATGCATAAGTAGTCTGCTCTTTACAAGAAGCGTCGGCTTTGCACATAGACAGTGAGGGAATGTTGTGTATGCAAGTGACACCAAGTCCTATAAGTCCATAACTTTAGTTTCGATGTTGTAAAGACAGACAGACTGACTAGACTAGAAGCAATGGGATGAAAGACTAGAAGCAATAGGATGAAAGACTAGAAACAATGGGATGAAAGACTAGAAACAATGGGTTGAAACTGAAAGGGAGGAGACGTGGATTAGATATCAGACAGTGAGGGTGATCAAAAAGTGGAACAGGTTGCCACGGGAGGGGGTGAGTTCTCTTTCAATGGAAGTGTTCAAACAAAGGCTGGACAAATATCTGCCTGGGATGATTTAGTGATCCTCCATTGAGCAGGGAGTTGGACCCGATGACCATGGAGGTCCCTTCCAACTCTATCATTCTATGATTCTATAATGGCTAAGACTGTAGCTATAGGGGATAGAGAGGTATAAGAAGCACTGAGGCACTAGAGCTTGAGGGAAGACACCAGTATTGGAAATTTCACATGGCATTTTGCATTAGGGTCAGGAGTTTTAAGTTATATCTCTGGAAAAGACTTAAACTAAAAATATATTCAGCAGAAAGCAGATGGAAATCCAGCTCATGAGAACGTCCTGTAACACGACTGTAACTGACAATTTACAAACAAATTAAAGCACTTTCTCTAAGTGATTTTTAATATGCAGTGATTTCAGTGCAAACAAGTGCTAAGTCTTTGTGGCATAAACCGGCTTTTTAAAGATTGACTTTTTTTTCTAAAGAAAATTCTTAGGAGCACAAACACAGTGCTATTTCAAACCGTAAAGTGCTATTTAGAAGGAATTCGAAGGATCGTTATTTCAAAGCTCTGCATTATTTAATGCTGCTGCCCATTAAAACAGTCATTGGCTAATTATACAGTTCAAATGGTATTTTAATGGATGTTTAAGAAAAGATTGCTTCTAAATCCTTTGTTAGTATCACGTGTTTCATAGCTATTTAATTTAGATAATTAAAACAATGTATAAGCCAGAGTAGTTAATGAACTAACAGTGTTTTACTTCAGGCAGTGGAAGGGGTTATCTGGGATTAGAAAACTGGTCTGCTTTATTTCAGATACAGCTCCACTCTAGTCCAAGGGTTGTATTAAGTATTGCAACTCAAATGGGGATGAGCTGCAGTACCAGAGACAACCCATGGAGAAGAGTGGTGCTGTTTCTGGTAGAAAAGCAGACCCCTTTTTCTAGTTCCAGGTCCAGTACAACACCTTTACATAGTTCTTGACAAAGGGTAATATGGTATATTTAATGGTCAAACAGTTAAAGGACTTTTGTTACTACTAAATTGGTAACATGACAGGGACACTAACATGGGGGACAAGCTACATATTCCTCCCCCCACTGCTCAGCCACACATTGTATGTAAAGACCAGTTGAATGGGCATTTCATTGCTAGAGAACAGTCCTGAGTTTTCTGCATTAGGTGATTGCTTCCCCTGACATTCAGGCAATGTGCAGTCAATGGACTGAGCTGAGGTCAGGACAGGCAGAATTTGGGAAAGCTGGGTAATCAGGCAGAGGGTCAAAACTGAAAGTGAAATAGGATACAGATACACCTTTACAGAACCACTAGGAACCTATGCTTCAGTAGGGAGAGGTTTCTTAAATAACCTGGGAATGACTGGAATAGGCTGGGGGCAGAAAAACTGGGTGCATATGGTAATCCTTTAAGAGGGAAGCTGAGCAGATGTGTGCCAGGCAGAAGCAACATCCAGAGGTATAGTGTGGCGGCATCTTCCATATAGTAGATTGAGACCAGGAGGATGCTGATGGCGGTGGGGAGGAGAAGGTTAGAGAGAGTGCCAACGACTGCAACCAGTCATCATAATAAGCATTTATGGCAAAAACTAAGCTGAGCCATGTCCCTGGAATAAAGACTAGAATCTCAGGTGCCATAATTATTATGTTAATGGTGAGATAAACTTTCTTTGATTCAATATGGTTTAATGCATTTTCTTGCTAATGCTATTTCATTGACAATGCAACCTGAAGAAAGGTGGAAAGTTTTTGTGAAAGCTAAGGGCAATTATTACATTGTAAAGGCCAGATCAGGCCTAGATCTCTGCAGAAGCTTCACAGACTTGGTCCTTGCAGGTAGTGACACTTTGGAGACGATTAAATGTTTTATCTGGGGAAAAACTAATTTTTGGTAAGTTGCTCAGCATGGTAGAAAAACATAAAAGAAGACTTTCTCACCTCACCTGAATTCACGTTGATCCCATTCCAATGGTGCAAAGTCCGGCTCTGCTTTCTACTTCCTGTTGTAATGTTGACATCACTGACAAAAAGGACATGTGACCACTGCAGCCAATCACTGGCTCATTTCAATCACTGATTGACTGCAATGGTCACATGTCCTATTGCTGGGATGCCATCGCTGTTGCAACCAGAAGTAGAGAGCAACCTAAGTTATAGTACTTCCAGTGGTGATATTAGGGAAAGCAGTAGTCAAAGCAAGTGGAGCAGATGGGCAGAGCTGGTGCCATCACTCACCTGTACCTGCATGCCCACTCCATTCTGATGCAAAAAAGACCATAAAGGCTAGTTAACACTCGATGTTCTAATTTAGTCAGTGGGGTGGGGTAGCATATGAATTATCCAATCAGGAGACTAAACAATCATTTTAAAATGCAATTTAAGGTGAATGACAAGGCAATGGATAGTTTGCATATTTGTGAAGCATAATAAAGCAACATACACTTCTTGTACAGTACTGTGAAAAAGTTTAAGTAAGAACGTTAAAAAATAAATAAATAAAAGGATTCTGATTGACTCTAAATTTATTGCTATTGGACAGATTTGAACTCTAGCAAGGCAACAATTCAAATGACTGAGCCTCCATGCTTGCTCTTCCTTCTTCCTGATCTTCTTTCTCCTTCTTCCTATTTCGTCTTCCTCCTCCTTCAGTGGAGAAGGAGAATAAGAAGAAACTGACGAGAAGATTAACAAGCCCTAACATGTAGCCTATGTCATTAAGAACTAACTTCAGCATAAAGAAGAACAAGGTGTCCTGGAAGTGATGATATGGCCCCACAGAGCCCTGATCTCAACATCATCCATTCTGTCTGGGTTACATGAAGAGAGAGGAGGATTTGAGCACATATAAATCAACAGAAGATCTGTGCTTTGTGCTCCAAGATGCTTGGAAAAACTGTCCTGCTGAGTTTCCTCAAAAACTGTGTGCAAGTGATACAGTTTTAAAGGCAAAGAGTGTTCACATAAAATATTGATTTGATATAGGTTATTCTTTTGTTTATTCACTTTGCATTTTATTATTTGACATGAAAACCTTTAACACTTCTATTTTTTAAAGCATTCTTAATTTGCAGTATTCTTTCCACACCTGCCTAAAACTTTTACACAGTACTGTGTGTTATAGAAAGAGATAAGAAACATACATTATAGATGAGAAAATGCTGAACTCGATTGACTTAGAACTACTAGCAACATATTTGAGTACAGTTCTTTGCAACTTATGACGTGTTGACATCAAATACAACTTTCAGTGCCAACTGCCAAGTGATTGTGTCCCTGATGTTTCCAAATCAAGTCCTACAGGGAGGAAACTGATACAGTATTGTATATCTTCAGCAATAAACTGGTATTCAGTGACTCATCTGTAATATTTTAACTTGAATGATCTGTAGAGTAACACAAATTACTTTCATACAAGTAATGACAAAGCTATGCTTTAAACTGTCCATTTAAATACTATCATCATGGACAAAAAAGTTCAGACCAAAGACTACATTCAGAACTGTATCAAGTCACATGTGTAGGAATGGTCATGTGGAGATCACTACATGATTGAGTTAAGATGTTATCTTTATTGGGTAACTGGTGCTTTTGATGCCAACTTTCAAAAGCACTCAGTCACGAAATACATGGAGATTGGCTTCGACAGCCCCCATCTGAAGCCATCAGTCAGCCGGTGAAAGTATCATATTTATGTAGTATGCATTGTTTTTTTGCTTGACAAATTGTGCTTTCTGCTTGCTAACTCAGTAATCCCCACTTAGTTTCATTTAGCATTTTGTCTCAAGCCATTTAGTTAAGCAGCAAGCAATTTAAGAATATGGAACTTGTCATAACTTCACTTAACTAGAATGCAGAGCTGTTCACTGCGCTATGAGGTCATTTTCCAGGGAGTAATTTGTTTAAAAGCAAGTTGTCCTTCAGAAATATGTGATGAGTAACACTGCGTGGATTTAAAGGCACATTATTTCTATTGGTTAAAACCTTTACTTTACCTTTATAAGGAAAATTTATAGCGAGCTTGAACAATTCAGTGTAGGATAATGAAAATTCGAGATGATTGATTAGGGAAATACTCAATTTGTGTTAAGATTGGGCCACTTTCACCAAAAGCATTGTGAATCGCGACAGTTGATTGCGACTCCCATTAACCCCTTCCCGCTCCATGACGTCATGGAACGGCGGGGTATGTATGAAGAGAGGTTGTGTGGCAACAGTGCGGCTGATCGCGGCTATTAACCATTTAAATGCCAATTCTGACAGCGGCATTTATATCCCCCGGGGTCCCGCGGTGAGATCGGGGGAGCCGTGCAGGTGTCATGGCAGCCCCAGGGCTGCCTTACCAGACTGCCTATCAAGCCATTCCCATGGGGTGGCTTGATAGACTGCCTGTCAAAAAGCAGTGTGGCGTAATGCTATAGGAGCGATCAAAGCATCACATGTTAAAGTCCCCCAGGGGGACTTCAAAGTAATGTAAAAAAAAAATCAATAAAGTTTTTTTAATTGTAAAAAAAAAAAGTTGTAAAAGTTTAAATCACCCCCCTTTTGCCATATCTATTATTAAAAAATCTAAATCATACAATAAAAATATGTATTTGGTATCACCGCGTCCGTAAAAGTTCGAACTATCAAAGTAGCGCATTATTTTTCCCGCACGGTGAAAATAAAATAAAGAACGCCAGAAATGCACCTTTTTAGTTACCCTGTCTCCCAGAAAAAATGCAATAAAAAGCGATCAAAAAGTTGTATGTATTCCAAATTGGTACTATCAGAAACTACAGAACATCTCGCAAAAAATGAGCCCTTGCTCAACTACGTGGACGGAAAAATAAAAAAGTTATTGCGCGCACAAAATGACCGCAGAAAATAATTGAAAAAAATTAAATGTCTTAAAAAAGAGTAGTTTAGTAAAAAAAAAACTATACAAGTTTGTTATCGTAGTAATCGTACTGCCCCATAGAATAAAGTTATCATGTTGTTTTTGTTGCCATTTGTGCGCCGTAGAAACAAGACGCACTAAAAGATGGCAAAATGTCGTTTTTTTTTTCATTTTACTCCACTTAGATTTTTTTTAAAGTTTTTAAGTACATTATATGGTACTTTAAATAGCACCATTAAAAAATACAACTTGTCCCGCAAAAAACAAGCCCTCATACAGCGACTTAGATGGATAAATAAAGGAGTTACGATTTTTTTGAAGGGGGGAGGAAAAAACGAAGATGGAAAAGGGGGCCTCGTCATTAAGGGGTTAAAGTCGATAGGAGTAAAAATCAGGTTCACTAATTTTCCCTCCGGAAGGTCCCCAATGCAGCCAAAGCCCCCCCAGCATTACAAGGGAATACAGCCATGCATCTGGGGAACACTGTGCTCCTGCCAGCAATTGGTTAAAAAATAGTGTACAGTGGTGTAGGAGACACTCGTTGCTAGTCTTGAGCAAGTAGTGAAAATTTCTAAAAATTATCATGAATTAGGATACCCAATTCTGATTCCCATTGAAATTAATGGGAGTAAAAAATGGCTTTACTAATGTGTTTGCACTTTTTTTCTATGAATGTTGCTCAGCTGTTAGCACTGTTGCCTTTTAGTGCTAGGATCTTATGTTTAAATCCAATCAAGGGTAACATCTGCATGACTTTGAAAAACTCCATCCAGATGTTGCCCTTGGTCAGATTTGAATCTACAACTCCAGTAGTGTAAAGTAGTTGTGCTAATAACTGAGCCACCACACTTGTCTGTTCTGCTCTGGCCGAAAAGAGCAGCAACATGAATAAAAACATAGAGAACGTAAAAAAAACATCCAGATGTTATCCTTTGTCAGAGTGGAACCTGTTTCAGATGAGAAGAACAGCAACAAGAATAAACAGAAAGAGATCATAAAAAAACTCATCCAGATGTTGCCCTTGGTCAGACTTGAACCTACAGCTTCAGCACTGCTAACAACTGAGCCACCACACTTATCTGTTCAGCTCCAGACAAGACGAAGAACAACAACAAGAGTAAACACAAAGTGAACATAAAACACCCCTCCAGATGTTGCCCTTGGTCAGCATTTAACATACAACTCCAGTTCTGAAAGGCAGCAGTGTTAACAACTGAACCATCACACCTGTGCTCTTTGCACCAGAGAAGAGCAGGAAGAATAAACACAAAAAGAGCATAAAACATCATCCAAATGTTGCCATTGAGCAGATTTGAACACTAGCAAGTTAACAGTGCAAATGACTGAGCCACCATGCTTGTTCTTCCTTCTTCCTCCTCTTCCTACAATAGAGAAGGGTAAGAAGAAGAAGCTGAAGGAGAAGAAGATTAAGGAGAAAGAATGTTAGGAAAAGAAGAAGTATAATAAGAAGAAGGAGACAATGAAGAAGGAGTTGAAGGAGAACAAGATCTCCTACTTCTCCTTTTTCTCCTCTAAAACAAACTTTGTAGGTTAACGGCTAGTACTATTGCTTTGTAGTACTAGAGTTCTAGATTCGTGGCTGATTATGGACAACATCTGCATGAAGTATGAAAAAGGAAAGAAGAACTATGGTAGTTCAGTTGTTTGCACTGCTCCTGTACAGTGCTAGAATTGTAGCTGGATGAGTTTTTTCATGTTCTCTTGTGTTATTCTTGTTCTTTTCGTCTATGGTGGAACAGACAAGTGTGGTGGCTCAGTTTTAGCATTGCTGCAGCTCTAGGTTCACATCTGACCAAGAACAGCAACTGGATGTTTTTCAAAGTCCATGCAGATGTTATCATTGATGGGTTTTGAACTTAGGACCACATCACTAAAAGGCAAGAGGGCTAGCAGTTGAGTTACATCTCTAGGAATAGGATAGACAAATTATTTTATAACTCAGCAAGCAACATTACTCATAGCACAGGGGTGTCACTGAAAACAAAAGAAGGCCCACATAGGGTCTCCTAGATCAAAAACTGCACTAAGGAAGACCGAAGGACAAATTCTATCAGGTGAGCAGAATACTCCAGCATGGACCTGGTCTAAGAAAAAGCTATAGAACTACCAAAAATTATTCTATGCAAGACAGCAGGTGTGCTGCTTGTTTTAAAAGCAATGTGACTGACCTTCATACAGTGTCTGCTAACAACATACACCATCTGGTACTTTGTGATCGCTCTCTGCTGCTGGCTTAGCCTTTGCAGCATATAAAAAGTGGAATTCCTCCATGTAGACATGTCACAGATGAGGCATTTGGGTGGTAGGTCAAACTGTTGCTGCACCTTCAGAAGATGAGAGACAGCTGGGTGTGAACACTAAAAGTGTGAGCACAGTTTCCTGGCCTTTTCCAGCAGTGGATGTAAGCCTGGGTAATTGTTTCGAAAACGCTGCATTACCAAGATCATCACACAGGCCAGGCAAAGTACTTATGTGAGATTTCCAAGGTGAAGGGTTGCCAGCATATTGACTCCATTATCACATACGACCTTGCTCAGATTGTGTAGGATCAGCTATGTGCCATTCAGAGTCTGCAAAGCCATCAACAGCTATTTGTCTGTGTTGCTGAGATCCCGTAGACATATGAGTTTTAGGACAGCATGTTGGTGTTTACCACGTGCAGCACTATATGGAGGCCAGGTTTTATCACATACAGATATCTATGCCAAAGTGGAGGGTGTTGACCTGGAACATGCTGGAATATTTGATAAATGTCAAGGTTGTTGAACTTCTGCTCTTGGTTTCTAACTTCAGGCTCTGAAGACTGCAGCCCAACCGTCAGTTGCAGAGGAGAGGACTGGAGTAGGCGGGCTACTGTCCCTACACAAAACTGCCTCTCTGTACCCAGTGGCTACTGCATGAATGGGGAGGGAGATGGAGGAAGAGTCTGCTACAGCAGTAGAAGAGGGAGCAGGATGAGGCTGACTCCTTCCCCTCTAGCCCAGATGGGCTCTCCAAGGCAGCGGGTGGTGGGAGTTTATGTGGCTGTTCATTCATATTCTGTTGAGATTGTTTACGCTATTGCTGCATTTTAAACACTTACCGCGGATCTAACTGATGACCGCTCTTGTGTCATCAGCTGTGATTTCAAAGAATGCCCAGGCTGTACAAGTGCTATGAGCAGACCTAGCTATGGGCCTGATGTTGGTGCTGTTGCGACTAGTAGTAGCTAACGGTAATGGCACAGTCCTTATGTTTTTCTGCGATACCCTGCAAGCTGCTATGATGACTCTCTTTACCTGTCCATGCTGAGTGAAGAACCTCATCATTTTCTCCTCCTCTTCATCTTCCTTCTCCTTTTCGATGAAGTTACAGTGAGCACTGGTAGCTGGCACCTCCGTTCCCACATCACCTGAGTACATATTGCCTGTGGAGGGCTGGCCCACCCTCTTCTGCCTCTGATTGTTTGGACTGCACCGTTGACAGATATGATACTGAATGATCAAACAGCTTCTCAGACTGTGGACCTCTTCACCACTACCGACAGGTCCCTTACCCCTTGCTTTCTTCAGCTTTCCTTTTTATATGTTTATTTTTTTTGCTTAGTTCTTTTTTCTTCTCTCCAATACAACTCTGTTTAACTTCTATGCTGGTATACACGTTTTTACACCAGCAGGAATATATCCTCTGCAGAATATCTGTCCCTAAGAACAGTCCATGTTTTTTATGCATATGAATGTGATGCAGGATGTCATCAGGGATGTTCCATAAACCTGCCTTAGCGCTTTTACATTAGAAGTGTCACGACTGGAGTCCAGGCAGGTGGAAGTCTCTAATCCTACCCGCAACCCCTGTCCCTACCTACTTGCCCCCCTAAGCTAGGCCCTAGGGCGACAACTGGACGACAGTCCCTAGGCTCACTAGGGATGCGGGGCAGGAGTCAGACTCACAGACAAAAACAGGAAGACAAACAAGCACAAAAGCAGGTCAGGCAAGCCGGGTTAGCAACAGGAGAGAACGCGGTAGAAGGGGTCAGGCTAAGTCGAAGTCAGGTCCAAAGTAAGCGAATCAAAACAGGGCATCAATTCAACGTAACGCGGGTGAAGCTGGAGACCAAACATACCCTGGCAAGGTCTGAAGGAAACTGATCAGTTTAAAGGCTGTCAGAACTCCCGCCCCAGCAGCTGATTGAGGTGGGGAGCCTGACCTGACCGCAGCAGGACTCAATCACAGAACGCTGGGAGAAACAGCCCCCGGTTCCTGCTAAAGACAGGAAGAGACAGAGCAAGCGCACCTGGGTGACATGGCAATGGGGACGCGGCATGGGACAGCACCCGCCACGTCCCCAGCAACCCGACTACCTGGTCGCCCGCTCCCTGAGCACAGGAGCATGCCCAGAGCCGGCATCCAGGATTACGGCGGCAAGGGGAGGTCACAAAGACTGAGGCTCCCCTGCGCCATACCCCCGCAGCCCGGGTGATAGGACCGGCGGTGCGGGCACGGAGACGGCTGGTCCTGACAAGAAGCACATGTGACAGGTTTATAGGACATCACCAGGTCTTCTCGCCTACTGGCATTACCTGTTGGATACCATGGCGCCAGATTGCCAAAGTGCCAGTCCAGCGCCATGGCGGGTGTATCGATCATACATAGCTTTGGGTCCAAGGGGCTCAAAACTACATCAAAAGATGACTTGTAAAACCCCTCTCAGAAAGTTTATCAATATCAGATCGTTGAGCTCTGACTCTTGGCACAACTGTCGATCAGCTGCTTAAAGGGGCCATGCTGCTCAGCCAAGTGCTGCAGCCTCTTCATTATACACCAGGCACAGCATTGCACATAGCATATTGGCAGTGCCTGGTATTGAAACTCAATCCCATTCACTTGAAATGGATTGAACTATGGTGACTGATAAACGTGACATCACAGGCTGAAGAAGAGGTCACAGTGCTCACTCTTCAACCAGCTGATCGACGAGGTGCCAGGAGTTGGACCTTCAATAATCTGATTTTGATGACCTATCCTTTATGTACAGGTCCATTACTGCTCTTTACCTGTGTCAGGACGAGCTGCTCATTTGAACACCAGATGACAGTGACTCTTTTTGATTTACTGGTATACTATGTGCTTACTGTATAGGACCCAGAACCAATGAATATTGTATGTTGAGAGAAAACAGTATCTCTATTGCATATACACCCCTGGTGACTTAGGTTACTTGTGAACACACTGCATTAGTGCTTAAGTGGTCTAATCAGTTTTTTTCTGATAGACATATTTATCTTGAGGTACTTGCATTCAAGAAGAAATTTTATAAGTATACAGCATGTTGGAATCAATATATTCAATAAAACAATCCTAAGAAGTTTGAGATTATTTTGGATAACATCCAATTCTTTTTCAAGTTTAGCAAAGTTCATTAAATGTGTCATCATTCACAACCCTGAACTCTGACCAGTGACACATTCCAAATTTATCACAGCCTATTACAATTCTTCAATCCTGCCTACTGATCTAAGGAGGTTTTAGTTGGTTACCTACAGCTGATATCCTCCAACTCCCTTTGCGGTAAGCAGACTACCAACGTCCACATTTTGTCTTCTAAATTTCATGAATGACATGCAATCAGTAAAGGGAATGGTGGTAAAGTAACAGTACTGGACTGTGACTGGTTTAGGCACAGAAAGTGCAGTGTTTCTAATCTTTTCCTGAAATTTCAATCACATCAAATTAAACTTCCAGTCTGATCTTGAATCAGGTTATGGTCTGACTGAGAAAGGCCAATTGGGGTCAGAGTTAGAATAGAGTTTATATTTCTTTGAATATACCTACTTGGTGTGTTATTTGGGTTCATGTTGGAAAAGTATGAAGAAAAATCTCTCTGCAAAGCTAATTACATGTCAAAAAGCATGAGACATTTGCTTGAAATTTGTATGTGACAAAGATCAAAATTCAACCTTTCCTTTGTTGATAATATAATTTTGGGCAAGATACAGCAATGAGTACACAAGGGTAATAATATGTTTTCCCTACCCATTATACAGTGGCAACACATTGCATATAGATTGGTCGATACATAATGAGAAATAAAATGACACTCCCAAAATGACTTATCATAACTAGAGATGAGCGAACGTACTCGTCCGAGCTTGATACTCGTTCGAGTATTAGCGTGTTCGAGATGCTCGTTACTAGAGGCGAGCACCACGCGATGTTCGAGTTACTTTCACTTTCATCTCTGAGACGTTAGCGCGCTTTTCTGGCCAATAGAAAGACAGGGAAGGCATTACAACTTCCCCCTGCGACGTTCAAGCCCTATACCACCCCCCTGCAGTGAGTGGCTGGCGAGATCAGGTGTCACCCGAGTATATAAATCGGCCCCTCCCGCGGCTCGCCACAGATGCATTCTGACAGAGATCAGGGAAAGTGCTGTCTTGCTGGAGTTGCTATAGGGAGAGTGTTAGGAGTTATTTTAGGCTTCAAGAACCCCAACGGTCCTTCTTAGGGCCACATCTGACCGTGCACAGTACTGTTGAGGCTGCTTTTAGCAGTGTTGCACAATTTTTTTTTTTTTGTATATCGGCCATGCAGAGCATTGCGTCCGCAGTCTGCAGTCATTGTACAGAGTATAGGGCCAGTACTGGTGAGGCAGGGAAAGAGATATTCAGGCTATATAGGCAGTGGGCTTTTTCCAAAAAAATGGGGAAAAATACTATATTTGGGCTGCCTGTGACCGTCTTCAGTTTACTGCGTGTCTGCTGGGGGTAGTAGTCCTAATTAATACGCAGCTAAGCGTTACAGCAGGCTTGCGCAAAATTGTTTCCTGGATCTGCTGTCTCTGTTACATCAGCGCCGTCATCCCGCCAGAGGGAAACAGTATACATAATATTATACGCTGCCTACAGTATCTATCTGCTGGGGGTAGTAGTCCTAATTAATACGCAGCTAAGCGTTACAGCAGCCTTGCGCAAAATTGTTTCCTGGATCTGCTGTCTCTGTTACATCAGCGCCATCATCCCGCCAGAGGGAAACAGTATACATAATATTATACGCTGCCTACAGTATCTATCTGCTGGGGGTAGTAGTCCTAATTAATATGCAGCTAAGCGTTACAGCAGCCTTGCGCAAAATTGTTTCCTGGATCTGCTGTGCGTTCCGTAAGGGAAGTCAGCCTCCAACCACAGGCCAATAAGCGGCACATTTAATTACAGCGTTCTGTTTCTGCACTACTGGTAATACAGCATGCTGAGGGGTAGGGGTAGGCCTAGAGGACGAGGACGCGGGCGAGGACGCGGGCGAGGACGCGGAGGCCCAAGTCAGGGTGTGGGCACAGGCCGAGCTCCTGATCCAGGTGTATCGCAGCCGACTGCTGCGGGATTAGGAGAGAGGCACGTTTCTGGCGTCCCCACATTCATCTCACAATTAATGGGTCCACGCGGTAGACCTTTATTAGAAAATGAGCAGTGTGAGCAGGTCCTGTCGTGGATGGCAGAAAGTGCATCCAGCAATCTATCGACCACCCAGAATTCTGCGCCGTCCACTGCTGCAACTCTGAATCCTCTGGCTGCTGCTCCTCCTTCCTCCCAGCCTCCTCACTCCATTACAATGACACATTCTGAGGAGCAGGCAGACTCCCAGGAACTGTTCCCGGGCCCCTGCCCAGAATGGCCAGCAATGGTTCCTCTCCCACCGGAGGAGTTTGTCGTGACCGATGCCCAACCTTTGGAAAGTTCCTGGGGTCCGGGAGATGAGGCTGGGGACTTCCGGCAACTGTCTCAAGAGCTTTCAGTGGGTGAGGAGGATGATGACGATGAGACACAGTTGTCTATCACTCAGGTAGTAGTAATTGGAGTAAGTCCGAGGGAGGAGCGCACAGAGGATTCGGAGGAAGAGCAGCAGGACGATGAGGTGACTGACCCCACCCAAACGGAGGCTTTCAAAGGTATGATGGCGGCGGCGGCCCCGCGCTACTCAGTTCCCAGTTGCCACTACTTTTCCCGATGTGCCATCCCAGCCCTGCACGACCACGTCTCCCGCAACATTGTACGCACCCTCACCAACGCGGTTACTGGCAAGGTCCACTTAACAACGGACACGTGGACAAGAACAGGCGGGCAGGGCCACTATATCTCCCTGACGGCACATTGGGTGAATTTAGTGGAGGCTGGGACAGAGTCAGAGCCTGGGACCGCTCATGTCCTACCCACCCCCAGAATTGCGGGCCCCAGCTCGGTGGTGGTATCTGCGGCGGTGTATGCTTCCTCCACTAAACCACCCTCCTCCTACGCAACCTCTGTCTCGCAATCAAGATGTGTCAGCAGCAGCACGTCGCCAGCAGTCGGTGTCGCGCGTCGTGGCAGCACAGCGGTGGGCAAGCGTCAGCAGGCCGTGCTGAAACTACTCAGCTTAGGAGAGAAGAGGCACACGGCCCACGAACTGCTGCAGGGTCTGACAGAGCAGACCAACCGCTGGCTTGCGCCGCTGAGCCTCCAACCGGGCATGGCCGTGTGTGACAACGGCCGTAACCTGGTGGCGGCTCTGCAGCTCGGCAGCCTCACGCACGTGCCATGCCTGGCCCACGCCTTTAATTTGGCGGTTCAGCGCTTTCTGAAAAGCTACCCACGCTTGTCAGACCTGCTCGGAAAGGTGCTCCGGCTCTGCGCACATTTCCGCAAGTCCCACACGGACGCTGCCACCCTGCGCACCCTGCAACATCGGTTTAATCTGCCAGTGCACCGACTGCTGTGTGACGTGCCCACACGGTGGAACTCTACGCTCCACATGTTGGCTAGGCTCTATGAGCAGCGTAGAGCTATAGTGGAATACCAACTCCAACATGGGCGGCGCAGTGGGAGTCAGCCTCCTCAATTCTTTACAGAAGAGTGGGCCTGGTTGGCAGACATCTGCCAGGTCCTTGGAAACTTTGAGGAGTCAACCCAGATGGTGAGCGGCGATGCTGCAATCATTAGCGTCACCATTCCTCTGCTATGCCTCTTGAGAAGTTCCCTGCAAAGCATAAAGGCAGACGCTTTGCGCTCGGAAACGGAGGCGGGGGAAGACAGTATGTCGCTGGATAGTCAGAGCACCCTCCTGTCTATATCTCAGCGCGTTGAGGAGGAGGAGGAGGGGGAGGAGGATGAGGAGGAGGGGGAAGAGACAGCTTGGCCCACTGCTGAGGGTACCCATGCTGCTTGCCTGTCATCCTTTCAGCGTGTATGGCCTGAGGAGGAGGAGGAGGAGGAGGAGGAGGATCCTGAAAGTGATCTTCCTAGTGAGGACAGCCATGTGTTGCGTACAGGTACCCTGGCACACATGGCTGACTTCATGTTAGGATGCCTTTCTCGTGACCCTCGCGTTACATGCATTCTGGCCACTACAGATTACTGGGTGTACACACTGCTCGACCCACGGTATAAGGAGAACCTTTCCACTCTCATACCCGAAGAGGAAAGGGGTTCGAGAGTGATGCTATACCACAGGACCCTGGCGGACAAACTGATGGTAAAATTCCCATCCGACAGCGCTAGTGGCCGAAGGCGCAGTTCCGAGGGCCAGGTAGCAGGGGAGACGCGGAGATCAGGCAGCATGTACAGCACAGGCAGGGGAACACTCTCTAAGGCCTTTGACAGCTTTCTGGCTCCCCAGCAAGACTGTGTCACCGCTCCCCAGTCAAGGCTGAGTTGGCGGGAGCACTGTAAAAGGATGGTGAGGGAGTACGTAGCCGATCGCACGACCATCCTCCGTGACGCCTCTGCCCCCTACAACTACTGGGTGTTGAAGCTGGACACGTGGCCTGAAATCGCGCTGTATGCCCTGGAGGTGCTTGCTTGTCCTGCGGCTAGCGTCTTGTCAGAGAGGGTGTTTAGTGCGGCTGGGGGAATCATCACAGATAAGCGTACCCGCCTGTCAACCGACAGTGCCGGCAGGCTTACACTCATCAAGATGAACAAAGCCTGGATTTCTCCAGACTTCTCTTCTCCACCAGCGGACAGCAGCGATACCTAAACAATACGTAGGCTGCACCCGCGGATGGAAGCAGTGTTCTCTATCACCATCAAAAACGTGGACCTTTTAGCTTCATCTATCTGTGTATAATATTCTCCTCCTCCTCCTGCTCCTCCTCCTGAAACCTGACGTAATCACGCCGAACGGGCAATTTTTCTTAGGCCCACAAGGCTTAGTCATATAATTTTTGTAAACAATTTTTATACGTTTCAATGCTCATTAAAGCGTTGAAACTTGCACCTGAACCAATTTTTATTTTAACTGGGCTGCCTCCAGGCCTAGTTACAAATTAAGCCACATTAACCAAAGCGATTAATGGGTTTCACCTGCCCTCTTGGTTGGGCATGGGCAATTATTCTGACGTACATTAGTACTGTTGGTACACCAATTTTTTGGGGCCCTCGCCTACAGTGTAATCCAATTAATTTTTTGCCCACCTGCATTAAAGCTGATGTTACATCAGCTGTGCTGGGCACTGCAATGGGATATATTTATGTACCGCCGGTGGGTTCCAGGGAGCCACCCATGCTGTCGGTCCACACGGAGTTGTAACTGCATGTGTCCACTTATAAAGAACCCCAGTCTGACTGGGGCATGCAGTGTGGGCCGAAGCCCACCTGCATTAAATCGGACATTACCTCAGCTGTGATGGGCAATGCAATGGGATATATTTATGTACCGCCAGTAGCTTCCTGGCACCCAGCCATGCTGTCGGTCCACAGGGACTTCACAATAGGGAGTTGTACCTGCCTGTGTCTACGAATTAAAAACCCCGGTCAGGTTGGGGGTATGCAGTGTGGGCCGAAGCCCACCTGCATTTAATCGGACATTACCTCAGCTGTGATGGGCACTGCAATGGGATACATTTATGTACAGCCGGTGGGTTCCAGGGAGCCACCCATGCTGTGGGTGCACACGGAGTTCCCATTGCAGAGTTGTACCTGCCTGTGACTATTTATAAAAAAACGCGGTCTGACTGGGGCATGCAGACACCTTGACAGAATGAATAGTGTGTGGCACATAGGTTCCCCATTGCTATGCCCACCTGTGCAGCTCCTGATGGTGGTGGCACAGGATTATATTTCTCATTGCTTCTGTACAGCATTGTGGGCTATCGCCCCGCCCCTTTTAAAGAGGGTCGCTGCCTAGCCGTGCCAACCCTCTGCAGTGTGTGCCTGCGGTTCCTCCTCATGGCAGACGCACTTATAAATAGACATGAGGGTGGTGTGGCTATGAGGCCAGCGTGTGGCATGAGTGCAGCTGAAGGCTGCGCAGGGACACTTTGGTGTGCGCTGTGGACACTGGGTCGTGCGGGGGGGGGGGGAGTTGGGCAGCATGTAACCCAGGAGAAGTAGCAGCGGAGTGTCATGCAGGCAGTGATTGTGCTTAGTTGGAGGTAGTGTGGTGCTTAGCTAAGGTATGCATTGCTAATGAGGGCTTTTCAGAAGTAAAAGTTGTTGGGAGGGGGGGCCCACTCTTGCCGCTATTGTGGCTTAATAGTGGGACCTGGGAACTTAAGATGCAGCCCAACATGTAGCCCCTCGCCTGCCCTATCCGTTGCTGTGTCGTTCCCATCACTTTCTTGAATTGCCCAGATTTTTACAAATGGAAACCTTAGCGAGCATCGGCGATATACAAAAATGCTCGAGTCACCCATTGACTTCAATGGGGTTCGTTACTCGAAACGAACCCTCGAGCATCGCGAAAATTTTGTCCCGAGTAACGAGCACCCGAGCATTTTGGTGCTCGCTCATCTCTAATCATAACCTATTCAGAGGATTAGTGTTGGGTGAACCAAAAAAATTGAACCCTGTTTTGAGTTGAACTCTGCCAAAAGTTTGGTTTGGTGAGAACCCAAACCCTGGGTGGTTTGTCTAGGCTGAACCCGCTAAAAGCAGAAAAAGAAAAAAGAAGAAGAAAAAGGAGAAGAATATGAAGAAGAAGGAAAAAAGGAAGGAAGAAGAGGAAGGAAATATAATTTTTTGCCCCCTTTCTTCTTCTCCTCCTTCTCCTCCTCCTTCTATTTCCTTCTCCTACTTCTTCTTTCTTCTTTTTCCTTCTTAATCTTTATTGTTCTTCTTTCTTTTTCTTCATTAACTTTGCCTTAAAAAAGCTTAAAACTACTTAGATACACTTATACGTGACCTAAGTGTGTAATATAGGTCTTTTATGGCTCTTAGACAGTGTTATACATCAGTTTTCGGGGGAATTGATGAAGTTTTGGTTCCAATTCGAAAGTTTGCTTATCTATACTATAAGGCCTCCTTCCCACGAACGGATTTCCGCCGCGTAATTCGCGGCGAAAATCCGCTGCGTTGCCCGCAGCTATTAGGTTCTATTGAACCTAATAGCACAATGCTCACGATGCGTAATTCCACCGCGGAATTACGCACCGCGATTTCTCCCGTCCTCACCCGCAGCATGCTCTATTTTCTGCGGGTGAGGACGGGCTGTACGCACGGACGGCTTCCATTGCAGTCAATGGAAGCCGTCCGTTCACGCTATCTCCCGCTGTAACCAGCGGGAGATAGCGTGAAAAAACGCTTTCCCGCCCACCGCCGCGCGTCATATGACGCCATATGACGCGGCCGGCCGCGTCACGTGACACGGCCGGCCGTGCACGTGACACGGCCGGTGACGCGGCGGCGGTGGGCGGTGAGGGGCGGTGACGCGGCGGCGGTGGGCGGGGAAGCGATTTCACGCTATCTCCCGCAGGTAAGTATAGGGGCTCTGGGGGGCGCCGTGACGGGCTTCACTGCATAATATTACGCGGCGGACCCCGTCACGCTCGTGGGAAGGAGGCCTTAGTGTCTAATAGTTCGGGTCTGACCACTGGGATCCCCATCGATCATGAGAAAGAGGGTCCTGTGTTTCCACTTTAAATGAATTGGTTGTCTAGAGTTTATGTGCGTGAGGAAGATAGCCAAATACAGTGCTCAACAATCTTCAGCAGTCCCATATCATTTGAGTAAAGCAGTGGTATGTATGCCCAACATTTCAAAATATATATATGTGATTGTTCTTAGTAAGAGGGATGATACCTTTTAATGACTAACAAAAATACATGATGTTATTGCAAACTTTCGAACATAATTAGGGTTCTTCTTTAGGTATAATGGAACAAATCTATAGATGTATTTATATTAAAACACATACACATGATCACATGGGAGGGTACAGACATGGTGAATTTACTTTGGACTAGATAAATACTAGAGACAGGATGAGATGGCACAGACATTGTGATTAATAACACTTAGATAAATATCAGGGAGGGATGAGCAAAACAGTAAATAATTAGTCGAGTGACAGGGATTGTGAAAATTTATAGTCTCTACATTGCTGTTAGGGGTCAACACCAGACCAAGTTGTTCCCTTCGCTGTGGGTTTCTCATATCTCACAATCTCCACTGGTGTAAAAATCTCCTCTGAGATTCATACCGCATCTAATAGTATCAAAGATGGTAATAAATTTATATTCCCAAATTCCACAGTGATGTTGGAACTTAAAATTGCCTGTGAGTGTGATAACTTTTATATATTGTATGCTGTGTCCGTTACTATGTTCATGCAGGATGTGTGAACAGCTCTCTACAAAATTGTAATATAATCATAGCTACAAGGATGAATGTACTACTCAAGAATGGACACAGAGCTCACCAAATGGACCAAACAAGAAACAAAGTAAGGGAAAAGAGGAAGTCTGACCCTACACCACAGAAATAGGTGAACCCTGCCTAAAAGCAGGCCAATCATCCCAACAAGGACAGCTCCAAACGGGAACCTGGGGTAAACTTGACTTGTCCTGGGTGGAATTAGGGAAAGAGGGTGGCAACACCAAACAGGGTCAAAGTAGCTCCAGACACAGCAAACTACGAACAGGACATACTTCAGACACAGGTGTCCTTACACCTAGGGGTGGAGTGGATTTCAGGCATTCACGCACCTATGGCTGAAAGGGGATCAAACGTGAACCAAGCAGGACTTAGTTCACACTGACCAGGGTTCAGTTAGGATATGTATAATAACTGGCACCCTCTAGTAGAAGGGGCTGGTATTTATGTGCACAGACCCCAGGTAATTGGCTGACTGGAGCAATCCACAGAATCAGCCAGCCGAATCAGCCCACACCTGCAGACATGTGCTCCTAGAAGTTGATAGCACCACAAGACCCAGGAGCACAAACTACCAGGATGTGACAGTATATCACTGTTGCCGCGGCTCCATTGAAGGCAATGCACGGACCTTCATACACACGTGTTTATGTGCGTACATAGGTGCGCTCCTATGTACGCACAAAAACACGCTTGTGTGAAACCACCCTAAGGTGCAGCAAACGCTGTGATAGATTTGGTGCATCTTCTGACTGCTCCACTAACTTTACGCTGTCTGTATTAGAGGGCCTTAGTAAATCTGTCCAATTGTGTTTAATACAGCAGAATAGATTGCAGCACTTAAAGAACTCTCCAGGCTAAACTATTTACATATTTAGTAAAAATCTGTAATGAGGATTAACACACAAAAATGTTTGGTTAATCTGTATACATAGTTTTTTAACAGTGAGTTTAAACAGCTTGCCAGTATATCTAATTACATTGCAAGGAATGGAGCTCACTTGCTGGCATGGTGTTCTCTTGCTCTCAGATGAGCCCAGTTACTGATTTTATGTATTTGTCCTATTAATAAGTTTTAACAAATACATAGTTACTCAGGTTCAAATAAGACATCAAATTCAACCTTTTTGATCCATTATCCCTTATTATTTGCAAAATGAATGTTGGGACATTACACAGTTTGACTCCTTTAACTATAAAGAACCCTTTCCTGTATAGATGTCTAAATCGGGCTGCCAAAAAAGTGCAATTCTGGTGTAGTGTATTCATTTCTGACACCTTTCACCGTGACGTGTCATTTTCATAGATCTGACTTTTATGGATGCAGCGATAGCAAATATATTTATGTGCTTGTTTAGATTTTTATATAAATTCGGGAAAAAGTTTTTTTCTACTTTTAATATTTTCTTATTTTTTCTAATAATACAAAAAAATGTTACCTTTTTTTTCTAGTTATCTAAGGGAACATGAACTGGCAATCGTTTGATCGCTTATACAATATACGCCAATATTTCAGTATTAAAGTATGTCGATTTGTGCAGGCAGCCTGTTAAGACGTGACACAGCCCTTCACGAGGACCCAGGCTGTCATGAAACCAAATGGCCCATCGCGATATCATTGTGGACAAGCCATTCAGGACATTAAACAGCCGAGTTGACAATGGCATTTATATGTTAACAGCTGTAATTGGAGTTATTTTTTTGGCGACGCTGCTGCAGCAGGGTTCAGGCTGTGAAAAACAGCCAACATCCGCCATGTATAGAATGGGCTTAGCTTCTGAAGTAGCTGCATACAATCCCCATACACATCCACCATACTTAATTTTTTTTTAAAATCCATATTCATCAAAAACTACCTGCTTTTTGCTCATTTCCGAAAAAAAAATCAGCAATGTGGGGAAGTATTGAAATTAATGAGCTGCAGTGTACATAGGCATTGTTATGCCTAAACGCTGCCACATTCCTCAAAAAGTGTCCAAGACGTGGGGTGGTACGGTAAAGGCATCCATAGCGGTGTAATTATATATTGAACCGCTGAGGACCTGTCCATCATAAATAAAACCATTAATGGGCAGAATACATCATGCCTTGTGTTAATGCTTGTTTTTCGACTCACAGCATTTTGCAAGCTTAAAGGAATTAATTATATGGCTGGGTTGAGCTTGTGCATAAAACTTTACACAGTGAAGCTATTGGTTCTCTTGGGTTTTTCTTAAATCTACCGTATTGTTGATCAGGAGAGCTGCAAAGTCCCTGACAGTCCTCTTTATCTCACGTACGGATCTCTGGTGGATTTAGTTAGTGTTGTGTCTGCAAGTAATTCTAAGGATTTATGGATAGGCTGGAGACGGCTTTCCATTTGATGCAGTGTTTACTATTTATTAGGTGTTTGGCCTTTCCTTTTTACTAAACAAAGTGTTGCTTATTTGCAAACCTAAAAAATATGAAGCCAAGTGTTTGGAAGTTCAAGAAATTGGACATGTTGTCTGTCACACCTCATTGACTTGAAGACTAGAATTTGGCAAGGAATAAATAGACATCTAAATGTAAAAAGTACTGTATACTGTATATATGAGATACTGTATATGAAATAAATGCTAGTCAGACTATGGTGGTTTTACAATAAGCCCTGGAGTATTATTGCTTCGGGGCCAAGGTGTCTCTGCATAGAAAGCATAAGGGCATATACTGTACATACATAGTGGCTCTCAGGGGTTTTGGTTTGTATACATTGTTATTAGAGATGAGCGAACGTACTCGTCCGAGCTTGATGCTCGGGCGAATATTAGCATGTTCGGGATGCTCGTTACTCGTAACGAGTACCACGCGATGTTCCGGTTACTTTCAGTTTCCTCTCTGAGACGTTAGCGCGCTTTTCTGGTCAATTGAAAGACAGGGAAGGCATTACAACTTCCCCCTGTGACGTTCAAGCCCTATACCACCCCCCTGCTGTGAGTGGCTGGGGAGATCAGATGTCACCCGAGTATAAAAGTCGGCCCCTCCCGCGGCTCGCCTCAGATGCCTTGTGACTGAGTTAGCTGAGGGAAAGTGCTGCTGCTGGTGCTGCTGTAGGGAGAGTGTTAGGAGTGAGTGTAGGCTTCAAGAACCCCAACGGTCCTTCTCAGGGCCACATCTATCCGTGTGCAGTACTGTGGAGGGTGCTGTTAGCAGTGTTGCACAATTTTTTTTTTTTCAAAATCGGCTGTCTGCAGAGCATTGCGCCCTGCAGTAATAGTCCAGGGACAGAAGTGGTGGTTAGGCAGGGAGAGTGTTAGGAGTGAGTGTAGGCTTCAAGAACCCCAACGGTCCTTCTTAGGGCCACATTTAACCGTGTGCACTACTGTGCAGGCTGCTGTTAGCAGTGTTGCATTTTTTTTTTTTCAAAATCAGCTGTGCAGAGCATTGCGCCCTGCAGTAATACTACAGGGACAGAATTGTGTAGGCAGGGCCAGAAGACATATATTATTGATTGAATATACGCAGTGGGCCTTTTCTTTTAAAAAAAAGGGAAAAATTCTATGTGCCCTGCCTCTGTCAGTCCTCAGCGTTCTGTGTACGTGTGTGGTGGGTGGAGATAGTAAAAAATTCATACGCAGCCAGCTACGTTTAACAGCAGGCTTGCGCCAATTTATTTCCTGCCTTCCTGGGAAAAATCACCGCTCTGCTGCACTTCATATAACTGCATTTCTGTGGAACAGATTTCTTATCTGATTGAATATAGTCAGTGGGCCTTTTCTTTTTAAAAAAAGGGAAAAATTCTATGTGCCCTGCCTCTGTCAGTCCTCAGCGTTCTGTGTACGTGTGTGGTGGGTGGAGAACGTAAAAAATTCATACGCAGCCAGCTACGTTTAACAGCAGGCTTGCGCCACTTTCCTGCCTGTGAAATTCCTTGCTCAGCTGTAGTTAATAACTCTGCAACACTAAAGTTCTGTGACACATTTTCAGGGGCACAACACAGTTATTAAACTTATTATTCATTGAATAGACGCAGTGGGCCTTTCCTTTTAAAAAAAAGGGAAAAAAGTATATTTGGCCTGCCTCTGACAGTCCTCGGGGCTCTGGGTACGTGTGTGCTGCGTGGAGAACGTAAAAAAATCAGACGCAACCAGCTACGTTTTACAGCAGGCTTGCGCCACTTTCTTTCCTGCCTGTGAAATTCCTTGCTCAGCTGTAGTTAATAACTCTGCAACACTAAAGTTCAGTGACACATTTGCAGGGGCACAACACAGTTATTAAACTTATTATTCATTGAATAGACGCAGTGTGCCTTTCCTTTTAAAAAAAAGGGAAAAAAGTATATTTGGCCTGCAGGCTTGCGCCAATTTATTTCCTGCCTGGGAAATCAAATCACTAGTAATACAGCATGCTGAGGGGTAGGGGTAGGCCTAGAGGACGTGGACGCGGCCGAGGACGCGGAGGGCCAATTGAGGGTGTGGGCACAGGCCAAACTCCTGATCCAGGTGTATCGCAGCCAACTGCTGCGCGATTAGGAGAGAGGCACGTTTCTGGCGTCCCCACATTCATCGCCCAATTAATGGGTCCACGCGGGAGACCGTTATTAGAAAATGAGCAGTGTGAGCAGGTCCTGTCGTGGATGGCAGAAAGTGCTTCGAGCAACCTATAGTCCACCCACAGTTCTGCGCCGTCCACTGCTGCAAATCCGAATCCTCTGTCTGCTGCTCCTCCTTCCTCCCAGCCTCCACACTCCACTACAATGACACATGCTCAGGAGCGGGAAGACTCCCAGGAACTGTTCTCGGGCCCCTGCTCAGATTGGGCAGCAGTGGTTCCTCTCCCACCAGAGGAGTTTATCGTCACTGATGCCCAACCATTGGAAAGTTCCCAGGGTCCGGGGGATGAGGCTGGGGACTTCCGGCAACTGTCTCAAGACCTTTCAGTGGGTGAGGAGGACGATGAGACACAGTTGTCTATCGGTGAGGTAGTAGTAAGGGCAGTAAGTCCGAGGGAGGAGCGCACAGAGGATTCGGAGGAAGAGCAGCAGGACGATGAGGTGACTGACCCCACCTGGTTTGCAACGCCTACTCAGGACAGGTCTTCAGAGGGGGAGGCAAGTGCAGCAGCAGGGCAGGTTGGAAGAGGCAGTGCGGTGGCCAGGGGTAGAGGCAGGGCCAGTCCGAATAATCCACCAACTGTTTCCCAAAGCGCCCCCTCGCGCCATGCCACCCTGCAGAGGCCAAGGTGCTCTAAGGTCTGGCAGTTTTTCACAGAGACGCCTGACGACCGACGAACAGTGGTGTGCAACCTTTGTCGCGCCAAGATCAGCCAGGGAGCCACCACCAACAGCCTCACCACCACCAGCATGCGCAGACATATGATGGCCAAGCACCCCACAAGGTGGGACGAAGGCCGTTCACCGCCTCCGGTTTGCACCGCTGCCTCTCCCCCTGTGTCCCAACCTGCCACTGAGATCCAACCCCGCTCTGAGGACACAGGCACTACCGTCTCCTGGCCTGCACCCACACCCTCACCTCCGCTGTCCTCGGCCCCATCCAGCAATGTCTCGCACCGCACCGTCCAGCCGTCACTACCGCAAGTGTTTGAGCGCAAGCGCAAGTACGCCGCCACGCACCCGCACGCTCAAGCGTTAACCGTCCACATAGCCAAATTTATCAGCCTTGAGATGCTGCCGTATAGGGTTGTGGAAACGGAGTCCTTCAAAAGTATGATGGCGGCGGCGGCCCCGCGCTACTCAGTTCCCAGTCGCCACTACTTTTCCCGATGTGCCGTCCCAGCCCTGCACGACCACGTCTCCCGCAACATTGTACGCGCCCTCACCAACGCGGTTACTGCCAAGGTCCACTTAACAACGGACACGTGGACAAGCACAGGCGGGCAGGGCCACTACATCTCCCTGACGGCACATTGGGTGAATTTAGTGGAGGCTGGGACAGAGTCAGAGCCTGGGACCGCTCACGTCCTACCCACCCCCAGAATTGCGGGCCCCAGCTCGGTGGTGGTATCTGCGGCGGTGTATGCTTCCTCCACTAAAGCACCCTCCTCGTTCTCCTCCTCCAACGCAACCTCTGTCTCGCAATCAAGATATGTCAGCAGCAGCGCGTCGCCAGCAGTCGGTGTCGCGCGTCGTGGCAGCACAGCGGTGGGCAAGCGTCAGCAGGCCGTGCTGAAACTACTCAGCTTAGGAGATAAGAGGCACACGGCCCACGGACTGCTGCAGGGTCTGACAGAGCAGACCGACCGCTGGCTTGCACCGCTGAGCCTCCAAGCGGGCATGGTCGTGTGTGACAACGGCCGTAACCTGGTGGCGGCTCTGCAGCTCGGCAGCCTCACGCACGTGCCATGCCTGGCCCACGTCTTTAATTTGGTGGTTCAGCGCTTTCTGAAAAGCTACCCACGCTTGTCAGACCTGCTCGGAAAGGTGCGCCGCCTCTGCGCACATTTCCGCAAGTCCCACACGGACGCTGCCACCCTGCGGACCCTGCAACATCGGTTTAATCTGCCAGTGCACCGACTGCTGTGCAACGTGCCCACACGGTGGAACTCTACGCTCCACATGTTGGCCAGGCTCTATGAGCAGCGTAGAGCTATAGTGGAATACCAACTCCAACATGGGCGGCGCAGTGGGAGTCAGCCTCCTCAATTATTTTCAGAAGAGTGGGCCTGCTTAGCAGACATCTGCCAGGTCCTTCGAAACTTTGAGCAGTCTACCCAGGTGGTGAGCGGCGATGCTGCAATCATTAGCGTCACCATTCCTCTGCTATGCATCTTGAGAAGTTCCCTGCAAACCATAAAGGCAGCCACTTTGCGCTCGGAAACAGAGCCGGGGGAAGACAGTATGTCGCTGGATAGTCAGAGCACCCTCCTGTCTATATCTCAGCGCGTTCAGGAGGAGGAGGAGGAGCATGAGGAGGATGAGGAGGAGGGGGGAGAGACAGCTTGGCCCACTGCTGACGGTACCCATGCTGCTTGCCTGTCATCATTTCAGCGTGTATGGCCTGAGGAGGAGGAGGAGGATGATCCTGAAAGTGATCTTCCTAGTGCGGACAGCCATGTGTTGCGTACAGGTACCCTGGCACACATGGCTGACTTCATGTTAGGATGCCTTTCTCGTGACCCTCGCGTTACACGCATTCTGGCCACTACGGATTACTGCTCGACCCACGCTATAAGGAGAACCTTCCCACTCTCATTCCCGAAGAGGAAAGGGGTTCGAGAGTGTTGCTATACCACAGGACCCTTGCGGACAAGCTGATGGTAAAATTCCCACCCGACAGCGCTAGTGGCAGAAGGCGCAGTTCCGAGGGCCAGGTAGCAGGGGAGGTGCGGAGATCGAGCAGCATGTACAGCACAGGCAGTGCAACAGTCTTTAAGGGCCTGGACAGCTTTATGGCTCCCCAGCAAGACTGTGTCACCGCTCCCCAGTCAAGGCTGAGTCGGCGGGAGCACTGTAAAAGGATGGTGAGGGAGTACGTAGCCGATCGCACGACCGTCCTCCGTGACGCCTCTGCCACCTACAACTACTGGGTGTCGAAGCTGGACACGTGGCCTGAACTAGCGCTGTATGCCCCGGAGGTGCTTGCTTGTCCTGCGGCTAGCGTCTTGTCGGAGAGGGTGTTTAGTGCGGCTGGGGAATCATCACAGATAAGCGGACCCGCCTGTCAACCGACAGTGCCGACAGGCTAACACTCATCAAGATGAACAAAGCCTGGATTTCCCCAGACTTCTCTTCTCCACCAGCGGACAGCAGCGATACCTAAGCAATAAGTAGGCTGCACCCGCGGATGGAAGCATCGTTCTCTCTCACCATCCAAAACGGGGACATTTCTGCTTCATCAATCTGTGTATAATATTCCTCCTCCTCCTCCTGCTCCTCCTCCTGAAACCTAACGTAATCACGCTGAACGGGCAATTTTTCTTAGGGCCACAAGGCTCACTCATATAATTCTTCTAAAAATTTTTTATACGTTTCAATGCTCTTAAAAGCGTTGGAACTTTAACTTGAACCAATTTTTCGTTAAACTGGGCTGCCTCCAGGCCTAGTTACCACTTAAGCCACATTAACCAAAGCGATTAATGGGTTTCACCTGCCATCTTGGCTGGGCATGGCCAATTTTTACTGAGGTACATTAGTACTCTTGGTACACCAATTTTTTTGGGCACTCACCTACAGTGTAATCATAGCAATTTCTATGTTCTTCGCCTGCACTCATGGTACAGAAAGGTGTGTGGGGTTGGCCTACACTTTAGCTACATAAATGTAACTTGGGCCTTGTCTATACTGCAGCTACTGAAATAGAACGAAGACTGCGCTCCCACTATACTGCTGCTTCGGAATTGTTACTGGGGCCTGTCTTGAGTGCTACTATTACTGAAATGGAACTAATACTGTGCTCCCCCTATAATGCTGCTAGTTATATGTTAGTGGGGCCTGTCCTAATGCTACGGCTGAAATGTTACTAATTATGGGCTCTGCCTATACCGCTGCTAATGGTATGTCTCTGGGGTGTGGAAACAGAGGCTTCCCAAAGACATGATGGCGGCGAGGCCATTTCCCACCAACGCTGTTATTGTTAAGGTGCATATAACCACGGACACGTGGAGAGGACACGTAGTGCCTCAAAAACATCCCCCGCCACAGCCCACTTAATCCTGGCCACATTCCGAAAACCAACAAAATAAAACCGCGCTACTAGGTCCGCAGTCACCACCACATTACCACCAACGCGGTTACTGTTAAGGTACATATTACCAGTCTGACTGGGGCATGCAGTGTGGGCCGAAGCCCACCTGCATTAAGCACGACATTACTACCTCAGCTGTGTTGGGCAATGCAATGGGATATTTTTATGTACAGCCGGTGGCTTCCTGGCACCCACCCATGCTGTGGGTCCACAGAGAATTATAAATGCATCTGTTTCCACTTCTAAAGAACCCCAGTCAGACTGGGGCATGCAGTGTTGGCCGAAGCCCACCTGCATTAAGCACAACATTACTACCTCAGCTGTGTTGGGCAATGCAATGGGATATTTTTATGTACCGCCGGTGGGTTCCAGGGAGCCACCCATGCTGTAGGTGCACACGGAGTTTAACCTACATGTGTCCACTTGTAAAGAACCCCAGTCTGACTGGGGCATGCAGTGTGGGCCGAAGCCCACCTGCATTAAGCACGACATTACTACCTCAGCTGTGTTGGGCAATGCAATGGGATATTTTTGTGTACCGCTGGTGGCTTCCTGGCACCCACCCATGCTGTGGGTCCAAAGGGACTTCACAATAGGGAGTTGTACCTGCCTGTGTCTATGAATTAAAAAGCCAGGTCTGACTGGGGCATGCAGACACCTTGACAGAATGAATAATGTGTGGCACATAGGTTCCCCATTGCTATGCCCACGTGTGCAGCTCCTGATGGCGGTGGCACAGAATTATATTTCTCATTGCTTCTGTACAGCATTGTGAGCTATCGCCCCACCCCTTTTAAAGAGGGTCGCTGCCTAGCCGTGCCAACGCTCTGCAGTGTGTGCCTGCTTTTGCTCTGGCAGACGCACTTATAAATAGACATGAGTGTGGCGTGGCGGAGTGTCATGCAGGCAGTGATTGTGCTTTGTTGGAGGTAGTGTGGTGCTTAGCTAAGGTATGCATTGCTAATGAGGGCTTTTCAGAAGTAAAAGTTGTTGGGGGGGGGGCCCACTCTTGCCGGTATTGTGGCTTAATAGTGGGACCTGTGAACTTGAGATGCAGCCCAACATGTAGCCCCTCGCCTGCCCTATCCGTTGCTGTGTCGTTCCCATCACTTTCTTGAATTGCCCAGATTTTCACACATGAAAACCTTAGCGAGCATCGGCGAAATACAAAAATGCTCGGGTCGCCCATTGACTTCAATGGGGTTCGTTACTCGAAACGAACCCTCGAGCATCGCGATAATTTCGTCCCGAGTAACGAGCACCCGAGCATTTTGGTGCTCGCTCATCTCTAATTGTTATGTATAGTATTTTGTAAAAATTATGATCTCATTCTTTTCTTTTTTTGACAATTTATTCCTTCATTGGTAAACATATTTATAAAATATTGCATCATATTTTTACATTGTTTCCCTCCGTATTCCTCCCCGTCTATCCAATATAGAAGTTAACTAGAGATGAGCGAACACCAAAATGTTCGGGTGTTCGTTATTCGAAACGAACTTCCCGCGATGTTCGAGGGTTTGTTTCGAATAACGAACCCCATTGAAGTCAATGGGCGACCAGAGCATTTTTGTATTTCGCCGATGCTCGCTAAGGTTTTCATGTGTGAAAATCTGGGCAATTCAAGAAAGTGATGGGAATGACACAGAAACGGATAGGGCAGGCGAGGGGCTACATGTTGGGCTGCATCTCAAGTTCACAGGTCCCACTATTAAAGGGGTTGTCCCGCGCCGAAACGGGGTTTTTTTTTTTTTAAACCCCCCCCCCGTTCGGCGCGAGACAACCCCGATG
The DNA here is from genome assembly GCF_035609145.1 of Eleutherodactylus coqui. Classification (NCBI taxonomy): domain Eukaryota; kingdom Metazoa; phylum Chordata; class Amphibia; order Anura; family Eleutherodactylidae; genus Eleutherodactylus; species Eleutherodactylus coqui. The sequence goes on along the minus strand of NC_089839.1, from coordinate 167,056,804 downwards.
CAGGGGTTAAAAAAACAACCCGCACAGCGCTTACCTGAATCCCGGCGGTCCGGCGTCTTCATACTCACCTGCTGAAGATGGCCGCCGGGATCCTCTGTCTCCATGGACCGCAGGGCTTCTGTGCGGTCCATTGCCGATTCCAGCCTCCTGATTGGCTGGAATCGGCACGTGACGGGGCGGAGCTACACGGAGCTACACGGAGCCCCATTCAGAAAAGAAGAAGACCCGGACTGCGCAAGCGCGGCTAATTTGGCCATCGGAGGGCGAAAATTAGTCGGCTCCATGGGAACGAGGACGCCAGCAACGGAGCAGGTAAGTAAAAAACTTTTTATAACTTCTGTATGGCTCATAATTAATGCACAATGTTCATTACAAAGTGCATTATTATGGCCATGCAGAAGTGTATAGACCCACTTGCTGCCTCGGGACAACCCCTTTAAGCCACAATACCGACAAGAGTGGGCCCCCCCCCCCCCTCCCAACAACTTTTACTTCTGAAAAGCCCTCATTAGCATGGCATACCTTTGCTAAGCACCACACTAGCTACAACAAAGCACAATCACTGCCTGGATGACACTCCGCTGCCTCTTCTCCTGGGTTACATGCTGACCAACCGCCCCCCCCCCCCCCCACAGCGCACACCAAAGTGTCCCTGCGCAGCCTTCAGCTGCCCTCATGCCACACCACCCTCATGTCTATTTAGAAGTGCGTCTGCCATGAGGAGGAACCGCAGGCACACACTGCAGAGGGTTGGCACGGCTAGGCAGCGACCCTCTTTAAAAGGGGCGGGGCGATAGCCCACAATGCTGTACAGAAGCAATGAGAAATATAATCCTGTGCCACCGCCATCAGGAGCTGCACACGTGGGCATAGCAATGGGGAACCTATGTGCCACACACTATTCATTCTGTCAAGGTGTCTGCATGCCCCAGTCAGACTGGTAATATGTACCTTAACAGTAACCGCGTTGGTGGTAATGTGGTGGTGACTGCGGACCTAGTAGCACGGTTGTATTTTGTTGGTTTTCGGAATGCGGCCAGGATTAAGTGGGCCGTGGCGGGGGCATGGTGTGGGGGCTCTCTTGTTGTGTCGGTAAAGGTGAAATTCTTGGACTGCCACCAGACGAACCAATGCAAAGGCATTTGCCAAGAATGTTTTCCCTGTTGGAGGAGGAGGGGGATGTTTTTGAGGCACTACGTGTCCTCTCCACGTGTCCGTGGTTATATGTACCTTAACAGTAACCGCGTTGGTGGTAATGTGGTGGTGACTGCGGACCTAGTAGCACGGTTGTATTTTGTTGGTTTTCGGAATGCGCCCAGGATTAAGTGGGCCGTGGCGGGGGGATGGTGTGGGGGCTCTCTTGTTGTGTCGGTAAAGGTGAAATTCTTGGACTGCCACCAGACGAACCAATGCAAAGGCATTTGCCAAGAATGTTTTCCCTGTTGGAGGAGGAGGGGGATGTTTTTGAGGCACTACGTGTCCTCTCCACGTGTCCATGGTTATATGCACCTTAACAGTAACCGCGTTGGTGGGAAATGGCCTCGCCGCCATCATGTCTTTGGGAAGCCTCTGTTTTCACACCCCAGAGACATACCATTAGCAGCGGTATAGGCAGAGCCCAGAATTCGTAACATTTCAGCCGTAGCATTAGGACAGGCCCCACTAACATATCACTAGCAGCATTATAGGAGGAGCGCAGTCTTCGTTCCATGTCAGCAATAGTAGCACTCAAGACAGGCCCCAGTAACAATTCTGAAGCAGCAGTATAGTGGGAGCGCAGTCTTAGTTCCATTTCAGTAGCCTTAGTATAGCCAAGGCCCAAGTTACATTTATGTAGCTAAAGTGTAGGCCAACCCCACACACCTTTCTGTACCATGAGTGCAGGCGAAGAACATACAAATTGCTATGATTACACTGTAGGTGAGGGCCCCAAAAAATTGGTGTACCAACAGTACTAATGTACCTCAGTAAAAATTGGCCATGCCCAACCAAGATGGCAGGTGAATCGCTTTGGTTAATGTGGCTTAAGTGGTAACTAGGCCTGGAGGCAGCCCAGTGTAACGAAAAATTGGTTCAAGTTAAAGTTCCAACGCTTTTAAGCGCATTGAAACTTATAAAAATTGTTCAGAAAAATTATTTGAGTGAGCCTTGTGGCCCTAAGAAAAATTGCCCGTTCAGCGTGATTACGTGAGGTTTCAGGAGGAGGAGCAGGAGGAGGAGGAGGAATATTAGACACAGATTGATGAAGCAGAAATGTCCCCGTTTTGGATGGTGAGAGAGAACGTAGCTTCCATCCGCGGGTGCAGCCTACGTATTGCTTACGTATCGCTGCTGTCCGCTGGTGGAGAACAGAAGTCTTGGGAAATCCAGCCTTTGTTCATCTTTATGAGTGTTAGCCTGTCGACACTGTCGGTTGACAAGCGGCTACGCTTATCTGTGATGATTCCCCCAGCCGCACTAAACACCCTCTCCGACAAGACGCTAGCCGCAGGACAAGCAAGCACCTCCAGGGCATACAGCGCTAGTTCAGGCCACGTGTCCAGCTTCGACACCCAGTAGTTGTAGGGGGCAGAGGCGTCACCGAGGATGGTCGTGCGATCGGCTACGTACTCCCTCACCATCCTTTTACAGTGCTCCCGCCGACTCAGCCTTGACTGGGGAGCGGTGACACAGTCTTGCTGGGGAGCCAGAAAGCTGGCCAGGCCCTTAAAGACTGTTGCACTGCCTGGGATGTACATGCTGCTCGATCTCCGCACCTCCCCTGCTACCTTGCCCTCGGTACTGCGCCTTCTGCCACTAGCGCTGTCGGCTGGGAATTTTACCATCAGCTTGTCCGCTAGGGTCCTGTGGTATAGCAACACTCTCGAACCCCTTTCCTCTTCGGGAATGAGAGTGGGCAGGTTCTCCTTATAGCGTGGGTCGAGCAGTGTGTACACCCAGTAATCCGTCGTGGCCAGAATGCGTGCAACGCGAGGGTCACGAGAAAGGCATCCTAACATGAAGTCAGCCATGTGTGCCAGGGTACCTGTACGCAACACATGGCTGTCTTCACTACGAAGATCACTGCCAGGATCCTCCTCCTCCTCCTCCTCCTCCTCCTCCTCAGGCCATACACGCTGAAAGGATGACAGGCAATCAGCCGGTGTACCGTCAGCAGCGGGCCAAGCTGTCTCTTCCCCCTCCTCCTCATCCTCCTCATGCTCCTCCTCCTCCTCCTGTACGCGCTGAGAAATAGACAGGAGGGTGCCCTGACTATCCAGCGGCATTCTGTCTTCCACCACCCCCGTTTCAGAGCGCAAAGCGGCTGCCTTTATGGTTTGCAGGGAATTTCTCAAGATGCATAGCAGAGGAATGGTGACGCTAATGATTGTAGCATTGCCGCTCACCACCTGGGTAGACTCCTCAAAATTACCAAGGACATGGCAGATGTCTGCCAACCAGGCCCACTCTTCTGAAAGGAATTGAGGAGGCTGACTCCCACTGCGCCGCCCATGTTGGAGTTGGTATTCGACTATAGCTCTACGCTGTTCATAGAGCCTGGCCAACATGTGGAGCGTAGAGTTCCACCGTGTGGGCACGTCGCACAGCAGTCGGTGCACTGGCAGCTTAAAGTGATGTTGCAGGGTGCGCAGGGTGGCAGCGTCCGTGTGGGACTTGCGGAAATGTGCGCAGAGCCGGCGCGCCTTTACGAGCAGGTCTGACAAGCGTGGGTAGCTTTTCAGAAAGCGCTGAACCACCAAATTAAAGACGTGGGCCAGGCATGGCACGTGCGTGAGGCTGCCGAGCTGCAGAGCCGCCACCAGGTTACGGCCGTTGTCACACACGACCATGCCCGGTTGGAGGCTCAGCGGCGCAAGCCAGCGGTCGGTCTGCTGTGTCAGACCCTGCAGCAGTTCGTGGGCCGTGTGCCTCTTATCGCCTAAGCTGAGTAGTTTCAGCACGGCCTGCTGACGCTTGCCCACCGCTGTGCTGCCACACCGCGCGACACCGACTGCTGGCGACATGCTGCTGCTAACACATCTTGATTGCGAGACAGAGGAGGAGGAGGAGGAGGAGGGTGGTTTAGTGGAGGAAGCATACACCTCCGCAGATACCACCACCGAGCTGGGGCCCGCAATTCTGGGGGTGGGTAGGATGTGAGCGGTCCCAGGCTCTGACTCTGTCCCAGCCTCCACTAAATTCACCCAATGTGCCGTCAGGGAGATGTAGTAGCCCTGCCCGCCTGTGCTTGTCCACGTGTCCATTGTTAAGTGGACCGTGGCAGTAACCGCGTTGGTGAGGGCGCGTACAATGTTGCGGGAGACGTGGTCGTGCAGGGCTGGGACGGCACATCGGGAAAAGTAGTGGCGACTGGGAACTGAGTAGCGCGGGGCCGCCGCCTCCATGATACTTTTGAAGGACTCAGTTTCCACAACCCTATACGGCAGCATCTCAAGGCTGATGAATTTTGCTATGCGGACGGTTAACGTTTGAGCGTGCGGGCGCGTGGCGGCGTACTTGCGCTTGCGCTCCAACAGTTGCGCAAGCGACGGCTGGATGGTGCGCTGAACTACACTGCTGGATGGGGCCGAGGACAGCGGAGATGAGGGTGTGGGTGCAGGCCATGAGGCGGTAGTGCCCGTGTCCTGAGAGGGGGGTTGGATCTCAGTGGCAGGTTGGGGCACAGGGGGAGAGGCAGGGGTGCAAAGCGGAGACGCTGAACGGCCTTCGTCCCACCTTGTGGGGTGCTTGGCCATCATATGTCTGCGCATGGTGGTGGTGGTGAGGCTGTTGGTGTTGGCTCCCCGGCTGAGCTTTGCGTGACAAAGGTTGCACACCACTGTTCGTCGGTCGTCTGCACTCTCAGTGAAAAACTGCCAGACTTTAGAGCACCTCGGCCTCTGCAGGGTGGCATGGCGCGAGGGTGCGCTTTGGGAAACAGTTGGTGGATTATTCGGTCTGGCCCTGCCTCTACCCCTGGCCACCGCACTGCCTCTTGCAACCTGCCCTGCTGATGCCCTTGACTCCCCCTCTGAAGACCTGTCCTCCTGAGTAAGCGTTGCACACCAGGTGGGGTCAGTCACCTCATCGTCCTGCTGCTCTTCCTCCGAATCCTCTGTGCGCTGCTCCCTCGGACTTACTGCCCTTACTACTACCTCACTGCAAGACAACTGTGTCTGATCGTCATCGTCCTCCTCACCCACAGAAAGTTGTTGAGACAGTTGGCGGAAGTCCCCAGCCTCTTCCCCCGGACCCCGGGAACTTTCGAATGGTTGGGCATCAGTGACGATAAACTCCTCTGGTGGGAGAGGAACCGCTGCTGCCCAATCTAAGCAGGGGCCCGAGAACAGTTCCTGGGAGTGTTCCCGCTCCTGAGCAGGTGTCATTGTAGTGGAGTGAGGAGGCTGGGAGGAAGGAGGAGCAGCAGACAGAGGATTCGGATTTGCAGCAGTGGACGGCGCAGAACTGCGTGTTGACGATAGGTTGCTTGAAGCACTTTCTGCCATCCAGGACAGGACCTGCTCACACTGCTCATTTTCTAATAACCGTCTCCCGCGTGGACCCATTAATTGGGCGATGAATGTGGGGACTCCAGAAACGTGCCTCTCTCCTAATCGCGCAGCAGTTGGCTGCGACACACCTGGATCAGGAGCTCGGCCTGTGCCCACACCCTGACTTGGCCCTCCGCGTCCTCGGCCGCGTCCACGTCCTACCCCTACCCCTCAGCATGCTGTATTACCAGTGATTTGATTTCACAGCCAGGAAATAAATTGGCGCAAGACTGCAGGCCAAATATAATTTTTTCCCTTTTTTGAAAACGAAAGGCCCCACTGCCTCTAGTGAATGAATAATCTAAGTTTAATAACTGTGCTGTGGCCCTGCTAATGTGTCACAGAACGTGAGGGTAGCAGAGTTATTATAACTCTGGCAGAGCAGGTATTTTTTTTCCCAATTAAGGAAAGCAAATGGCGAAGCCAGCAGTAAACCGTAGCTGGGTGCGTCTGATTTTTAAACGTTCCACACGCAGCCGACACGTGTCCACCGCCCTTAGGACGGACAGAGGCAGGACAAATAGAATTATTTTCAGTTTTTTTCCACCAAAAGGCAGCACTGCGTATATTCAATGAACATGAGAAGTTTAATAACTGTGCTGTGGCCCTGCTAATGTGGCACAGAACTTGAGGGTAGCAGAGTTATTAACTCTGGCAGAGCAGGTTTTTTTTTTCCAATTAAGGAAAGCAAATGGCGAAGCCAGCAGTAAACCGTAGCTGGGTGCGTCTGATTTTTAAACGTTGCACACGCAGCCGACACGTGTCCACCGCCCTTAGGACGGACAGAGGCAGGACAAATAGAATTATTTTCACTTGTTTTACAAGCAAAAGGACCCACTGCGTATATTCAATGAATAATAACTGTGTTGTGGCCCTGCCTACACAATTCTTTCCCTGCAGTATCAATGGAGGGTGCAATGCTCTGCAGAGGCGATTTTGAGAAGAAAAAAAATATGCAGCACAGCTAACAGCAGCCAGCACAGTACTGCACACGGTTAAATATGGCCCTAGAAAGGACCGTTGAGGTTCTTGAAGGCTACACTCACTCCTAACACTCTCCCTGCCTATGCAACACTTCTGTCCCTAATGCCGGGTGCAACGCTCTGCAGAGCCGATTTTGAGAAAAAAAATAATTGCCACTGCTAACAGCAGCCAACACACAGCTATCAGTGGCCCTAATAAGGACCTTTGGGGGTCTTGAAGCCTACACTAACTACCAATTCTTTCCCTACAGCAGCTCCGGTACCAGCAGCACTGTCCCTCACTAACTCACAAGGCATCTGAGGCGAGCCGCGGGAGGGGCCGACTTTTATATTAGGCGGACACCTGATCTCCCCAGCCACTCACTGCAGGGGGGTGGTATAGGGCTTGAACGACGCAGGGGGAAGTTGTAATGCCTTCCCTGTCTTTCAATTGGCCAGAAAAGCGCGCTAACGTCTCAGGGAAGGAAGTGAAAGTAACCCGAACAACGCATGGTGTTCGTTACGAATAACGAACATCCCGAACACCCTAATATCCGCACGGATATCAAGTTCGGACGAACACGTTCGCTCATCTCTAAAGTTAACACAAAGACAAAAAAATAAAACTAAACACCTTTACAGGTGTCTTCTGTGGCATATTATTGCCATCTTCTGAGATGGCAAAATATTCTTCATAATAGAGTTTCCTGCTCAGCCAAGGTATTCAGATACAGGGCTAGATGAGTGATATGAATTTGTCCCAGATGATTGAAATCCTAGCTATAACTTTAAGGTGCAGCTTACAAATTGCTTATTTTACTTTTTCTTATTCTATTACTCTTGTTCATAGATCTTTTGGGGGTTGTCCCATGAAAACAAGTTATTCCTGACTGTTTGGACCTTCATTAATCTCAAGAACTTGAGTCCCGCAGGCCCTCAAATGAGTGGAGTATCTCAGCTAACTCTGGCAGTCCCACTGAATTAATGGAGTGGTAGTGCACATCTGTGACCACCTCTCCACTCATTCTTGTGACTATTGGGCATCGAAGGGGGCGAGATATCCCCGAAAGCTTGCTTGCTGTAACATCATGAATTTCTGTTAGCCATTAAAAGGTATCATACTGTATCTACAAGCTTACTTGGTTTCTCTCACTGAGAACAATCACACATTGCTGTACTGGCTAACACGGTACTAAAACTTTTTTTTATTATATTTACGGCACACCTAAAAATGTGAGGTTTTTAGCTCACATTTTATCAAAGTGTGTGAAACCATTTCCCAGCGACAAGACAACATCTTATAAATGAGACTCTACACTATACAGATTCACTGTGGATAGGGAATAACTTATTTTTCTGGAGCAACTCCTTGAAATGTAATATAGTCTAATCCTTGAAAGTATTTAAGGTTTTACGGGAAAAAGGGATGAACATGTCTGGTCAAGAGATTCCCATCTAAGTACCATACAATCTGACTGAGGTTATAACCTTCAGTATAGGCAGTATAGTTTAGGTTGCAATTAGAGATGAGCGAGCATGCTTGGATAAAGCAGTTACTCGAGTGAGTATCGCTCTTCTCAAGTAACTGCTTACTGGTCCGAGCAGGCTTGGGGGGGCGGCGGGGGGTAGTGGGGGGAGAGTGAGAGAGATTTCTCTCTCTCTGCCCCCTGCTACCCCCTGTTGCACTCCGCTCACCCCCGCCGCCCGCCGAGCCTGCTTGGACCAGTAAGCAGTTACTCGAGAAGAGCAATGCTCGCTCGAGTAACTGCTTTATGCGAGCGTGCTCGCTCATCTTTGCAATATATAAATTAGAACTATATTAATTTCACCTATTTTAATTTTCTTTTAGATTATTTTATGTCATGTAGTCTTTACCAGCTTAAACCATTCCTAGTTCTGCACCAAATAAAAATATAGCCCTAACCTTACAGGAAAATAACTTTCCAACCTTGTTGAACTTAATTAAATGTTAACTAGAATAAATGAGAAAACATATTATTGACAATCTCTTCTAATAATTAAATATCCTTTGAATCTGACTACTATAATTATCCTGTAATGAGGAATTCCAGTTGCATACTTGCAGAATTATCCGTAGACTAACCAGACATATTTTCGCAAATATCAAAGAGCTTGTGTTACTAATTCTTTTTTACTAAAATATTTAACTCCAGTGTAATCAGCTAACCTTTGTGTATGCTCAGACCCTAAAGTTCCATCAAAGTGAGCCGGCGGCGAACATATGGAGAGGTCTGGTCAATGGCTTATGCTCTCTGGTCATTACAAATGTATAAAGGTCAAAATAAGGAAACAGCTTGCATGTGGTCGGCAGGTGTCTCCCAGAAACACAGGTAGTCCCCCGAGCCACAGCAAAAATCGTTGAATGTGAACATGATGCCTCATGGCATTCTTGACATAAATCAGGAGAGCTGCCTAATTGAAAGAGTGAATTTGCCACAGAAAGCACATTCCATCATGTTTTCCAAGCATCATAGACAGAATGTCATTCAACTGAGAATGAAAGAGTACTAGAAAACAAATTTGAACATAATTAGATCTAGCATGTATATGATATAAAAAAGAACATATTCTCTCCGTTATAGGAGTATAAATCTTTTTTTTTTTTAAAAACATTCAACATGGGTTGCCGCAGTAGAGGTCAGGCAGCAATGAAGGCAATCCCCTGCAGCTATGCTTAATGATTTAAGAAGGCAAGTTTAGAAAATCATTTATTATTTACCACTAAAGATATGATTGCATTTCCCTAACGATTGTAAATATGCAAATTTATAGACAATATAATACAACAATCTTGTCCAGGAGTACAAACCTGTCCATAATGGATTGCAATAAGGTCTATTTAAGAAAAAAATGCAAAAAAGTAATAATATAAAAGTATAACAAAATGTATACCTTGCGCTTGCCCATTGTAACAAATCAAATATCAATTTTGATTAATATATCTATTTTTCGAAAATAGGAATCTGATTGGCTGTGTATACCCATTTTCTTGTGTACTACTTTAAATATACAACCATCCAGAATCTACTTTTGTATTTAACCATTTCAAACTAAATGAATGCCAATCAGAAATGTGGTTAAATGAGGACAATTAGAACATAAATCATGAAGTTGTCTTTAAGATAAACACCACTGCAATATAGACAAACAAGCAAAGGATCTACTCAGATATAAGTATAAAATATCACTGAGTGGCAAAATATTACAATGGCCTCGAAAAAGGTGAGGTTAAAATAACATGTTTATTCCTTGAAGACGATTAGATTCAGATATAGGAAACTTATGTAAAACTTCAACATTTTAGCCAACTAATTCCACATATCATCTCCTGCAATCCCTCGGACAGTCCACCCAATTCCTGGTCAACACTCACCATCACACCCCCCTTCATCCATAACTATCAGTTTTATTGCTGACTCTCTCAAGTGACCCATCAATGTAACACTTGAAGTCATGAGCATTGCTAGAGCCATACAAGATAAGGGGCACAAGCCTCAAGACATGTCTTGCCCCCTCCCCCCAAAAAAACATATATATATCTATATCAGAGACAGCATATGCATGAGGAAACTTTATAACATAGCAGGCTGAGATATTACAGCTTAGCTCTATGTATGTTAAAATACCTTTAAATAAAGCAGTCACCAAACAATAGTCAGATAGCAGTCTTATACAGTGATAGTGTTCACAGTGCAGTTGCCTCCAGTGACTCAGGTGACATCTTCTCTGATTGAAATCATTGTTCCCTTCTCTTCTCTAGCTAGCCCATGAAGAATTCTTCCAGCTATGTCTCGTCCCTGCACTCCTATCCTGTAATAGTGACCCCAGACTGCCCCTCACAAAGTAATAATGTCCCACTAGTTCCCCACAATTATAGCACTTACTTTGTGTCCCTAGAAGTTAATAGTGCCCCTTAAGTTAATAGTGCCCCCTCTCTGCCCTTCTTGAGTTCTGACTAGAGATGAACGAGCACCAAAATGCTTGAGTGCTCGTTACTCGGGACGAAAATTTCGTGATGCTCGAGGGTTCGTTTCGAATATCGAACCCCATTGAAGTCAATGGGCGACCCGAGCATTTTTGTATATCGCCGATGCTCGCTAAGGTTTCCATTTGTGAAAATCTGGGCAATTCAAGAAAGTGATGGGAACGACACAGCAACGGATAGGGCAGGCGAGGGGCTACATGTTGGGCTGCATCTCAAGTTCCCAGGTCCCACTATTAAGCCACAATAGCGGCAAGAGTGCCCTCCCCTCCCAACAATTTTTACTTCTGAAAAGCCTTCATTAGCAATGCATACCTTAACTAAGCACCACACTACCTCCAACAAAGCACAATCACTGCCTGCATGACACTCCGCTGCCACTTCTCCTGGGTTACATGCTGCCCAACCCCCCCCCCCCCGCACGACCCAGTGTCCACAGCAAACACCAAAGTGTCCCTGCGCAGCCTTCAGCTGCCGTCATGCCACGCCACCCTCATGTCTATTTATAAGTGCGTCTGCCATGAGGAGGAACCGCAGGCACACACTGCAGAGGGTTGCCACGGCTAGGCAGCGACCCTCTTTAAAAGGGGCAGGACGATAGCCCACAATGCTGTACAGAAGCAATGATAAATATAATCCTGTGCCACCGCCATCAGGAGCTGCACACGTGGGCATAGCAATCGGGAACCTATGTGCCACACACTATTCATTCTGTCAAGGTGTCTACATGCCCCAGTCAGACTACGTTTTTTTATAAATAGTCACAGGCAGGTACAACTCCGCAATGGGAATTCCGTGTGCACCCACAGCATGGGTGGCTCCCTGGAACCCACCGGCTGTACATAAATGTATCCCATTGCAGTGCCCTAGACAGCAGAGCTAAGGTCAGATTAAATGCAGGTGGGCTTCAGCCCAAACTGCATGCCCCAGTCAGGCTCGAGTTTTTATAAGTATACACCGGCACGTACATATCCCTAATGGGAAGTCCATGTGGACCGACAGCATGGGTGGGTCCCAGGAAGCCACTGGCGGTACATAAATATATCCCATTGCAGTGCCCAGCACAGCTGATGTAACGTCAGCTTTAATGCAGGTGGGCAAAAAATTAATTGGATTACACTGTAGGCGAGGGCCCAAAAAAATTGGTGTACCAACAGTACTAATGTACCTCAGAAAAATTGCCCATGCCCAACCAAGAGGGCAGGTGAAACCCATTAATCGCTTTGGTTAATGTGGCTTAATTGGTAACTAGGCCTGGAGGCAGCCCAGTTAAAATAAAAATGGGTTCAGGTGCAAGTTTCAACGCTTTAATGAGCATTGAAACGTATAAAAATTGTTTACAAAAATTATATGACTGAGCCTTGTGGGCCTAAGAAAAATTGCCCATTCGGCGTGATTACGTGAGGTTTCAGGAGGAGGAGCAGGAGGAGGAGGATGAATAGAATACACAGATTGATGAAGCAAAAAGGTCCCCGTTTTTGATGGTGATAGAGAACGATGCTTCCATCCGCGGGTGCAGTCTACGTATTGCTTAGGTATCGCTGCTGTCCACTGGTGGAGAAGAGAAGTCTGGGGAAATCCAGGCTTTTTTCATCTTGATGAGTGTAAGCCTGTCGGCACTGTCGGTTGACAGGCGGGTACGCTTATCCGTGATGATTCCCCCAGCCGCACTAAACACCCTCTCTGACAAGACGCTAGTCGCAGGACAAGCAAGCACCTCCAGGGCATACAGCGCGAGTTCAGGCCACGTGTCCAGCTTCGACACCCAGTAGTTGTAGGGGGCAGAGGCGTCACCGAGGACGGTCGTGCGATCGGCTACGTACTCCCTCACCATCCTTTTACAGTGCTCCCGCTAACTCAGCCTTGACTGGGGAGCGGGGACACAGTCTTCCTGGGGAGCCATAAAGCTGGCAAAGGCCTTGGAGAATGTTCCCCTGCCTGCACTGTACATGCTGCCTGATCTCTGTGCCTCCCCTGCTACCTGGCCCTCGGAACTGCACCTTCTGCCACTAGCGATGTCGGATGGGAATGTTACCATCAGTTTGTCTGCCAGGGTCCTGTGGTATAGCATCACTCTCGAAACCCTTTCCTCTTCAGGTATGAGAGTGGAAAGGTTCTCCTTATACCATGGGTCGAGCAGTGTGTACACCCAGTAATCTGTAGTGGCCAGAATGCGTGTAACGCGAGGCTCTCGAGAAAGGCATCCTAACATGAAGTCAGCCATGTGTGCCAGGGTACCTGTACGCAACACATGGCTGTCCTCACTAGGAAGATCACTTTCAGGATCCTCCTCCTCCTCCTCCTCCTCCTCCTCCTCAGGCCATACACGCTGAAAGGATGACAGGCAAGCAGCATGGGTACCCTCAGCAGTGGGGCAAGCTGTCTCTTCCCCCTCCTCCTCATGCTCCTCCCCCTCCTCCTCAACGCGCTGAGATATAGACATGAGGGTGCTCTGACTATCCAGCGACATACTGTCTTCCCCCGCCTCCGTTTCCGAGTGCAAAGCATCTGCCTTTATGCTTTGCAGGGAACTTCTCAAGAGGCATAGCAGAGGAATGGTGACGCTAATGATTGCAGCATCGCCGCTCACCATCTGGGTAGACTCCTCAAAGTTTCCAAGGACCTGGCAGATGGCTGCCAACCAGGCCCACTCTTCTGTAAAGAATTGAGGAGGCTGACTCCCACTACGCCGCCCATGTTGGAGTTGGTATTCCACTATAGCTCTACGCTGTTCATAGAGTCTGGCCAACATGTGGAGCGTAGAGTTCCACCGTGTGGGCACGTCGCACAGCAGTCGGTGCACTGGCAGATTAAACCGATGTTGCAGGGTCCGCAGGGTGGCAGCGTCCGTCTTCGACTTGCGGAAATGTGCGCTGACCCGGCGCACCTTTCTGAGCAGGTATGACAAGTGTGGGTAGCTTTTCAGAAAGCGCTGAACCACCAAATTAAAGACATGGGCCAGGCATGGCACGTGCGTGAGGCTGCCGAGCTGCAGAGCCGCCACCAGGTTACGGCCGTTGTCACACACGACCATGCCTGGTTGGAGGCTCAGCAGCGAAAGCCAGCGATCGGTCTGCTCTGTCAGACCCTGCAGCAGTTCGTGGGCCGTGTGCCTCTTCTCTCCTAAGCTGAGTAGTTTCAGCACGGCCTGCTGACGCTTGCCCACCGCTGTGCTGCCACGCCGCGCGACACCGACTGCTGGCGACGTGCTGCTGCTGCTGACACATCTTGATTGCGAGACAGAGGTTGCGTTGGAGGAGGAGGAGGGTGGTTTAGTGGAGGAAGCATACACCGCCGCAGATACCAGCACCGAGCTGGGGCCCGCAATTCTGGGGGTGGGTAGGACGTGAGCGGTCCCAGGCTCTGACTCTGTCCCAGCCTCCACTAAATTCACCCAATGTGCCGTCAGGGAGATATAGTGGTCCTGCCCGCCTGTGCTTGTCCACGTGTCCGTTGTTAAGTGGACCTTGGCAGTAACCGCGTTGGTGAGGGCGCGTACAACGTTGCGGGAGACGTGGTCATGCAGGGCTGGGACGGCACATCGGGAAAAGTAGTGGCGACTGGGAACCGAGTAGCGCGGGGCCGCCGCCGCCATCCTGCTTTTGAAAGCCTCCGTTTCCACAAGCCTATACGGCAGCATCTCCAGGCTGATCAATTTGGCTATGTGCACGTTTAACGCTTGAGCGTGTGGGTGCGTGGCGGCGTACTTGCGCTTGCGCTCAAACAGTTGCGTTAGCGATGTCTGGACGCTGCGCTGAGAGACATTGCTGGATGGGGCCGAGGACAGCGGAGGTGAGGGTGTGGGTGCAGGCCGGTAGGCACTTGTGCCTGTGTCCTCAGAGGGGGGTTGGATCTCAGTGGCAGGTTGGGGCACAGGGGGAGAGGCAGTGGTGCAAACCGGAGGCGGTGAACGGCCTTCGTCCCACCTTGTGGGGTGCTTGGCCATCATATGCCTGCGCATGCTGGTGGTGGTGGCTCCCCGGCTGATCTTGGCGCGACAAAGGTTGCACACCACTGTTCGTCGGTCGTCAGGCGTCTCTGTGAAAAACTGCCACACCTTAGAGCACCTTGGCCTCTGCAGGGTGGCATGGCGCGAGGGGGCGCTTTGGGAAACAGTTGGTGGATTATTCGGTCTGGCCCTGCCTCTACCCCTGGCCACTGCACTGGCTCAGCCTGTGCCCACACCCTGACTTGGGCCTCCGCGTCCTCGCCCGCGTCCATGTCCACTAGGCCTACCTCTACCCCTCAGCATGCTGTATTACCAGTAGTGCAAAAACAGAACGCTGTAATCAAATGTGCCGCTTATTGGCCTGTGGTTGGAGGCTGACTTCGCTTACGGAACGCACAGCAAAGCCAGGAAAGAATTTTGCGCAAGCCTGCTGTAACACTTAGCTGGCTGCGTATGAAGTAGGACAACTACCCCCAGCAGAGACCCAGTACACTGAGGACTGTCACAGGCAGCCCAAATAGATTTTTTTTCCCCAAATGTTTTTGCAAAGGCCCACTGCCTATATACACTAAATATGTCTTCTGTCCCTGCCTCACCACTACTGGCCCTGGACTATGTAAAATTACTGCAGACTGTTTCACTGTGGACAGGAATACAGCGGTGATGTAACAGGCAACACAGAGCCAAGAAAGACTTTTGCGCAAGCCTGCTGCAACACTTAGCTGGCTGCGTATGAATTAGGACAACTACCCCCAGCAGAGACCCAGTACACTGAGGACGGTCACAGGCAGCCCAAATAGATTTTTTTTCCCAAATGTTTTTGGAAAGGCCCACTGCCTATATACACTAAATATGTCTTCTGTCCCTGCCTCACCACTACTGGCCCTGCACTATGTAAAATTACTGCAGACTGTTTCACTGTGGACAGGAATACAGCGGTGATGTAACAGGCAACACAGAGCCAGGAAAGAATTTTGCGCAAGCCTGCTGTAACACTTAGCTGGCTGCGTATGAATTCGGACAACTACCCCCAGCAGAGACCCAGTACACTGAGGACGGTCACAGGCAGCCCAAATAGATTTTTTTTCCCAAATGTTTTTGGAAAGGCCCACTGCCTATATACACTGTATATGTCTTCTGTCCCTGCCTCACCACTACTGGCCCTGCACTATGTAAAATTACTGCAGACTGTTTCACTGTGGACAGGAATACAGCGGTGATGTAACAGGCAACACAGAGCCAGGAAAGAATTTTGCGCAAGCCTGCTGTAACACTTAGCTGGCTGCGTATGAATTCGGACAACTACCCCCAGCAGAGACCCAGTACACTGAGGACGGTCACAGGCAGCCCAAATAGATTTTTTTCCCCAAATGTTTTTGGAAAGGCCCACTGCCTATATACACTAAATATGTCTTCTGTCCCTACCTCACCACTACTGGCCCTGGACTATGTAAAATTACTGCAGGACGCAATGCTCTGCACAGCCGATATACAAAAAAAAAAAAAGTGCAACACTGCAAAAAGCAGCCTCCACACTACTGCACACGGTTAGATGTGGCCCTAAGAAGGACCGTTAGGGTTCTTGAAGCCTAAAATAACTCCTAACACTCTCCCTATAGCAACTCCAGCAAGACAGCACTTTCCCTGAACTATGTCAGAATGCATCTGTGGCGAGCCGCGGGAGGGGCCGATTTTTATACTCGGGTGAAACCTGATCTCGCCAGCCACTCACTGCAGGGGGGTGGTATAGGGCTTGAACGTCGCAGGGGGAAGTTGTAATGCCTTCCCTGTCTTTCTATTGGCCAGAAAAGCGCGCTAATGTCTCAGAGATGAAAGTGAAAGTAACTCGAACATCGCGTGGTGCTCGTTTAGAATAACGAGCATCTCGAACACACTAATACTCGAACGAGCATCAAGCTCGGACGAGTACGTTCGCTCATCTCTAGTTCTGACCATGCTGTTATTAATTGTTTACTAATAAGCTTCAGTCCTTTCTTCTTTCTTCTGCACACTATATGGCACTTTGTGTATCCCCAATCCTCCTTCCCTGATTCCTCTAGTCTGGCACCGCAGAGTAAGAAGTACCAGAAAGTAAGAGACAGGAGAGATACACTGCTGCACAGCACGTGGAGGAAGGAAGTGAGGGGGGAAGCTCATTCATTAAAGATGAACAACAGAGTGGTTAGCTCAAGTGTGTCAAGGAGGGCCTGTTGGCCCATCTGACTTATGAACCCAGTGACGACTGTTTCTATTGTGACACTTATATAAAAAATATACTTAGAAGCTTTGCTTGTTCTGCCTGTGCAGTTCCAGCAACTTAAAGAGTAATTAGTTATGAATGTACAGTACCCTCTAGCAAAAGTTTGGAAACACCCCATTTTTCAAAAAGCAAATCACTAGTCAGAAACACATCTGGAAGGTTCTCCACCAAGGATGGTAATGTATCCTGACCGAAAAGCTTTAAAGTTGATTCACCACATGCTGATAGTGTACAAAGCTGTCATACAGACAAAGGGTGGAGATTAGGAGGATTTCAAACTTTGAAGTTATTTCCAAATTCCAAGTGTCAAGTGGAAGATTGATCTGTTTTTGTTTTGTACTTTACTTCAATAAACAAGTACATAACAAATTGAAACATTCTCCAACACCATGAATATTTCTATTTGTGAGCCGCTATAATAAAAAATTATAGCGGCTCACAAATATGATTCCATCAGCCTGCATATTTCGAGAATGGAGCATGCATCCCAAAGCATCAAGATTTTTTATTATATATCTTCCCAATTTTACATATTTAAGGGGTGTTTCCAAACTTCAGTAGCATTATAATGTATCTGGCAAATTATGGACTATTGCAAATTAAAACCACCTATGGGTTAGCGCTATGTAAAATATTTCCCACATGTGCCATTTATTTGTATATTTGTCTCTCTGAATGGTTTATTATGACTCTTCAATAACACATAACATATGAAAGAAATGATTGTAAAAACAAAGTTTAAAATTGTTATTGAATCTCTATAAGTTACCCTCCACTTGGTTAGAAATCGGGTATTTATATTGCATATTAGGAAGCTAATATTTCTTTATCTCTATGGCTATCTCCGTAGAAGCTCTCTACTTCCCTTACTTCATTTGTTACTTATCCTGTTAGGTTTACATTTACGTGGACATTTTTTATAAATGGAGACCAAAATGTGCATCTATGTAATTATCTGAAAAACTTGTCTTATTACCTTTATGCAGGGTAATGACATTTTAACCACTGACATGGGACACTAGCAGTCAATCACTGGCCGCAGTATTGACATGGCATGACTAGCCATTTCTGGAGGAAAGACCGCATTCTTGTATTGCTTCAACATACAAAATAGCATTACTGTGACTAGGACGTGGAAATACTGTAGCTTTATGTTACAGTTAGTGTTGAGCAAACTTTTGAAAAGTTCGGCTTGATCAGTTCACTGAATTTCAGCAAAAGGTTTGGTTCAGTCTGAAATAGTTTGACCGAAACTGGAAGTTCACTCACAGCCTTAAAATTAATGTATAACACTAAGTTCCACAAAAGTTCTCTTTCTCCTTCTCCACAAATGTATGCACTATATAAAAAAGGTGATTAATATGAAGAAAAAACCCACACAAACATAGGGAGGGCATACAAACTCCATGCAGATGTTGTCCTTGGTCAGGTTTGAACCTAAGATGCAAGCGCTGCAAGGCAACAGTGCTAACCACCGACTGGAGGAATGTATGGTGGATCAGTGGTTCAAATCTGATCAGGGACAACATCTGCATGGAGTTTGTATGTTCTCACTGTGCTTGTGTGGGTTTCTTCTTCATATAACAGACGCCTTTATTTATTTAGCATATACATTTATTAAGGAGGAGAAGAATTCATTTTTGTCTGTTCGGCCGTGACGAACCACCTGAGGTTCGGATTTGCATTGAACAAAACTTTTAGCAAAAGGTCGAACCGAAACAGGGCTTGACTGTTTCAGCTCACTCAACTCTAGTTACAGTATTTGAGTTATTAGAGATTTTTTTAGTTGCAAAGGTGTGTTTAGCACCATGGAAGGACAATGATTGCAAAACAACCACCAATTCATCTGACATCATTAATTAGAAAATGATTTGAATCTTTCCTCTTATTCACTTAGAAATAATTTGGAGTAATGAAACCCTTGGTGGCATAAAAGGGTTGTAAAAATAAAACAAGAAAACAGTCCAAAAAGTGAGTTCTTTTACCACATTGGAAGGAAAAATGAGGTCCACGGTGTGACTGTTTGACAGGTGTGTGTGCTTAGGCTGGTAGAACGGACTCTGCAGAGAGTCACTCATGAAATAGGATAGTGTTTGTAAACAGTCTGTACTTTCTCAAATGTGCCCCGGAGATTTGTTGCAGGAAGTTAAATTGCTCAAATCTAGCTAATTTGGCACGATACATTGAAAGCATGCTTGAGTGATCATAATTGCACTGGGACCAACTTAATTTAGCAATCTCTATGTATAGGTTTCCAATAACAACTGCAGGCAATATACATTCAAGCTCTTGTTTGTTTCTTAAAGTGATTAGCTGAAAACATTTGAAATTTAAAGCTGTAATTGCAGCCAGTTATTTATGCTTAATTCTGATTTATTTCAAATAAAAATTTGGGTTTTTAATCTGGATTTATTGAAATTGCAGTTTTACTGCCTGGCTGAAACAAGAGCATATTCATTACATGGTTGGTTCACAAGGGACATGACAAATTGGATTGCTGTGTACTGAGAAATGATCAAATATGATGCCAGGGATGGTTGGAAAGTGCTGTATATGCTGTAATAAAAAAGCAGTATTTATCAGATTGTTTTGCTTTACTTTTTACATCACTGCCAGTGTCAAAGGCAATTGTCATAACGAAGCACAGTAATGTCTATTGTTGTTTAAAACGACTCATGATGCAGCATAATAAATTTAAGAGTAATTGATTGACCTCCTATAATAAATTGGCTTGTAACTTGTGAATTAATTTAACTTCCTCAGGGCTGTTTCCCACAAGCGCAGGCGATTTTACGTGCGCCCGCTGGTGCCGTAAAAAGGGAGAAAGGGCGCACAAATCTCATGTTTGTGCACCCGTTCAGACAGCACAGCCTGGCGCATGTATGCCAAGGCCGCAATGCCTTCCCTTCCCTCCACCTCGCCGGCTCACGTCCTCTCTCCTTCTCTCCGGCTGTTTGCAATTGGAGTGGGCGGGACGGGGGTGGAGTTAAGCACCCACCCATTGTCCGCAGCCAACAATGGGAGGGGGCAGAGCTAAGATCCGCTCCATCTCGACCCCTCCCATTGCAAACAGCCGGAGGGGAGGAGAGAAGGGAGAGATAGTTTAGCAGTCACGCTGTTAAACTCCCTCCCACCTCCCTTTTCCAGCCGCTGTCATTGGCTCCCATAGGAGCCTTTGTAGCCGCCAACGTATTCCGGGCACAAAGATAGTTCCAGGACTATCTTTGCTGCCCGACGTAAAAGCGCTGAACGCTATATTTGCCATCTGAATTCAATGCATCAGATTGTAGCGTATATCGGCCAACCGTAAAAATGGTGGCTGATATACACTCGTGTGAATAAGTGCTTACTCTCCCAGATTATCAGGGAGTCTCCCAAAATAGCAAAGAACTACCAGACTTCAGAAAACAAAAACACATTTCCTACAAAAAGCAGTTTATAGTTGCCTCTACAGCAACGGTTCCCAAACTATACTCCGTGGAGCCCTTAGGGCTCCGCGAGCGACAGTCAGGGGCTCTGACCGAGGGTCCGTGGTGGCAAACCTATGACACACGTGCCAACGGCTGATCACCACTGTAGTGATTACCCGCTGGGTGCTGCAGCTCCCTGCCGATAATCAAGCAGTGACACTGATCCCAGTTTTACACTATGACATCCAGGATCCTCCTCCCCGGAGTTCTCTCCTCCTTGGTTCTGCAGGAGAGGACAAGGGACAGGGGATGAAACGTTCTGGGTGCACACTGCAGTCAGTGTGCACCCATGCTCAGCGCTGAGAAGAGGAAGAGCGGTGCTGACTGCAAGGAGGAGGTAAGTATATGGGTTGGGAGGTTATTATTACTGGGGCTACTAAGAGGGTTAATATTACTGTGTGCGTTAATATTATTACTAATGGGGGAACTGTGGGGAACACTATTACTACTGAGGCCACTGTGGGGGTCACTATGACTACTGAGGCCACTGTGGGGTACACTGTTATTACTGAGACCACTGTGGGGAACACTATTACTGCTGAGGCCACTGTGGGGAACACTATTACTACTGAGACCACTGTGGGGAACACGATTACTACTGGGGCTACTGTGGGGGTCACTATTACTACTGGGGCCACTGTGAGGGTCACTATTACTGCTGAGGCCACTGTGGGGGATGCTATTACTACTGAGGCCACTGTGGGGGACACTTACTACTGGGGCCGCGATAGGGTTCACTATTACTGCTAAAAAAATCACTGAAGCAGGACGAACACCAGATGATAAGTACAAACTATTCACTGTAGGGTTCGAGAAAAGAACTAAAATATAACTTTTTATAAATATTATATTAAAAGGAACTTGAATCTCAAGTTTCCGAAGGACACACAAACAACATAAACTAATTGCTTCTTCAGTAGGTAATCCCCACAGAGCGAGTATAATGAGAGATACCGTTTGCCTGAAGAGCAAAAAAAGGGCTCATATTGAGTAAAAGACCATATTGCGGCTTGGACGATAGTCAGAGGCTACCCTGGGATGGATATAGAGTAACCACAGCCGTTTACTGAAAGGGTCAACCCCACTAATATATCCAAAGTTTAGTCTGAGGTTTCCTTGGTCTACTATTGGAAATTTTGATCACGAGTGTGCTTGGGAGGTAAAAGGTTTCACCTCACCAGCACATTTTTTCAGAGACCAAACGGAAATTACTCCTGAGAGGAATCACACCCTAGCAGGAGAAAGTGCCTGGGATGTAGGTAAATCCCCGTATTGCGCACAATCTAAACATTGATTAGAGAGAATAAGGGTAGATTCCTTTCAAAAAAAGGGATGGTATTGGCGAACCAATACTAGCAAAAAACAGCCTGGGGCTGTAAATAGAGGATAAAGACGTAGCTTTTTTCAGTAAATTACGCGGTTCAACGCGTTTCTGCCGCAATCAATGCAACTTCATCAGGAACCTATTTCTTAGCACAGCGTCTAATAGAATAGTAGAAATATCCTCACTTGCTAGACAGTAGCGTTAGCTGAACTATAGCAAAGGATAGAGGTAGGAGAGATAGATGATGCTATCACTAAGAAGGATTCAATATTCCCCCATAGATTCCCCTTAAAAATAAAAAAGATCAGAGTGGTAGCAGCACCAGCCCTTGTGGTAGGCTGGCACTGGTGCTGCTACCACTCTGATCTTTTTTATTTATTTATTAAAAGTTATATTTTAGTTCTTTTCTCGAACCCTACAGTGAATAGTCACTATTACTGCTAGTGCTAATATAAGGGATGCTATTACTATTGGAGCTACTATTAGGATCACCATTGCTACTGAGGCCACTGTGGGGGATGCTATTACTACTGGGGCCAATATAGGGGACACTATTACTACTGGACCCAATATAAGGGACGCTATTACTACTGGGGCCAATATAGGGGGTCACTATTACTACCGGGGCCAATATAAGGGACACTATTACTACTGGGGCCAATATAGGAGGTCACTGTTACTACTGGGGCCAATTTAAGGAGTCACTATTACTACTGGAGCCACCAATATAGGGGGTAACTATTACTACATGGGGCAGATTTGCTACGGAATTCACAGTAGATGTAGCAGCAAAGTGGATAACATTTTGAAAATCTCATCCACACGCTGTGGAGAAAATCTGCACAAAACCCGTGTGGATAGTGACATGTGGTGTGGGATTTGGTTCCACAGCATGTTAATTTTAAATATAATGTATAACAATAGCCCATCCAGTGCTCCAGAGTTCGTCCCTGTCCGTTTTATAACAACAG
Organism: Eleutherodactylus coqui; assembly: GCF_035609145.1. NCBI lineage: Eukaryota > Metazoa > Chordata > Amphibia > Anura > Eleutherodactylidae > Eleutherodactylus > Eleutherodactylus coqui. The sequence goes on along the minus strand of NC_089839.1, from coordinate 167,034,334 downwards.
AGATAAAAATAATAAGTTGTAATAAGCCATGCCCCAACCCCTCCCTTCCTGACCGCACCTGTGTCCCGCTTTGGGGCTCCACGAGAAACGTTTCCTGCAAAAAGGGCTCCATGGCTGAAAAAGTTTGGGAACCACTGCTCTAGAGGGAGCTTGCTGCATATATATTTGACATTGACTAAAGTATGAGCTGTATAATTATGTAGCCATATGAGCTCCCATTGGGGAGGTTTTAAGCAGACAGCACTTTAAAACCTTGCAATGTAAAACTGCCATTGGTGTAAAACAAAAAAAGAAAGAGTATCCACCTTTTGTTTGAAGCAGCCTCGCATTGTTTTCTGCTTACAAGTGACATTAATGATGTTTTGTACTGCTTCTGTTTCGCGGGTTTTGGTGCCGGTTTTGAAAGCAGTTTGTTGCACCGCGGCTATCTCTCCCCATAGAGAGGAGAGAGCTGGCAGGGGAAACGGCTGGCAATGGATACAATTGACATGCTGCGGCTTCGAATTGTGTCAGTTTCAGCACAGCTTGGCTGTTACGTACTGTCCGCAGCGTATGGATGAGATTTTGGCAAATCTCGAACACTGTGCTGTTAGTTTCGGGCTTAAAATTGCCAGCGGATTTTTTGTGCAGAAAGTCTGCACAGAAATTCTGCGGCAATTCCACCTCATGTGAAACCAGCCTCAGGGAAAGAAGGGGTGAGTACTGTTTCTTTTTTTGTCTTATACAATGGCAGCTGCTTTAATTTTTCTCGACTTGGATAACCTTTTTATAACTATGAAGGACGCACTTGGTGGTATTGTTATGGGGGATAGTCTGCTGCAGGTTTGTTTACTGTAAAATTCTGCTGGTCCTTTTTATGTGGATCACTCTTCTTGCATGGAAGTTACTCTACTGGCCTGTTGTGTGAGGAGCACTCTGTTGACACTGATTGTTGGGGGGGGACGACTGTTTATGGGGTCAATATGATGATACTATTATTTTTGGTACTCAGAATGTCAGTATGGAAGGCACAGCATGTACTTGTGGTCCTGATTAGAGATAAGCGAACATACTCGGTAAGGCCGATTTGGCAATCGAGCACCGCGATTTTCGAGTACTTCACTACTCGAGTGAAAAGATTCAGGGGTCGCCGGGTGGCGGGGCGTGGCGTGGTGGAGCGGGGGGTAGCAGCGCAGAACAGGGGGGAGCTCTCTCTCTCCCTCTCCCACCCACTGCCCTCTGCAACCCCCCGCTCACCCACGGCGCCCCCCGAATCTTTTCACCCGAGTAGTGAAGTACTCGAAAATCGCGGTACTCGATTGCGAAATCGGCCTTACCGAGTACGTTCGCTCATCTCTAGTCCTGATGTAAAAACAGAAATATTTCTATGAAGTCTAGTCTTCTAGATCACAGGTGTCAAACACAAGGCCCGCGGGCCGAATCCGGCCTGCCGCCTCATTTTCTGTGGCCCGCCGGCTGTGCAGTAAGATCCCTCACTCCTTCCTGCTGCTGTCAGTAGGCAGTCTTCTCTCGGCTTGTTCTGTCTAGTGCGGACAGTAATAGAGGAGTGCCGAGAGCAGACTGACACGGCCGCGGAGGAGGGAAGATGACTGCAGAGAACATGATCTCTGCAGCAAGAAGAGCGATGCTGAGAAGGAGCAGCTGCAGGGTGGGATCCTTGTGTGTGTGTTGTGTCTGTATATATATGTGTGTGTGTGTCTGTATATATGTGCGTGTGTCTGTACGTATAAGTGCAGAATGGTGTGCGTCTGTATGCGCAGAATCCTGTGCGTCTGTATGCGCAGAATGGTGTGCGTGTGTATGCGTAGAATGGTGTGCGTCTGTGCGGGTGTATGCGCAGAATGGTGTGTGGGTGTATGCGCACAATGGTGTGCGGGTGTATGCGCAAAATGTTGTGCGTCTGTGCATGTGTATGCGTAGAAGGGTGTGCGTCTGTGCGTGTGTATGCGTAGAATGCTGTGCGTCTGTGCGGGTGTATGCGCAGAATGGTGTGCGGGTGTATGCGCAGAATGGTGTGCGGGTGTATGCACAAAATGGTGTGCGTCTGTGCATGTGTATGCGTAGAATGGTGTGCGTCTGTGCGGGTGTATGCGCAGAATGGCGTGCGTCTGTATTTGCAGAATGGTGTGCGTCTGTATTTGCAGAATGGCGTGCGTATGTATGCGCAGAATGGTGTGCGTCTGTATGCGCAGAATGGTGTGTGTGTGTATGCACAGAATGGTGTGCGTGTGTATGCGCAGAATTGTGTGCGGGTGTATGTGCAGAATGGTGTGCGTCTGTGCATGTGTATGCGCAGAATGGTGTGCGTCTGTATAAGCAGAATGGTGTGCGTGTGTATGCGCAGAATGGTGTGCGTGTGTGCGTGTGTATGCGCAGAATGGTGTGTGTGTATGCGCAGAATGGTGTGCGTCACTGGCCTCTATGGAGGACCTTATTACCAATCGGGCCACTGTGGGGTTTACTTTTATTTTACTGTCTTACAATTAGAATCGGCCCTTTGAAGGCAACCATAAGGCTGATGTGGCCCTCAGTGAAAATGAGTTTGACACCCCTGGACTAGATTATGATTATTAAAAGTAGTAACCATGGGATTAAAGAGCATGCCATAAAACCATTCATTTCAATGATAGCACTGGAGACTGCTGAGTACTCATACTTGGCATTTTCCAGCACAGTCATCAAAATTAATGAAGCAACGAAGGCATGTATTTGATCTCTCCTTCACCCATGTAGGGACCATTGTGACCCCTGTTCTTAGGACTAGTAGGGGTCCCAGTGGTCAGATCGCCACTGATCGTATGGTTATTCCCTATCCTATATTGGAATTTTTCTTTCTGAGTTAACGTTTAGAACTGTATAAAATGTAACTATTCACCAGGCCCCCATATTTTTTGACTTTGTGTAAAACTATGGCACATTCACATGGCTGTTTTTCCCGTCCATGTATTTCTCTGACAACAAAAACACCAACTATAGCCTAAGACCCTATTCTCGCGTGCAAGTCTTCACATGGACCGATGTTTTGTGTGAAAAAAATTGCAGCATGTTTCATTCTAGTCCATTTCACATGCAAAAGTAGAACATGCAAATGTGCCCTGTCCAGCACATCGGGTAACACACATGTGGGGTGTCTGTGTGATATCCAATGCAAGTTGTGCCTGAGAGTCCATTTATATGGCCATATTATGACTTCCAGTAAACACCAAACAATAGTTCAGCAAGTTATTCAGCACTTATTGCTTTTATATTCACATGCAGTGATTATCGTGTAAAGGTTTGTATTGATGATTGTTTGGTCAATTGTTCTTATAAATCAGTTTACATTACGATAATACGTTTATACAAGAGAATGTGTCACAGAAAAACAGTCATTTTTGCAGTAAATCATTAGGTACCTTTATCCTGGGCAATGACCAGGAGCAAGCGTTTGAAAATGTGACAGTTCTCCCAATCTCAGACCATGTAAAAGGCCCTTAACTGTTTATAGAAAGTCCACTAAAAAGCCCTACATGTTGTGTGGTCGCAAAATATGCTCGATATTCGATAATGGTCCTATTGAAAGTGGGTCATTATCGGTATGCTACACAATGACATGGAACCTGCCCATCACCAGCAATCATTGAACAATTATATTGACATTTGTGTCTAAATTGAGTAATTATCCTCCTACTAGGCCCTCAGAACAGCTGGTAGTACTTGCATTGAAAGACCTGGAAGACTAATATTTATTAAAGGGAAGCTTTACATTGGAGCCACTTCACATAAGAAGCTGCATCAGCTCATGGTATTATAGACATTGTTCCTTTACAGGTAGAAATTATACCAATAATAAACAGGACAGATATGGTGAAATCAATTTCCTTTTTGGTTATATACAGGTGTCTTCAACAGAATATTGGTGCCAAAGAGTTTCTCTGCTCACACATGTCTACAGTACTGGTCTATTGTAAACACTATTTACAATTCCCTGCTAGAGCATGTAAGAGGCAAGAACAACCATATTGCTAATTATTGCAATCTGACCTGAAACACTACAACTCAACTAAGCAGCTAAGGATGTATCTGACAATGCACCTGTTGTCTGTTTCCAATGACAACCAGTAGAATTGTGAATGTACCTACATTTTAAGTGCAGTAATAACTCAAGATCAATACAAGATAGGCTAAGCAATGTAATGAAAAAGTCACACTGCCTTCTATGCTAACTATACTGTAGCTAAATATCCTTTAATTACTTCATCAGCATTTTCAATACCCTTATAACAAACTCTCTTATGTGAATAGGACTAGGTAAGGATGGTCTATGTCCTGGTCATACCATTGTGTTCCTTTGAGATATCTTACATGGGCCATGCTTCATCTTACCGTATTTACCACAAATAGTACCTTCATTTAAGAGGTTGTCCCACAAAACAAAGTATTCACCTATCCGATTGTTGGGTATTCCGATCACTGGGATCTGATTTGGAGCATCTCTGGGTATTGCTTTTGTAATATGCACAATGAAATGCATGCATACTATGACCATGTGACAGATGCCTTAGCAGTGGCAGGTTAAGTAGATGGGCTGTTCCCCAAACTTGCAATCTCCCCTTCACCATTACCAGTGTATTTCTATGCTAGATCTATAAACAACACCACTTTTCTGTGCTAGCAAGTCTAATTCTTTAGTATGCCCCGGTTCTGCTTATATCAATAAATACACAACTGGATGTTACCATTTCCTTTGTTAAAGTGTATAACCCTATACAGTCTAGCACTATCCAATCATCACAGATAGTATCATTCTGTGCAGGGACATGTCCTCTTGACTTGGGGAATGATAACACCCAGACGTCAATTAGGCCTGGACTACATAAAGACTTTCTGTATACTTTTTGGGAAACACAGTACAAGTATTTGCTTAAACAGATATGTCAGCATTGCCTCCAGTGCCTCATAGGTATGATCTTCTCTGGGGTACTATTGTATTATGTTTCCACCAGAATAATGGGTGGAGACCTTGAGTGACAGCTAAGGGCTAGGTAACGCCCCCAAAGGTCATGATTGGCTGGCTGCTGCAAGGTCCTAACAGCGTCGGGATTGAGTTATGCCTTGGATGGGGGGTTAGTTTCAGTGTTAGGCTTAGATTATTAGGTGTAAATACTTCCATGTGAGAGCGGGGCAGCATTCACATGGAAGCATGTACAGCTAATAATGTAAGACTAACAGGTAAACTAACCCTAACCCTAACCCTTCATGCCAGCTATAACTAAATCCCAATGCTGCTAGCAGCTTGGTGGCCGTGTAACCTGAACTTCCCTGCAGCCTTCCTCCCCCCAACGTTGCCAGCGGCAAACTGTTACCAGTGCTGCACCAGTCCATGCAGCCATGCAGAGAGAGTGTCCCAGCCGACTGAGCCATGAGCATAGAAGGGAGATGCGGGGGGCTGAGTGCCAGGACCCCCCAGCCGGATGATGGCAGTGAGCCATCAGTGGAAAACGAGACCTGGGTGGTTAGTTACTGGATCCGAGAGGCCAACGATGGGGGCAGAAAACTACAGGCCACCTGGCAGCGGACAAGGGATACCGAAGTGGTGAGTCCCAGGACCTGAGAGGCCGATGACAGAGAGCTAGCCGTGCAGCCAATCAGGAGCAGGGGGTCTCACCTGGCTGTTGGTTGTTGATTGCTGAGATGTTTTTTTTCTTTATCTTCTCCATTCAGCCCAGTCCACCACAATAACGTGAATTGACCACTTCAGCATTTGCTGCTGAGACACTGTGGCCCCTTGCTTTTGCAGTTATGCCCATCAACTATAAGCAAGACAAATAAATTCAGACACCAGACCACAAAATTAACCTCCAAACAGAATTCTAAATTAATTCATAAACAAGATCAGACCCCTAAATTAGTGCAGAGCCCAATACTAGAGACAGAAATGAATAAAGAACCTTAAATTACTGCAGACCACAGATCAGGGTCATTTTTTTAGAAGATAGATCAGACAAGAATAAAATATTGAGACTCCAGACCAGGGTCACATATTTTCTGTCCCTGCTTCCAGATTGCTCTCCAGGTCCAGGCACATTCAGATCCTGGATATCTTCTGAACCAAGTGGGGTGGTGTCTGGACCTGAAGATGCGTCTTGGAGTGAGGAGAACAAATATTACAGGTTCTTATGTATTGGATTAATGTAATGGAAAACAGCACAGTGGCAGATTAAGTGATGAGCACTTTGGGTGGCCACTCATATTATAATGTGTCACTGGGCCTTAGGGGGACAGCTCTATGAAGTAGTTGTATAGAGACAGGCCAGAAGACTTGCAGCATGCTATGAACGGTATTCTATCTGGAAACAATTACCTATTGTACATTTCACAGAATCATATTTTATAAATTTCACTAATGTTGCACAATGTGTGATCAGATTGCAAACTGCTCTGTCAGTAGATCATTCTGGAAGCAATTACCAAGCAAATGTTCTATTACTTTAGGGAAACGTAAATACATGTGTATTCAAAAAAAGAGTTGAAAGCTCAAAAATTGTGTTAACTACAGTATATTGGACAAAATTAATCTAATATATTAAACTTTTATCAATAGGCTTGTTTGGCTCAAGCTGTATTACATGTATCTATTCTTAAAGATACATACAGTGTTAAATTGTAACTGTGTTTTCAAAGAGTTACACTTTGACCTACAATTTGCACCTTCAGGCTGGGTTCACACAGGCGATAAACTTGCGCAAGATTTTTGCATTGTGAGACGCACAAATATAAACCCCATTCTTTTGAATGGGGTCATACACATGAGCGATGTTTTCCTGCACCGTGATGCTATGCGGGAAACAAATCGTGGCATGTTCTATCTGGCTGCATGCTCTCACATTACAGTGCCCATTTTTTTCAGTGGGGCCAGTGGCAACATTGCCTGCCCCATTGAAAACAATTGGAGAAACAAGGCGATACTCTGCATCAGCTGTGACAGCCATGGCAGAGGTTACCTTCATCCCCAAAGTGATGCGAGGCTGTTTTCATATGAAAACGCCTCGCATCCATGGGGAATTCACATGGTGGGGAGCAAAATATGGGGGTGGGATTCACAGCACCATATCGTACTCGCCTGTGTGCAGTTAGTCTTTGGGCTCTTTTAGACAAGCACTGTACAGCCGCGAGCAAAAGTCACGTCTATACAGCCGTAAAGATCACGTGAGCAGGTTAATTCAAGCTGCTTGAAATAGCCCGTTCACACGATCTGTGGTGCGAGTTGCGTACTTTCCAGCTCCCAAAGGAGTCAATGGAAAGCATGCAGCAAAGATAGGACAGGTCCTATCTTTGCGCGCACCACAGAGCTAGATGTGGGCATAGCACTCGCATGTCTGATCTTTGAGGCATGCAAGTGATTTGTGCAGCTAAAATTTCTTCATCTGAATGCTTCTATAGGAAACAACTGTTTCCTATAGAAGTGCTTTCTGTGCGCTCCAATACATCGCGAAAACAGCGCTCGTGTGAATAAGGCCTTAAGGAGATATCTAAGAATAGAAAAAAGATCAGGTCCTCGTCCAAGCCTTGAATGTGGCTAGGCAGTATGGCATCACAGAGCTAAAAAATGGATAAAATTATAGACAAATATTTTCAATTTGAGATTTGTAAAATAAACAACCCCTTTAAAGAGGTTTTCCTGTTTTTTATAAATGCAACTCAAACCTTTCAAGACCAGAGATTTTTTCTTTTTCCAAATTTGTTTTTTGTCCCTGCCTTCTAAGGGTGACTACTAGAGATGAGCGAACGTACTCGTCCGAGCTTGATACTCGTTCGAGTATTAGCGTGTTCGAGATGCTCGTTACTCGAGACGAGTACCACGCGATGTTCGAGTTACTTTCACTTTCATCTCTGAGACGTTAGCGCGCTTTTCTGGCCAATAGAAAGACAGGGAAGGCATTACAACTTCCTCCTGTGATGTTCCAGCCCTATACCACCCCCCTGCAGTGAGTGGCTGGGGAGGTCAGGTGTCACCCGAGTATATAAATCGCCCCTCCCGCGGCTCGCCACAGATGCATTCTGACATAGCTCAGGGAAAGTGCTGCTGATGCTGGAGCTGCTATAGGGAGAGTGTTAGGAGTGATTTTAGGCTTCAAGAACCGCAACGGTCCTTCTTAGGGCCACATCTGACCGTGTGCAGTACTATTGAGGCTGCTTTTTGCAGTGTTGCACTTTTTTTTTTTTTTTGTATATCGGCCGTGCAGAGCATTGCGTCCTCAGTCTGCAGTAATTTTACATAGTATAGGGCCAGTACTGCTGAGGCAGGGACAGTGAAAAAGGTGAAAGACATATACTGTCTATATAGGCAGTGGGCTTTTCCAAAAAAATTTGGGACAAAAAAATCTATTTGGGCTGTCTGTCACCGTCCTGAGTGTACTGCGTCTCTGCTGGGGGTAGTAGTCCTAATTAATACGCAGCCAGCTAAGTGTTACAGCAGGCTTGCGCAAAATTCTTTCCTGGCTCTGCGTTGCCCGTTACATCACCGCTGTCATCCTCTCCAGAGGGAAACAGTCTGCAGTAATTTTACATAGTATAGGGCGAGTAGTGCTGAGGCAGGGACAGTGAAAAAGGTGAAAGACATATACTGTCTATATAGGCAGTGGGCTTTTCCAAAAAAATTTGGGACAAAAAAATCTATTTGGGCTGCCTGTCACCGTCCTGAGTGTACTGCGTCTCTGCTGGGGGTAGTAGTCCTAATTAATACGCAGCCAGCTAAGTGTTACAGCAGGCTTGCGCAAAATTGTTTCCTGGCTCTGCTGTACGTTCCGTAAGCGAAGTCAGCCTCCAACCACAGGCCAATAAGCGGCACATTTAATTACAGCGTTCTGTTTCTGCACTACTGGTAATACACCATGCTGAGGGGTAGGGGTAGGCCTAGAGGACGTGGACGTGGGCGAGGACACGGAGGCCCAAGTGAGGGTGTGGGCACAGGCCGAACTCCTGATCCAGGTGTATCGCAGCCGACTGCTGCGGGATTAGGAGAAAGGCACGTTTCTGGCGTCCCCACATTCATCTCACAATTAATGGGTCCACGCGGTAGACCTTTATTAGAAAATGAGCAGTGTGAGCAGGTCCTGTCGTGGATGGCAGAAAGCGCATCCAGCAATCTATCGACCACCCAGAATTCTGCGCCGTCCACTGCTGCAGCTCTGAATCCTCTGGCTGTTGCTCCTCCTTGCTCCTAGCCTCCTCACTCTATTACAATGACACATTCTGAGGAGCAGGCAGACTCCCAGGAACTGTTCTCGGGCCCCTGCCCAGAATGAGCAGCAATGGTTTCTCTCCCACCGGAGGAGTTTGTCGTGACCGATGCCCAACCTTTGGAAAGTTCCCGGGGTCTGGGGGATGAGGCTGGGGACTTCTGGCAACTGTCTCAAGAGCTTTCAGTGGGTGAGGAGGACGATGGCGATGAGACACAGTTGTCTATCACTCAGGTAGTAGTAATTGGAGTAAGTCCGAGGGAGGAGCGCACAGAGGATTCAGAGGAAGAGCAGCAGGACGATGAGGTGACTGACCCCACCTGGTTTGCTCAGCCTACTGAGGACAGGTCTTCAGAGGGGGAGGCAAGTGCAGCAGCAGGGCAGGTTGGAAGAGCCAGTGCGGTGGCCAGGGGTAGAGGCAGGGCCAGACCGAATAATCCACCAACTGTTTCCCAAAGCGCCCCCTCGTGCCATGCCACCCGGCAGAGGCCGAGGTGCTCAAAGGTCTGGCAGTTTTTCACTGAGAGTGCAGACGACCGACGAACAGTGGTGTGCAACCTTTGTCGCTCCAAGATCAGCTGGGGAGCCACCACCACCAGCCTCACCACCACCAGCATGCACAGACATATGATGGCCAAGCACCCCACAAGGTGGGATGAAGGCCGTTCACCGCCTCCGGTTTGCACCACCTCCTCTCCCCCTGTGCCCCAACCTGCCACTGAGATCCAACCCCCCTCTCAGGACACAGGCACTACCGTCTCCTGGCCTGCAGCCACACCCTCACCTCCGCTGTCCTCAGCCCCATCCACCAATGTCTCTCAGCGCACCGTCCAGCCGTCGCTAGTGCAAGTGTTTGAGCGCAAGCGCAAGTACGCCGCCACGCACCCGCACGCTCAAGCATTAAACGTGCACATAGCCAAATTGATCAGCCTGGAGATGCTGCCGTATAGGCTTGTGGAAACGGAGGCTTTCAAAAGCATGATGGCGGCGGCGGCCCCGCGCTACTCGGTTCCCAGTCGCCACTACTTTTCCCGACGTGCCGTCCCAGCCCTGCACGACGAAGTCTCCCGCAACATTGTACGCGCCCTCACCAACACGGTTACTGCCAAGGTCCACTTAACAACGGACACGTGGACAAGCACAGGCGGGCAGGGCCACTATATCTCCCTGACGGCACATTGGGTGAATTTAGTGGAGGCTGGGACAGAGTCAGAGCCTGGGACCGCTCACGTCCTACCCACCCCCAGAATTGCGGGCCCCAGCTCGGTGGTGGTATCTGCGGCGGTGTATGCTTCCTCCACTAAACCACCCTCCTCCTCCTCCTACGCAACCTCTGTCTCGCAATCAAGATGTGTCAGCAGCAGCACGTCGCCAGCAGTCGGTGTCGCGCGGCGTGGCAGCACAGCGGTGGGCAAGCGTCAGCAGGCCGTGCTGAAACTACTCAGCTTAGGAGAGAAGAGGCACATGGCCCACGAACTGCTGCAGGGTCTGACAGAGCAGACCGACCGCTGGCTTGCGCCGCTGAGCCTCCAACCGGGCATGGTCGTGTGTGACAACGGCCGTAAGCTGGTGGCGGCTCTGCAGCTCGGCAGCCTCACGCACATGCCATGCCTGGCCCACGTCTTTAATTTGGTGGTTCAGCGCTTTCTGAAAAGCTACCCGCGCTTGTCAGACCTGCTAGGAAAGGTGCGCCGGCTCTGCGCACATTTCCGCAAGTCCCACACGGACGCTGCCACCCTGCGCACCCTGCAACATCGGTTTAATCTGCCAGTGCACCGACAGCTGTGCGACGTGCCCACACGGTGGAACTCTATGCTCCACATGTTGGCCAGGCTCTATGAGCAGCGTAGAGCTATAGTGGAATACCAACTCCAACATGGGCGGCGCAGTGGGAGTCAGCCTCCTCAATTCTTTACAGAAGAGTGGGCCTGGTTGGCAGACATCTGCCAGGTCCTTGGAAACTTTGAGGAGTCTACCCAGATGGTGAGCGGTGATGCTGCAATCATTAGCGTCACCATTCCTCTGCTATGCCTCTTGAGAAGTTCCCTGCAAAGCATAAAGGCAGATGCTTTGCGCTCGGAAACGGAGGCGGGGGAAGACTGTATGTCGCTGGATAGTCAGAGAACCCTCCTGTCTATATCTCAGCGCGTTGAGGAGGAGGAGGGGGAGGAGACAGCTTGGCCCACTGCTGAGGGTACCCATGCTGCTTGCCTGTCATCCTTTCAGCGTGTATGGCCTGAGGAGGAGGAGGAGGAGGATCCTGAAAGTGATCTTCCTAGTGAGGACAGCCATGTGTTGCGTACAGGTACCCTGGCACAGATGGCTGACTTCATGTTAGGATGCCTTACTCGTGACCCTCGCGTTACACGCATTCTGGCCACTACGGATTACTGGGTGTACACACTGCTCGACCCACAGTATAAGGAGAACCTTTCCACTCTCATACCTGAAGAGGAAAGGGGTTCGAGAGGGATGCTATACCACAGGACCCTGGCGGACAAGCTGATGGTAAGATTCCCATCCGACAGCGCTAGTGGCAGAAGGCGCAGTTCCGAGGGCCAGGTAGCAGGGGAGGCGCGGAGATCAGGCAGCATGTACAGCACAGGCAGGGGAACACTCTCTAAGGCCTTTGACAGCTTTCTGGCTCCCCAGCAAGACTGTGTCCCCGCTCCCCAGTCAAGGCTGAGTCAGCGGGAGCAATGTAAAAGGATGGTGAGGGAGTACGTAGCCGATCGCGCGACCGTCCTCCGTGACGCCTCTGCCCCCTACAACTACTGGGTGTCGAAGCTGGACACGTGGCCTGAACTCACGCTCTATGCCATGGAGGTGCTTGCTTGTCCTGCGGCTAGCGTCTTGTCAGAGAGGGTGTTTAGTGCGGCTGGGGGAATCATCACGGATAAGCGTACCCGCCTGTCAACCGACAGTGCCGACAGGCTTACACTCATAAAGATGAACAAAGCCTGGATTTCCCCAGACTTTTCTTCTCCACCAGCAGACAGCAGCGATACCTAAGCAATACGTAGGCTGCACCCGCGGATGGAAGCATCGTTCTCTATCACCATCAAAAATGGGGACCTTTTAGCTTCATCAATCTGTGTATTATATTCATCCTCCTGCTCCTCCTCGTGAAACCTCATGTAATCACGTCGAACGGGCAATTTTTCTTAGGCCCACAAGGCTCAGTCATATAATTTTTGTAAACAATTTTTATACGTTTCAATGCTCATTAAAGCGTTGAAACTTGCACCTGAACCAATTTTTATTTTAACTGGGCTGCCTCCAGGCCTAGTTACAAATTAAGCCACATTAACCAAAGCGATTAATGGGTTTCACCTGCCCTCTTGGTTGGGCATGGGCAATTTTTCTGAGGTACATTAGTACTGTTAGTACACCAAGTTTTTGGGGCCCTCGCCTACAGTGTAATCCAATTAATTTTTTGCCCACCTGCATTAAAGCTGACGTTACATCAGCTGTGCTGGGCACTGCAATGGGATATATTTATGTACCGCCGGTGGCTTCCTGGCACCCACCCATGCTGTCGGTCCACACAGAGTTGTAACTGCATGTGTCCACTTCTAAAGAACCCCTGTCTCACTGGGGCATGCAGTGTGGGCCGAAGCCCACCTGCATTTAGCATGACATTACCTCAGCTGTGATGGGCAATGCAATGGCATATATTTATGTACCGCCGGTGGGTTCCAGGGAGCCACCCATGTTGTCGGTCCACATGGAGTTGTAACTGCATGTGTCCACTTCTAAAGAACCCCAGTCTGACTGGGGCATGCAGTGTGGGCCGAAGCCCACCTGCATTTAACATGACATTACCTCAGCTGTGATGGGCAATGCAATGGGATATATTTATGTACCGCTGGTGGGTTCCAGGGAGCCACCCATGCTGTGGGTCCACAGGGAGTTGTAACTGCATGTGTCTACTTATAAAGAACCCCAGTATGACTGGGACATGCAGTGTGGGCCGAAGCCCACCTGCATTAAACACGACATTACTACCTCAGCTGTGATGGGCACTGCAATGGGATACATTTATGTACAGCCGGTGGGTTCCAGGGAGCCACCCATGCTGTGGGTGCACACGGAATTCCCATTGCGGAGTTGTACCTGCCTGTGACTATTTATAAAAAACAGCGGTCTGACTGGGGCATGCAGACACCTTGACAGAATGAATAGTGTGTGGCACATAGGTTCCCCATTGCTATGCCCACGTGTGCAGCTCCAGATGGAGGTGGCACAGGATGGGATTTCTCATTGCTTCTGTACAGCATTGTGGGCTATCGCCCCACCCCTTTTAAAGAGGGTCGCTGCCTAGCCATGCCAACCCTCTGCAGTGTGTGCCTGCGGTTCCTCCTCATGGCAGACGCACTTATAAATAGACATGAGGGTGGTGTGGCATGAGGGCAGCTAAAGGCTGCGCAGGGACACTTTGGTGTGCGCTGTGGACACTGGGTCGTGCAGGAGGGGGGTTGGGCAGCATGTAACCCAGGAGAAGTGGCAGCGGAGTGTCATGCAGGCAGTGATTGTGCTTTGTTGGAGGTAGTGTGGTGCTTAGCTAAGGTATGCATTGCTAATGAGGGCTTTTCAGAAGTAAAAATTGTTGGGAGGGGGGGGGCCCACTCTTGCCGCTATTGTGGCTTAATAGTGGGACCTGGGAACTTGAGATGCAGCTCAACATGTAGCCCCTCGCCTGCCTTATCCGTTTCTGTGTCGTTCCCATCACTTTCTTGAATTGCCCAGATTTTCACAAATGGAAACCTTAGCGAGCATCGGCGATATACAAAAATGCTCGGGTCGCCCATTGACTTCAATGGGGTTCGTTATTCGAAACGAACCCTCGAGCATCGCGAAAATTTCGTCCCGAGTAACGAGCACCCGAGCATTTTGGTGCTCGCTCATCTCTAGTGACTACCCATTACAGTTCTTTTTCACTTGAAAATTCTCAGCATTCTTTTTTTCTCCAGAGGTCTATAGGACTTGTTAATGTTAAAATCGCAAAACGCAAAATCGCGATTTCTCTGTAAATTGCGATTTTGCCGTGATGCGTTTTTAACATTAGAAAGGCCCATAGACACCTGGAAAAAAAAATGCAGCAAATTTGCAAACGCTAGTGGGTAGTCACCCTAAGGCCTCAGTCAGACGGGCGCATTAGCGCCGGTGTACGGGTGCCGATGCGCCCGTGTGACTGAGGCCTAAGACTGGTAATAATTTTATTTTTCATGAATATAAACATATGAGGGCTTATTTTTTGAGAGACAAGTTGCATTTTTTAACAGTACCATTTAATGTACCATATGATGTTATGAAAAACATTAACAACGTCGGATGAAATGCAAATATAAAACAAACTTGCAACATTATCAGGAGATTTTGTGTGTACAGTGTTCACAGTGTGGTAAAATGACATGTTATCTTTATTTAGTAGGTCAGTACTAGAGATGAGTGAGCGTACTCGGATAAGCACTACTCGCTCGAGTAATTTGCTTTATCCGAGTATCGCTGTGCTCGGGTCTAAAGATTCGGGTGCCGGCACGGAGCGGGGAGCAGCAGGGGAGAGCGGGGAGGAACGGAGGTAAGATCTTTCTCTCCTTCTCTCCCGCCCGCTCTCCCCTGCTCCCCGCTGCGACTCACCTGTCAGCCGCAGCGGCACCCGAATCTTTAGACCCGAGCACAGCGATATTCGGATAAAGCCAATTACTCGAGCGAGTAGTGCTTATCCGAGTACGCTCGCTCATCTCTAGTCAGTACCATTATGGTGATATTAAATTTATATATTTTTTATACTGTACTACTTTAAAAAAAAGTTTGTTAAAAAAAGGGGTTGTTACTATATTCCGAGAACCATAACTCCCCCCCACTTCCTACATTACACTCTCAACCCTCTTGTTTGTAACTTCTCAAATGTTAGGCAAACATGCCCCAAACTTATCAAATTCATATAGATTATCCCTTCAATAAAATGTAATAGATCCCAAAAGAAAGACCCAGCCCATACTCCTAGTTTACTCCCCAAGTGTGAGGACTTTATCTATTATCCATTTTCTGAAAATTAGATCCATCATGAAAAAATGAGATTTAAAAAAATTGTGATCTTCTTTTCTCTGAAAAAGAAGGAGACCAGAAATACAAGCTTCGTTAATTTACTAAAGACATACCATATTTTTTTTCCCAAACATGTCAAAATATCATCCCAGTATCTCATGAGTTTTGAACAATGTCACAAAGGATGAACCAGGTCACCCTGCGGTCCAGCATGCTGCTTGAGAATTCTCCCAGATGTCATCTCCCTGCTTGGCTTTGAATTCCCCCACCGCCAGCACTGTGTAAATAAGCGCTGTGATTGGATCGAGCGCCAGCCAATCACAGCCGACGCTCGATAAACCAATCACAGCCATTCAGTGATGTCCTCCACTGATTGTGAATGATTGAGCGCTGGCTGTGATTGGCTGGCGCTTGATCCATTCACAGTGCTTACCTACGCAGTGCTGACGGTAAGGGGAATTTAAAGCCAAGCAGGAAGATGACAGCCAGGAGTCTTCTCAAGCAGCGTGCCGCACCTCTGGGGAAACTATTGCGCCGGGGACACGGACGCCGGCTGGGAGGCGAGTATTGCAGGTGTTTTTGTTTTTTTTTACCTCACTAGAGTATAAGCCGAGGGGGGCTTTTTCAGCATAAAAAAATGTGCTGAAAAACTAGGCTTATATTCGAGTATATATGGTAGTTTAAAAACTAGAAATAAGATTAATTTATACCCTATTTGATCATGGTTATGTTATCTTTAACTCACCTTCTAGGTGCTCTCCCTAAGGAGAGAGGATACCCTTCCTGACCCACATCACAGGCCTCTCGCTAGCCAAGCCAGAAACCTGTTACCCACTGATAAGGGGCAAACACCCCAAAACCGCTGTCTGTGTATGGTATTCTGGCTTGGTTTTCAATTTCCAGTCATTGTTACAAGGCTTGTATAAAGAGCCTAACATTGACTTGCAGAAATGCTGCCTTTTAATAGGTGGTGCTGCAAAGGTATTGTTCCATCTCCCTTATTTGCATATTACCCAGAGGAGCATGTATGGCCTAATAAGTCTCCTCACTCATTTACCTCCTAGGTTCTCTCCCTAAGGAGAAAAGATAGTCTTCCTGAAAATACTGTATGTGATGGTGAGTGCCTCGGGCTGACATGATCTAACTTCATGCTTTAAGCATGCTTGTTCAAGCTAAACCTTTGCCTTCCTTGGAATTAGAGAGTGGGAATTTATGCCTGGCAGTTCTATGATTTCAGATTGCTCATCCTTGGGTAGTTCGATTTAATTATGTTTTTTTCTTTATGAATTTATTGCTTTCAAATATACATTAGAAATTAAACTTTTATATGCTTTTTCGGCTTTGTTAAAGAGTCTAACATTGACTTGCAGGAATGCTGCCTTCCAATAGGTGGCGCTGCAGAGGTATTGTTCCATCTCCCTTATTTGCATGTTATCTTTGACATGAAACTTCTGTTTTGTAACAATAATCCAAAAAAAGGGTGCATCTCAAAACAAAAATCCTTAAATGTAGTTGATTTTATTGTATGAGAAATTTGAATATAGTACAAATAAGGCCCGGCTCACACTAGCACACGCAGTGCGGGTCTCCTCCGTCGCGGCCGAATCTTCTTTCGTCAGCACAGCACATGTGCAGTATCTTTTTTCAAAATTCCTTGCTTTCTCACATCCGCAGTGACAGCTGTGGGTGTGCCGCAGATGGGACACCTCCCATCGACTTCAATGGAAGCTGTCCCTGCGGAAACCGCAGGAAAATAGAACGCGCTGCGATTTCTTCCCGAGCGTGCAACCCACATCCCGGGAAAAAGAAGCACATCCACATGCTAAAAAGCTGCTCTGTGGGCATCCATATATCCCTATGGGTAGCTTGATTTGCGGATCTCCTGCGCAGGTTCCCTCTGCAAAATAAAATCTGCCCGTGTGAGCCAGGTCTAATCCTGATCCCTTAACCCAAATTTGTTCTGGAGATCTTGAAAAGTATTAAGGCCACTGATCAAATGGAAAACCTTAACTATCCACCTTAAAACTCCAAATTTAACATCACTCAATTTATAAAATTCAGCCAAATGTGTATTCTCTTAAATAGGAGTAAATTGAGTAAGTTTATACAAATTGCAATCTGCTGATAGTTTAACCATTATTTCTTTGATATCCTGCTTCCAGGACAGAGTATAGATCCCCATAATAAGTTTTTCTTTTATAGAGATATGCCCCCCATCTGGTATAATGTTATTCTTCACTCCTCAGGATATAAAACATTTGATTTGTAATAATGTATTTCTCAAACCCTGGTAGCTCCAGTTTGGCCTCAGAAACAGGTCTGAAAAATTATTGATTTCAATTTGCGGTGTTTTAAACTTTCAAATCAGAGTACTACAGATGTGATATGAACTTTGGAAAACTTGTTTCTCAATTCACATAGGACTGCTGTATTTGAAAACAATTATAAGACCTGTAGAAGAATAACCATCTTAAAAACTTATACAAGTAGTTTACAGTCTGAGGCAAAACCCAGTAGGTACCTAGTCCTGCTCTCAGACGAGAAGTGGATGTAACTGTATTAGGTCTAGAGAATGCTCTGTGAACTAAACAGTCTGTACTGCAGACTGATACCTTGTTGCAAACTACCAGAGAATTTTGAGTATCCACTCAATGGGAGCCACAATAAAAACCTGGCAGTGCTGTGTGTTCAGCTTTTTTGCAGCACCACCATGGAAAATTAAAAAGGGGTTGTCCCGCGGCAGCAAGTGGGGTTATACACTTCTGTATGGCCATATTAATGCACTTTGTAATGTACATAATGCATTAAATATGAGCCATACAGAAGTTATTCACTTACCCACTCCGTTGCTGGCGTCCCCGTCTCCATGGCTCCGACTAATTTCTGTGTCTTCTGGCTTCTTAAGACGCGCTTGCGCTGTCCGGTCTTCTGCCTGGTGAATGGGGCCGCTCCAGCACGCGCTGGAGAGCTCGTCTGCGCTTCGTCATTGTAGCTCGGCCTCCGTCACGTGGTGCCGATCAGCCAATAAGGTGGCTGTATCGGCAGTGGAACGCAAGAGAGGAGAAGAAAATCCACGGTGCACCATGGAAGAAGACCCGCGGTGCACCGTGGGAGAAGACCAGCGACGCAATCTTTAAAAGAAGAAAAGAAGAAATCTTCAAAGCTGCAGAACGGGGATGCAGGTAAGCGAAATGTTATTTTTAAAAACTAACAAATGCATTCTTTTTAACAGGGCATAATGCAGGGGTCTATTAAAAAAAATAAATTTCGATTTCGCGCGGGACAACCCCTTTAAGTATTACACAATGCTTATTGAAATCAATGGGTTGTCTACGTAATGCTGGACAATACAAGTTCTTCAGAGTCCTGCAAACTAATTAACAAAAGAAAGGACAGAAAGCAGTTGCAAATGGATCTGGATAAGTTGAGGGCTTGGGCAGAAAAGTGACAAATTAGGTTTAACACTGATAAATGTAAGGTTATGCACACGGGCAGGGAAAATACATGTCACCATAACACTGGGCAAAACTGACATGGAAAAGGACTTGAGGATTTTTGTTAACTGTAAACTTAAATGGAGCAAACAGTTTTAGGCAGCTGCTGCCAAGGCAAATAGGATCATGGGGTGCATCAAGAGGGCAGATGATGAAAACATTGTTCTTCATCTTTATAAGTCACTGCTCAGACCGCGCATGGAATATTGTGTACAGTTTTGGGCACCGGTACTCAAGAAGGATATAGCAGAGCTTGTGCGGGTACAAAAATAAACAGAATGGGTGGACTACAATACCCAAACTCAAACTAGGATTATTTAGTTTAGATAAAAAATGGCTGGAGGGCGACCTAATAACTATGTATAGGTATATCAGGGGTCAGTACAAAGATCTCTCCCATTATCTATTTATAACAAGGACTATGAATGTAACAAGGGACTGCCCTATATGTCAAAAAGAAATAAAGTTTCTGCACCAACATAAAAGGGGTTCTTTAAGGCTCTTTTAGATGAATGTAGTTTCTGCGCTGCTAGCAGCACACAGAACACACTTCTAAAAGGAACTGATATTTTCCTATAAAAGCATTCACATGGAGGATTGTCAGGTGCACGAAACTCCCCGTGCCTAACAAAGATAAGACAAAGATAAGATGCGGGCAAATATAGGATATGTCCTATCGTTGCTGCATGCTTTCCATAGGCTCCAATGGGAGCCTTGAAAACATGCAGCCTGCACCTCAGAGCATATGAACGGGCTGCTTCACGGAGCTTGAAGAAGCCCATTCACGTGATTTAACAGTGTTGCTAGCAGCATTGACAACTACGCTCATCTGCATGAGCCCTTATCGTAAGAGCAGTGAGACTATGGAACTCTCTGCCTGAGGATGTGGTGATGGCTAATTCAATAAAAGAGTTTAAGAGCGGCCTAAATGCCTTTCTTGAGCATTACAATATTACATGTTATAGTCACTGATTACTTCAGAAGGGTTGTTGATCCACGAAATATTCTGATTGCCAGAAGGAAAATTAGTTTCTACCCCATTGGAGTTTTTTTTGGCCTTCTCTGGATGAACATGGGGGGTAATAGGCTGAACTAGTTGGACATTGTCTTTTTTCGACTTTGTTACTATGGGTGACAGAAACTCTATGTGACCGCTCTCTATCCAAGAGATGAGGATCCTCAATGGAGGATTCCTCTCTTCTAACCTACAGTTCCCTAATAGGATATATGAAAGTGGGTTTTTCAAAGTAGACAATCCCTTTGAGGTATCCTTGAGGTACAGACTACAATTCAACAGTGGAAGAAGTTTTCCTGGTAAGTCTGTAAAACCTTTAGGTAAAGCATAAATGAGCAGATGTCTTATTATCACCAATGGTTGGTGAGTAGAGTTGAGTGAACATACTCTGCCAAGCTTGATGCTCGTTCAAGTATTAGCGTACTTGATGGTGCTCGTTACTCGAACGAGCATCAAGCCGTGTTCGACCCTGCCCCAGTTTTTGGCCCCTCCCAGCTGTGATGTGCCTGTTTTGGCCCCTTCCTACCGCGACGCAGCGTGCGTTATTGGCAAATTTTTTGTCTGGGGGTCAGAGAGAGAGAGAGAGAGAGAGAGAGAGAGACGAACCTAGGAAAAAAAAAAAGCTCGGCACCCGGCGTTCCACATACAAAAATGCTCGAGTCTCCCATTGTAGTCAATGGGGTTCGTTACTCGAGTAGAGAATTTTACGAAAAGCTCGACTCGAATATTGCGGACCCGAGCATTTGGGTGCTCACTCATCTCTATTGGTGAGACCGCCATCTGATATTTTAAGGGAAAATCATCTACAGAATGCTATTGTACTTGTAAGTTTCTTCATTTTCTCTTTTAATTTCTAAATAACCTATATTCCATAGAAGAAGAAAAAATATTCAGTTGACAACGTTAGATTTATGAAGCTGATCTGCTGACGTCTATTATTATTGTACTCTGATAATGGTCAAGAATTTAGAATGTTTGTCCAAGAAAAATGTTGATTTTTCTTTAGAAAAATTACATTTTAATTGAAAATTAGAAAATTGAGGAATATTTTAGTAATAACCTTTACCTGTGTAGTCCAACTGTAACACTTCACATTACAGGAGGCTTCTTACACATTCCACAGAAATGTTCTCTTTTGTGTTTTAAGAGTACCAAATTTCAGTTAATGAGCAAATGAGAGAGAACAAGTGAAATAATAATCTCCTAGTCAACAATTTCCGCCATCTTTCAGATCCATCCAATTACTAAGAATTCATGCTGTATTTTTAGAAATGTGTCTTTGTTTTGGTCAATGATCTTGACAGTGGCATATATACCATGAATGCAGTCCATGCAGCTTTTATTAGGCTTCTGGAGAGAGGGGAACCAAGGCTAGTTTGGATGCATCCTTTATTATAATGGTTGATGAGAACTAGAGATGAGCGAGCACCAAAATGCTCGGGTGCTCGTTACTGGGAACGAACTTTTCGCGATGCTCGAGGGTTCGTTTCGAATAACGAACCGCATTGAAGTCAATGGGCGACCCGAGCATTTTTGTATTTCGCCGATGCTCGCTAAGGTTTTCATGTGTGAAAATCTGGGCAATTCAAGAAAGTGATGGGAACGACACAGCAACGGATAGGGCAGGCGAGGGGCTACGTGTTGGGCTGCATCTCAAGTTCACAGGTCCCACTATTAAGCCACAATAGCGGCAAGAGTGGGGCCCCCCCCCTCCCAAAAACTTTTACTTCTGAAAAGCCCTCATTAGCATGGCATACCTTTGCTAAGCACCACACTAGCTACAACAAAGCACAATCACTGCCTGGATGACACTCCGCTGCCACTTCTCCTGGGTTACATGCAGACCAACCGCCCCCCCTCCCCCCACAGCGCACACCAAAGTGTCCCTGCGCAGCCTTCAGCTGCCCTCATGCCACACCACCCTCATGTCTATTTAGAAGTGCGTCTGCCATGAGGAGGAACCGCAGGCACACACTGCAGAGGGGTTGGCACGGCTAGGCAGCGACCCTCTTTAAAAGGGGCGGGGCGATAGCCCACAATGCTGTACAGAAGCAATGAGAAATAGAATCCTGTGCCACCGCCATCAGGAGCTGCACACGTGGGCATAGCAATGGGGAACCTATGTGCCACACACTATTCATTCTGTCAAGGTGTCTGCATGCCCCAGTCAGACTGGTAATATGTACCTTAACAGTAACCGCGTTGGTGGTAATGTGGTGGTGACTGCGGACCTAGTAGCGCGGTTTTATTTTGTTGGTTTTCGGAATGCGGCCAGGATTAAGTGGGCCATGGCGGGGGGATGGTGGGGGGGCTCTCTTGTAGTGTCGGTAAAGGTGAAATTCCTGGACTGCCACCAGACGAACCAATGCAAAGGCATTTGCCAAGAATGTTTTCCCTGTTGGAGGAGGAGGGGGATGTTTTTGAGGCACTACGTGTCCTCTCCACGTGTCTGTGGTTATATGCACCTTAACAGTAACCGCGTTGGTGGTAATGTGGTGGTGACTGCGGACCTAGTAGCGCGGTTTTATTTTGTTGGTTTTCGGAATGTGGCCAGGATTAAGTGGGCCGTGGCGGGGGGATGGTGGGGGGGCTCTCTTGTAGTGTCGGTAAAGGTGAAATTCTTGGACTGGCACCAGACGAACCAATGCAAAGGCATTTGCCAAGAATGTTTTCCCTGTTGGAGGAGGAGGGGGATGTTTTTGAGGCACTACGTGTCCTCTCCACGTGTCCGTGGTTATATGCAGCTTAACAGTAACCGCGTTGGTGGGAAATGGCCTCGCCGCCATCATGTCTTTGGGAAGCCTCTGTTTCCACACCCCAGAGACATACCATTAGCAGCGGTATAGGCAGAGCCCAGAATTCGTAACATTTCAGCCGTAGCATTAGGACAGGCCCCACTAACATATCACTAGCAGCATTATAGCGGGAGCGCAGTCTTCGTTCCATGTCAGCAATAGTAGCACTCAAGACAGGCCCCAGTAACAATTCCGAAGCAGCAGTATAGCGGGAGCGCAGTCTTCGTTCCATGTCAGTAATAGTAGCACTCAAGACAGGCCCCAGTAACAATTCCGAAGCAGCAGTATAGCGGGAGCGCAGTCTTCGTTCCATGTCAGTAATAGTAGCACTCAAGACAGGCCCCAGTAACAATTCCGAAGCAGCAGTATAGCGGGAGCGCAGTCTTCGTTCCATGTCAGTAATAGTAGCACTCAAGACAGGCCCCAGTAACAATTCTGAAGCAGCAGTATAGTGGGAGCGCAGTCTTAGTTCCATGTCAGTAATAGTAGCACTCAAGACAGGCCCCAGTAACAATTCCGAAGCAGCAGTATAGCGGGAGCGCAGTCTTCGTTCCATGTCGGTAATAGTAGCACTCAAGACAGGCCCCAGTAACAATTCCGAAGCAGTAGTATAGTGGGAGCGCAGTCTTAGTTCCATTTCAGTAGCTGCAGTATAGCCAAGGCCCAAGTTACATTTATGTAGCTAAAGTGTAGGCCAACCCCACACACACTTCTGTACCATGAGTGCAGGCGAAGAACATACAAATTGCTATGATTACACTGTAGGTGAGGGCCCCAAAAAATTGGTGTACCAACAGTACTAATGTACCTCAGTAAAAATTGGCCATGCCCAACCAAGATGGCAGGTGAAACCCATTAATCGCTTTGGTTAATGTGGCTTAAGTGGTAACTAGGCCTGGAGGCAGCCCAGTTTAACGAAAAATTGGTTCAAGTTAAAGTTTCAACGCTTTTAAGAGCATTGAAACATATAAAAATTGTTTCGAAAAATTAGATGAGTGAGCCTTGTGGCCCTAAGAAAAATTGCCCGTTCAGCGTGATTACGTGAGGTTTCAGGAGGAGGAGCAGGAGGAGGAGGAGGAGGAATATTAGACACAGATTGATGAAGCAGAAATGTCCCCGTTTTGGATGGTGAGAGAGAACGTAGCTTCCATCCGCGGGTGCAGCCTACGTATTGCTTACGTATCGCTGCTGTCCGCTGGTGGAGAAGAGAAGTCTGGGGAAATCCAGGCTTTGTTCATCTTGATGAGTGTTAGCCTGTCGGCACTGTCGGTTGACAGGCGGGTACGCTTATCTGTGATGATTCCCCCAGCCGCACTAAACACCCTTTCCGACAAGACGCTAGCCGCAGGACAAGCAAGCACCTCCAGGGCATACAGCGCAAGTTCAGGCCACGTGTCCAGCTTCGACACCTAGTAGTTGTAGGTGGCAGAGGCGTCACGGAGGACGGTCGTGCGATCCGCTACGTACTCCCTCACCATCCTTTTACAGTGCTCCCGCCGACTCAGCCTTGACTGGGGAGCGGTGACACAGTCTTGGTGGGGAGCCATAAAGCTGTCCAGGACCTTAAAGACTGTTGCACTGCCTGGGCTGTACATGCTGCTCGATCTCCGCACCTCCCCTGCTACCTGGCCCTCGGAACTGCGCCTTCTGCCACTAGCGCTGTCGGATGGGAATTTTACCATCAGCTGGTCCGCCAGGGTCCTGTGGTATAGCAACACTCTCGAACCCCTTTCCTCTTCGGGAATGAGACTGGGAAGGTTCTCTTTATAGCGTGGGTCGAGCAGTGTGTACACCCAGTAATCCGTCGTGGCCAGAATGCGTGCAACGCGAGGGTCACGAGAAAGGCATCCTAACATGAAGTCAGCCATGTGTGCCAGGGTACCCGTACGCAACACATGGCTGTCTTCACTAGGAAGATCACTTTCAGGATCCTCCTCCTCCTCCTCATCCTCCTCAGGCCATACACGCTGAAAGGATGACAGGCAAGCAGCAGGGGCACCGTCAGCAGTGGGCCAAGCTGTCTCTTCCCCCTCCTCCTCATCCTCCTCATGCTCCTCCTCCTCCTCCTCCTGAATGCGCTGAGATATAGACAGGAGGGTGCTCTGACTATCCAGCGACATACTGTCTTCCCCCGCCTCCGTTTCCGAGCGCAAAGCGGCTGCCTTTATGGTTTGCAGGGAACTTCTCAAGATGCATAGCAGAGGAATGGTGACGCTAATGATTGCAGCATCGCCGCTCACCACCTGGGTAGACTGCTCAAAGTTTCCAAGGACCTGGCAGATGTCTGCCAACCAGGCCCACTCTTCTGAAAAGAATTGAGGAGGCTGACTCCCACTGCGCCGCCCATGTTGGAGTTGGTATTCCACGATAGCTCTACGCTGCTCATAGAGCCTGGCCAACATGTGGAGCGTATTGTTCCACCGTGTGGGCACGTCGCACAGCAGTCGGTGCACTGGCAGATTAAAGCGATTTTGCAGGGTGCGCAGGGTGGCAGCGTCCGTGTGGGACTTGCGGAAATGTGCGCAGAGCCGGCGCACCTTTACGAGCAGGTCTGACAAGCGTGGGTAGCTTTTCAGAAAGCGCTGAACCACCAAATTAAAGACATGGGCCAGGCATGGCACGTGCGTAAGGCTGCCGAGCTGCAGAGCCGCCACCAGGTTACAGCCGTTGTCACACACGACCATGCCCGGTTGGAGGCTCAGCGGCGCAAGCCAATGGTCGGTCTGCTCTGTCAGACCCTGCAGCAGTTCGTGGGCCATGTGCCTCCTATCTCCTAAGCTGAGTAGTTTCAGCACGGCCTGCTGACGCTTGCCCACCGCTGTGCTGCCACGCCGCGCGACACCGACTGCTGGCGACGTCCTGCTGCTGCTGACACATCTAGATTGCGAGACAGAGGTTGAGGAGGAGGAGGAGGGTGCTTTAGTGGACGAAGCATACACCGCCGAACATACCAGCACCGAGCTGGGGCCCGCAATTCTGGGGGTGGGTAGGACGTGAGCGGTCCCAGGCTCTGACTCTGTCCCAGCCTCCACTAAATTCACCCAATGTGCCGTCAGGGAGATGTAGTGGCCCTGCCCGCCTGTGCTTGTCCACGTGTCCGTAGTTCAGTGGACCTTGACACTAACCGCATTGGTGAGGGCGCGTACAATGTTGCGGGAGACGTGGTCGTGCAGGGCTGGGACGGCACATCGGGAAAAGTAGTGGCGACTGGGAACTGAGTAGCGTGGGGCCGCCGCCGCCATCATAGCTTTGAAAGCCTCCGTTTCCACAACCCTATATGGCAGCATCTCAAGGCTGATAAATTTGGCGATGTGGACGGTTAACGATTGAGCGTGCGGGTGCGTGGCGGCGTACTTGCGCTTGCGCTCCAACACTTGCGCTAGTGACGGCTGGACTGTGCGGTGTGAGACATTGGTGGATGGGGCCGAGGACAGCGGAGGTGAGGGTGTGGGTGCAGGCCAGGAGACGGTTGTGCCTGTGTCCTGAGAGGGGGGTTGTATCTCAGTGGCAGGTTGGGGCACAGGGGGAGAGGCAGCGGTGCAAACCGGAGGCGGTGAACGGCCTTCGTCCCACCTTGTGGGGTGCTTGGCCATCATATGTCTGCGCATGCTGGTGGTGGTGAGGCTCTTGGTGGTGGCTCCCCGGCTGATCTTGGCGCGACAAAGGTTGCACACCACTGTTCGTC
Source organism: Eleutherodactylus coqui (assembly GCF_035609145.1). NCBI lineage: Eukaryota > Metazoa > Chordata > Amphibia > Anura > Eleutherodactylidae > Eleutherodactylus > Eleutherodactylus coqui. The sequence goes on along the minus strand of NC_089839.1, from coordinate 167,008,073 downwards.
GGTCCTCAGGCGTCTCTGTGAAAAACTGCCAGTCCTTTGAGCACCTCGGCTCTGCAGGGTGGCATGGCGCGAGGGGGCGCTTTGGGAAACAGTTGGTGGATTATTCAGTCTGGCCCTGCCTCTACCCCTGGACACCGCACTGCCTCTTGCCACCTGCCCTGCTGCTGCCTCCCCCTCTGAAGACCTGTCCTGAGTAGGCGTTGCACACCAGGTGGGGTCAGTCACCTCATCGTCCAGCTGCTCTTCCCCTGAATCCTCTGTGCGCTCCTCCCTCGCACTTACTGCCCTTACTACTACCTCACTGCAAGACAACTGTGTCTCATCGTCATCGTCCTCCTCACCCACTGAAAGGTCTTGAGACAGTTGGCAGAAGTCCCCAGCCTCATCCCCCGGACCCCGGGAACTTTCCAATGGTTGGGCATCAGTGACGATAAACTCCTCTGGTGGGAGAGGAACCACTGCTGCCCAATCTGAGCAGGGGCCCGAGAACAGTTCCTGAGAGTCTTCCCGCTCCTGAGCATGTGTCATTGTAGTGGAGTGAGGAGGCTGGGAGGAAGGAGGAGCAGTAGACAGAGGATTCGGATTTGCAGCACTGGACGGCGCAGAACTCTGGGTGGATGATAGCTTGCTCGAAGCACTTTCTGCCATCCAGGACAGGACCTGCTCACACTGCTCATTTTCTAATAAAGGTCTCCCGCGTGGACCCATTAATTGGGCGATGAATGTGGGGACGCCAGAAACGTGCCTCTCTCCTAATCGCGCAGCAGTCGGCTGCGACATACCTGGATCAGGAGCTCGGCCTGTGCCCACACCCTCACTTGGGCCTACACGTCCTCGGCCGCGTCCACGTCCTCTAGCCCTACCCCTACCCCTACCCCTCAGCATGCTGTATTACCAGTGATTTCACAGCCAGGAAATAAATTGGCGCAAGCCTGCAGGCCAAATAGAATTTTTTCCCTGGTTTTTACAAGGAACACCCACACTGCGTGTATTCAATGAATACTAAGTTTAATAACTGTGTTGTGGCCCTGCCAATTTGTCCCAGAACTGCAGTGATGCAGAGTAATTCGCTACCTACAGCAGATCAGGGATTTCCCATGCAGGAAAAAAATTGCCGCACGCCTGCGGTAAAACGTAGCTGACTGCGTCTGATTTTTTCTGAACGTTCAGCGCACAGCACACACGTACACAGAGCCCTGAGTACTGTCAGAGGCAGGCCAAATAGAATTTTTTCCCTGGTTTTTACAAGGAACACCCACACTGCGTGTATTCAATGAATACTAAGTTTAATAACTGTGTTGTGGCCCTGCCAATTTGTCCCAGAACTGCAGTGATGCAAAGTAATTCGCTACCTACAGCAGATCAGGGATTTCCCATGCAGGAAAAAAATTGCCGCACGCCTGCGGTAAAACGTAGCTGACTGCGTCTGATTTTTTCTGAACGTTCAGCGCACAGCACACACGTACACAGAGCCCTGAGTACTGTCAGAGGCAGGCCAAATAGAATTTTTTCCCTGGTTTTTACAAGGAACACCCACACTGCGTGTATTCAATGAATACTAAGTTTAATAACTGTGTTGTGGCCCTGCCAATTTGTCCCAGAACTGCAGTGATGCAAAGTAATTCGCTACCTACAGCAGATCAGGGATTTCCCATGCAGGAAAAAAATTGCCGCACGCCTGCGGTAAAACGTAGCTGACTGCGTCTGATTTTTTCTGAACGTTCAGCGCACAGCACACACGTACACAGAGCCCTGAGTACTGTCAGAGGCAGGCCAAATAGAATTTTTTCCCTTGTTTTTCAAAGGAAAAGCCACACTGCGTCTATTCAATGAATAATGTATGTCTTCTGGCCCTGCCTACACAATTCTATCCCTGTAGTATTAATGCCGGGTGCAATGCTCTGCACAGCCGGTTTTGAGAAAAAAAAAAAAATATGCAACACTGCTAACAGCAGCCTGGACAGTACTGCACATGGATAGATGTGGCCCTAGAAAGGACCGTTGGGGTTCTTGAAGCCTACACTAACTCCTAACACTCTCCCTGCCTAACCCCCACTTCTGTCCCTATTGCAGGGCGCAATGCTCTGCAGATCCAATTTTGGAAAAAAAAATAAAAAATACTGTGCTAACACAGTACTGCATACTAGTAGATGTGGCCCTAAGAAGGGCCGTTGGGGTTCTTGAAGCCTACACTAACTCCTAACACTCTCCCTACAGCAGCTCCAGCACGATAGTACTTTCCCTCAGCTAAGTCACAAGGCATGTGTGGCGAGCCGTAGGAGGGGCCGACTTTTATACTCGGGTGACATCTGATCTTTCCAGCCACTCACAGCAGGGGGGTGGTATAGGGCTTGAACGTCACAGGGGGAAGTTGTAATGCCTTCCCTGTCTTTCAATTGGCCAGAAAAGCACGCTAACGTCTCAGAGAGGAAACTGAAAGTAACCGGAACACCGCGTGGTACTCGTTACGAGTAACGAGCATCCCGAACACCCTAATATTTGCACGAATATCAAGCTCGGACGAGTACGTTCGCTCATCTCTAATGAGAACCTATTCAGGATTCCCTCTCAATGGGCCCTGCAATTTGAAAAAACTAGACTGTAAGGTTTAAACTAAATGATCATGGTCAGAAGCACCAAGCCTGCCTGTTCCAGGTAGTTATGGTTGTGATTGTTTTAAACAGCACCTTAAGGTGGCCACATTTTAATACTTGCTATGGGTGCCTCTCACCTCATGTGCATCCTTGGTTCCCAAACACTACATAATCATTTAGCAAGTTGTTCATATAGTACAACAATGATATCCATTGTTTTTATTACTACTGTATGCTGAAATAATAATGGCAAGACTAGAGTATATCAGTCCCACCATAACAAATTGTTTTGAGAGCCCAACTTCCATAACTTTTTTGTTGTGTTTGCACTGTGGCACAGAAAATTCACATGGTCATCAACAGAAGAGCATAAGTATATTAGAGTCTGTGTTTTGAGATACAGTTGTCTCATGGGTTCTTCGCATTGTTATCTGCATAGAGAAGGTGGGTTCACTTGGGGATCTGGACCCCTACTACCGCTACCCATTCTGGATAAGGGTTTTTTATAACTTATTTATCCTTCTTATATACACCAAGCCTGATGAAGGATAATCTAGTCCGAAACAACACTACATGCACTCTACATATGGTATCATTGTAGACTTGTACTTAATATTGAAGAATGCTTAATTTGTATGTTAAAGAAATCGTTTGTGTGGTTTTCTATCTCCAATATTATGCAACGCAAATGAGACTCTAAGGCAGTAAGGGTATAAGCATGCAGCAAGGATAATATCTATTTACTGAGACTGGTGCGGCCACTGAATCGATTCTTCAGTTGTCTCATAGGACCTGAGTTAACTGCATTTTTAAACAGCACATGTAAAATATCAGTGTCATATTCAACAGAAAAGATCACTCCAGTATGTTCACCTATTGGGAAAATAGGGGTCTAAGGATCCTTATTTGTTAATCCCCAACTGCCACATACTCAATTCTTGCTTGGATCAGGAGGAGTACTGATTCTCCTTGTGGAAAGAGCAAAGTGGGCATAGGACATATAGGCGATTCAATGCTCCTCTGAGAATTTCGATATGCAAATTTGAAGTGGCACAATGCCTCTGCAGCATCACCTATTTGAAGATAGCCTTCTAACAGGCTTTGCAACATGACTAAGGATATGAGCCATATAGGAAAAGCTAACCATGCACAGACAACTATTTTGGAGTTATTGCCCCTCATCTATGTGTAGATTTCTGGCTGACTAGGTGAGAGCACTGTGATGTAGTGATTGTTTCTCTTTATGGAGAATACCAAGTATCCATAAGAAAAAATAAACAGAAATACTGGTCAACTTGCACATCTCTTCTCACAAATCACAATCAAGACCAGGGAAGTCAAACCTGACTCCTCTTCTTTTTTTTTTTTTTCAGCAAAGAACAAGCACATGATGCGTTTCAGGGACACAACCCCTTCCTCAAAATGGCTAAGTAGAGCGCTTTTCCACCATGTTTCTGGGCGAACACTTCAAAAGATTTTGTTACGTGGGTTCCCCACAGTGCTTGGCATCTCTTCTTCTCATCACTTCTGTTGGGCTTATTTCTACTGCTGGGATGAGGAGGAGAAACTACACATGTGCTGGTGATGTTACAGCCTTCTCCACCTACTGTGTGACAGAAGGCAGCTTCTTCTCTTTTTTGCACTTTTAAGTAGACATAATGGGACTTAATGGGAACAGGTTGCCACGGGAGGTGGTGAGTTCTCCTTCAATGAAACTGTTCAAACAAAGGCTGGACAAATATCTGTCTGGGATGATTCAGTGAATCCTGCACTGAGCAGGGGGTTGGACCAGTTGACCCTGGAGGTCCCTTCCAACTCTACCATTCTATGATTCTATAACTTATTGTCTATGCAATGCTGTCTGTAAATGTTATCTTCTCATTATAGGGAAGAATCCATTTGTCTTATATCCTTAGTCTTCTTGCAAAGCCTGTTAGAAAGATGAAAATTAACTTATAGTAAAGCTACCTTCCAATAGGTGGTGCTACAGAGATATTATACCATCTCTCATTTGCTTGTGCACAGCCCTCTTTTCCGAAGTCCATGACGTTTATAGAAATGGACTAAGAAGCAGCAGTTTAAGTAACCTTTAAAACCTGTAGGGAGTTTATGATAGTTCCCTACTGAGCATTTCCTCCATGGCCTGACCTTTTATGCTGTATCGGAGCACAGAAATTTCTGATAGGGGCCCAGACATCATCCTAAAGCAAAGATGAAAAGGAAATAATATTAGAGCAGACTAGATGGACCATATGTTCTTTTTCTGATGTCAATTTCCTATTTTTCTATGTGGCCCTGGCTCGAATACAACATTTTCTCGAAGGCTATGATAGAAGGTTCTAAGAATACGAGATACTGGACATAACAATTTGCTATGTCTACTATTGAAGTTGTAACTTTACTGACTATTGTTTCTAGCCAATGATATTTTTTTTATATTTTCAAATTTTTTACATTTCTGGTAAATGATAAATTTCTTGCCCATTCAAAAAGATTTTGCACACAAGTATAAGTTATATGATTGCCAATTGTAAAGTCTCCAATTACACACTGCTATTAACTCATGTAAAAAGATTCTGCTTATTATAAATTGATCTTCAAATAACATTGAGTTATAGGCGAACCATGAAATCACATGTATATAAAGCAATGATGTGATTGATTTTTAGGTTCGTCTTTTCATGTAGTGCACACAGTGATTTGTTTAATTAGCTGAACTGTACAGTAATTACTTCCCTATCCAAGCAGGCAATTGTGTCTTAGTAGGGCAGCTGTTATATGTAACAGTAATTTTCCCCATGTGACCTATTTACAAAGAATTTGCTACATGTGTTAAAGCAGCAGAAACTTTTCATTGAGGCCGTTCTGCTGTCAACTTACTCTTGATTAAAGGAAATTCTACAGAGTATTTAAGCGCTATAGAATGATTTTGAAAGTATATGAGGCAATACAAAAAAAAGTATTTAGCCAAGATTGATATAGAAAGATATTCATTATCTAAAAAATAAAAGGACATACGGTGATATTTCTCCAAACCTGCACTTACGGCAGGGTCAGGACTAATTTTGCCCCTGGGACAATTTAAAGATGCAGTAACTAAGGCTTATCACATTTCTAGTCAATTCACATGTTAATCCTACATGACCAATCTGATTTACACTATTAATAAATGTATAACTGGCCCAGGTTTAACATGTTGCAATAAAATATTGGCAATAAAGTTATATAAACTAATGGTTTTAATTTGCTGTAAATTGTATATACTGTATGACGGTTATTAAACCCTGTAAATAGACATACAGTAGGACCATTTTTTCAGACATTAAAAACTATTTCTATACTGTCTGCTATGTTTTTGTATAAATATACCAGGGCCAATATGCTGTCATGCCCCCATGCCCTCTACTGTGGCTTAAATGGCAATACTGAAACTCATGGAACTTCCTTGTCTGCTCATGTCAAATACTGTATTTATTCCCAGTATATATTTGTGCTGGGAACGTTCTATGATTTGCACTAGTGTTTACAGAAGCAGAGGATAGGAATAATAATCTTTATTTCTATAGCATCAATATATTCCCCAGCACTTTGCAAATCAGAGGAAACATGCTGGCCTCCTGCCCATAGCCATGTCGGACTCCGCCAGCAGAATATCGCAGTGGATTCTGATAAGGCGCCCCCCCAAAGACCACATATTCACCTCTCCAGATCCTCCGCGAGACTCCTGTCCAGCAAGCCGGCGCGCATGCGCAGTGCAGCACATGACGCGCCGGCAGTAGACAGTGACGCATATTCCAGTGCTCACAATGGAAGTATCGTGGGACAGGCGGCTTTCATTGACTACAATAGAAGCCGGCCGCACATATTTCCGCGGAAGAAAGAACATGCCACGATTTCTTTCACGCTGTGGAATTCTGCGGTAGAATTCCGCAAAGTGAGCATTGGAAGGCAGAAAGCTATTACGTTTAGTAGAACCTAATAGCTTTGGAATAACGCCGTGGATTTCTGCCGTGGGAAAAGCATCAGAAATCCGTTCGTGGGCATTAGCCCACTGTATTAACCCATTAAGGACCAGGCATGGTAAATATACAGTGCCTGGTCCTGGTCTCAAAGCGCCACCGATATTAAAATTACAGTGGAGCTTTAAGCCTTCTGCCTCTGCAATCAATTAAAGGCAGGATGGGTTATCAGCTGTTAGTGACAGCTGATAACCCGGAGGAGAAGGCAGGAGGGGTTTTTAACCCTTCCTGCCTTTTCCTTCCGTCAGTACACAGCGCACAATGAGCACTGTGTACTAGAAAGTGAAAGTACAGTGTACCTTTCACTCCAGTAGCCGGGGTGGTCATGTGACCGCCGGGGTTCCCTGCTACAGCAGAGCTGGAGGGTCATACTAGACCCTGGACAGCTCTGCCAGTGACTATTGCCACTACAGGGGTTCCTTTGCCCTGTAACTGGGGCTCCTAAGGATGCCCCAGCTACAGTCGGAAAGTGTCAAATAAAAAAAAAAATGAATGTCCCCCAGAGGTCTTATGTGATAGTAAAAAAACATATATCCATACATTAGTAGAACAATATTACAGAATAAAACAACAATATATACATAAGAAATAAAATAACACAAAGCCGACGCCAACCAAAACCATCGCCGTATGTGCCCTGTAAACTAAAACCATACATATTATATATCAAAACGTCCGAAACAAATAAAGGAACCTATTCCCATACTTTATTTTAACATAAATATACAAAATAAAAAAATAACTATAAATGTTATTCAAAAAACTGCCCTATATATCACGGAAAAAAACGCAGTAAAAAATAATTTTGGTAGCTAAAGGAAACAAAATAAGGCAGTAAAACTGCCACATGGGTAAAATCTCTAAAATGTGTCTGGTCCTTAAGGGAAGAGAGCCCTGCTTGCAAAAGCTTAAAGGGGTTGTCCCGCGGCAGCAAGTGGGTCTATACACTTCTGTATGGCCATATTAATGCACTTTGTAATGTACATTGTGCATTAATTATGAGCCATACAGAAGTTATCAAAAGTTATTCACTTACCTGTTCTGTTGCTGGCGTCCTCGTCTCCATGGTTGCCGTCTAATTTTCGCCGTCTAATGGCCAAATTAGACGCGCTTGCGCAGTCCGGGTCTTCTGCTTTTCTCAATGGGGCTCCGTGTAGCTCCGTGTAGCTCCGCCCCGTCACGTGCCGATTCCAGCCAATCAGGAGGCTGGAATCGGCAATGGACCGCACAGAAGCCCTGCGGTCCACCGAGGGAGAAGATGCCGGCGGCCATCTTCAGCAGGTAAGTAAGAAGTCACCGGAGCGCGGGGATTCAGGTAAGCGCTGTCCGGTGTTCTTTTTTAACCCCTGCATCGGGGTTGTCTCGCGCCGAACGGGGGGGGGGGGGGGGGTTTGAAAAAAAACAAAAACCTGTTTCGGCGCGGGACAACCCCTTTAAGGACTATGAGGAAATAGGGTGATACAAGGTAGAAAAGTTTGTACCAAACCAAAAATAAACAAATTAAATAATATACAGTGCTATAGATATATGCAAAGAAGCTGTAGGGACCGATTGTCAGACGTACTTGTGAATAAACAGGTTAAAAGTATATTAGGATGTGTGGGAGAGACAGTGGGAAGAAGGGGATCAGGTTTCCAATGAAGATTGTAGACATCTCTGAATGGATGTGTTTTAAAGGCATGCTTAAAGCTGTGGGTGTTGGTAATTAACCTAAATATTTGGGTTGCGCATTCCAGAGGACTGGTGCAGCTCTGGAGAAATTTTGGAGAGAAAAGTGGGAGGTTCGGATTAAAGAGTAACTTAGTCCGAGATCATTAGTGGAGCAGAGGACATGTGTAAGATAGTACATAGAAATGAGGGAGGTAACATAGGATGGTGCAGCACTGTGCAGAGCTTTATGGATGAGAAAAATAATTTTAAATTTTATTCTATATTTGACTTGCACAGAGTGGAGGCATTGGTGTAGCAGCTGGACAAAAATTTAAGCCTGACTGCTGGATGGGAAAGGGGAGAGTTTAGTGAGTGGAAGACTGATCAGTAGTGAAGCTGAGAGTGAATCAGACTTTTTGTTGTCTCCACAGTGAGAAAAGGGCGGATTCTGGAGATGTTTTTGAGGTGCATGTGACATGAGTGAGCAAGTGATTGAATATAGGGAGTGAAGCAAAGATTGAATTCAAATATGATCCCAAGACAGCGGGTGTGCTGCCAAGGAGTTATGGTGGTACTACAGACTGAGATGGAGATATAAGGTTTAGGTTGATAAGTAGAAGGCGTAAACGCAAGAAGTTTAGTTTTGTAGAAGACAAGGCAATAGAATCAAGTCCTTGCCATATTTTAGCAGGCTAAAATGGTCAACCATGCAAGAAGCTCTTACTTTCTATTTGAGCAAGCCTTTAGGAAAAGTGGATTTGTCAAGTACCAAGATTTACAAATCTTTACTATATCTACTAATTTTGATGCTTTAATAAGATGCAAAGCTATACTCATAGCCAAGAGCCACAAATAACATAAATGAATGATCAACTTTAAGATGGAAATTGGGATTGTATTGTACTTTATTATTTTTTAATACAATTGTGAATTTGTATGAATGCCTTATATATTGTCACTAGAGATGAGCGAACGTACTCGTCCGAGCTTGATACTCGTTCGAGTATTAGCGTGTTCGAGATGCTCGTTACTAGAGGCGAGTACCACGCGATGTTCGAGTTACTCTCACTTTTATCTCTGAGACGTTAGCGCGCTTTTCTGGCCAATAGAAAGACAGAGAAGGCATTACAACTTCCCCCTGCGACGTTCAAGCCCTATACCACCCCCCTGCAGTGAGTGGCTGGCGAGATCAGGTGTCACCGGAGTATATAAATCGGCCCCTCCCGCGGCTCGCCACAGATGCATTCTGACAGAGATCAGGGAAAGTGCTGCTGATGCTATAGGGAGAGTGTTAGGATTGATTTTAGGCTTCAAGGACCCCAACGGTCCTTCTTAGGGCCACATCTAACCATGTGCAGTAGTGTGGAGGCTGCTTTTAGCAGTGTTGCACAATTTACTTTTTTTGTATATCGGCCATGCAGAGCATTGCGTCCGCAGTCTGCAGTCATTGTACAGAGTATAGGGCCAGTACTGGTGAGGCAGGGAAAGAGATATTCAGGCTATATAAGTAGTGGGCTTTTTCCAAAAAATTGGGGGAAAATACTATATTTAGGCTGCCTGTGACCGTCTTCAGTTTACTGCGTGTCTGCTGGGGGTAGTAGTCCTAATTTATACGCAGCTAAGCGTTACAGCAGGCTTGCGCAAAATTGTTTCCTGGATCTGCTGTCTCTGTTACATCAGCGCTGTCATCCCGCCAGAGGGAAAGAGTATACATAATATTATACGCTGCCTACAGTATCGATCTGCTGGGGGTAGTAGTCCTAATTAATACGCAGCTAAGCGTTACAGCAGGCTTGCGCAAAATTGTTTCCTGGATCTGCTGTCTCTGTTACATGATCGCCGTCATCCCGCCAGAGGGAAAGAGTATACATAATATTATACGCTGCCTACAGTATCTATCTGCTGGGGGTAATAGTCCTAATTAATATGCAGCTAAGCGTTACAGCAGGCTTGCGCAAAATTGTTTCCTGGATCTGCTGTCTCTGTTACATGATCGCCGTCATCCCGCCAGAGGGAAACAGTATACATAATATTATACGCTGCCTACAGTATGTATCTGCTGGGGGTAGTAGTCGTAATTAATACGCAGCTAAGCGTTACAGCAGGCTTGCGCAAAATTGTTTCCTGGATCTGCTGTCTCTGTTACATGATCGCCGTCATCCCACCAGAGGGAAAGAGTATACATAATATTCTACGCTGCCTACAGTATCTATCTGCTGGGGGTAGTAGTCCTAATTAATATGCAGCTAAGCGTTACAGCAGGCTTGCGCAAAATTGTTTCCTGGATCTGCTGTCTCTGTTACATCAGCGCTGTCATCCTGCCAGAGGGAAACAGTATACATAATATTATACGCTGCCTACAGTATCTATCTGCTGGGGGTAATAGTCCTAATTAATACGCAGCTAAGCGTTACAGCAGGCTTGCGCAAAATTGTTTCCTGGATCTGCTGTCTCTGTTACATGATCGCCATCATCCCGCCAGAGGGAAACAGTATACATAATATTATACGCTGCCTACAGTATCTATCTGCTGGGGGTAGTAGTCGTAATTAATACGCAGCTAAGCGTTACAGCAGGCTTGCGCAAAATTGTTTCCTGGATCTGCTGTCTCTGTTACATGATCGCCGTCATCCCGCCAGAGGGAAACAGTATACATAATATTATACGCTGCCTACAGTATCTATCTGCTGGGGGTAGTAGTCGTAATTAATACGCAGCTAAGCGTTACAGCAGGCTTACGCAAAATTGTTTCCTGGATCTGCTGTCTCTGTTACATGATCGCCGTCATCCCGCCAGAGGGAAAGAGTATACATAATATTATACGCTGCCTACAGTATCTATCTGCTGGGGGTAGTAGTCGTAATTAATACGCAGCTAAGCGTTACAGCAGGCTTGCGCAAAATTGTTTCCTGGATTTGCTGTCTCTGTTACATGATCGCCGTCATCCCGCCAGAGGAAAACAGTATACATAATATTATACGCTGCCTACAGTATGTATCTGCTGGGGGTAGTAGTCGTAATTAATATGCAGCTAAGCGTTACAGCAGGCTTGCGCAAAATTGTTTCCTGGATCTGCTGTCTCTGTTACATGATCGCCGTCATCCCACCAGAGGGAAAGAGTATACATAATATTATACGCTGCCTACAGTATCTATCTGCTGGGGGTAGTAGTCCTAATTAATACGCAGCTAAGCGTTACAGCAGGCTTGCGCAAAATTGTTTCCTGGATCTGCTGTCTCTGTTACATCAGTGCTGTCATCCTGCCAGAGGGAAACAGTATACATAATATTATACGCTGCCTACAGTATCTGTCTGCTGTATCAGCTCAGCATTTTAAAAAAATAGAAGCAAAATACTTAAGGCCTACTACTGGCGTTTGGCCACTTGACTGCTTCTGCGCTGTTAATTCCACTAGCTCAGTCATACGCACCTATGTCTCACTACAGGCGTGTGCAAAATTGTTTCCTGGCTCTGCTGTGCGTTCCGTAAGGGAAGTCAGCCTCCAACCACAGGCCAATAAGCGGCACATTTAATTACAGCGTTCTGTTTATGCACTACTGGTAATACAGCATGCTGATGGGTAGGGGTAGGCCTAGAGGACGTGGACGCGGGCGAGGACGCGGAGGCCCAAGTCAGGGTGTGGGCAACGGCCGAGCTCCTGATCCAGGTGTATCGCAGCCGACTGCTGCGGGATTAGGAGAGAGGCACGTTTCTGGCGTCCCCACATTCATGTCACAATTAATGGGTCCACGCGGTAGACCTTTATTAGAAAATGAGCAGTGTGAGCAGGTCCTGTCGTGGATGGCAGAAAGTGCATCCAGCAATCTATCGACCACCCAGAATTCTGCGCCGTCCACTGCTGCAACTCTGAATCCTCTGGCTGCTGCTCCTCCTTCCTCCCAACCTCCTCACTCCATTACAATGACACATTTTGAGGAGCAGGCAGACTCCCAGGAACTGTTCCTGGGCCCCTGCCCAGAATGGCCAGCAATGGTTCCTCTCCCACCGGAGGAGTTTGTCGTGACCGATGCCCAACCTTTGGAAAGTTCCCGGGCTCCGGGGGATGAGGCTGGGGACTTCCGGCAACTGTCTCAAGAGCTTTCAGTGGGTGAGGAGGACGATGACGATGAGACACAGTTGTCTATCACTCAGGTAGTAGTAATTGGAGTAAGTCCGAGGGAGGAGCGCACAGAGGATTCGGAGGAAGAGCAGCAGGACGATGAGGTGACTGACCCCACCTGGTTTGCTACGCCTACTGAGGACAGGTCTTCAGAGGGGGAGGCAAGTGCAGCAGCAGGGCAGGTTGGAAGAGGCAGTGCGGTGGCCAGGGGTAGAGGCAGGGCCAGACCGAATAATCCACCAACTGTTTCCCAAAGCGCCCCCTCGCGCCATGCCACCCTGCAGAGGCCGAGGTGCTCAAAGGTCTGGCAGTTTTTCACTGAGAGTGCAGACGACCGACGAACAGTGGTGTGCAACCTTTGTCGCGCCAAGATCAGCCGGGGAGCCACCACCACCAGCCTCACCACCACCAGCATGCGCAGACATATGATGGCCAAGCACCCCACAAGGTGGGACGAAGGCCGTTCACCGCCTGCGGTTTGCACCACTGCCTCTCCCCCTGTGCCCCAACCTGCCACTGAGATCCAACCCCCCTCTCAGGACACAGGCACTACCATCTCCTGGCCTGCACCCACACCCTCACCTCCGCTGTGCTCGGCCCCATCCACCAATGACTCTCAGCGCACCGTCCAGCCGTCGCTAGCGCAAGTGTTGGAGCGCAAGTGCAAGTACGCTGCCACGCACCTGCACGCTCAAGCGTTAAACGTGCACATAGCCAAATTTATCAGCCTGGAGATGCTGCCGTATAGGGTTGTGGAAACGGAGGCTTTCAAAGGTATGATGGCGGCGGCGGCCCCGTGCTACTCAGTTCCCAGTCGCCACTACTTTTCCCGATGTGCCGTCCCAGCACTGCACGACCACGTCTCCCGCAACATTGTACGCGCCCTCACCAACGCGGTTACTGCCAAGGTCCACTTAACAATGGACACGTGGACAAGCACAGGCGGGCAGGGCCACTATATCTCCCTGACGGCACATTGGGTGAATTTAGTGGAGGCTGGGACAGAGTCAAAGCCTGGGACCGCTCACGTCCTGCCCACCCCCAGAAATGCGGGCCCCAGCTCGGTGGTGGTATCTGTGGCGGTGTATGCTTCCTCCACTAAACCACCCTCCTCCTCCTCCTACGCAACCTCTGTCTCGCAATCAAGATGTGTCAGCAGCAGCACGTCGCCAGCAGTCGGTGTCACGCGGCGTGGCAGCACAGCGGTGGCCAAGCGTCAGCAGGCCGTGCTGAAACTACTCAGCTTAGGAGAAGCACACGGCCCACGAACTGCTGCAGGATCTGCCAGAGCAGACCGACCGCTGGCTTGCGCCACTGAGCCTCCAACCGGGCATGGTCGTGTGTGACAACGGCCGTAACCTGGTGGAGGCTCTGCAGCTCGGCAGCCTCACGCACGTGCCATGCCTGGCCCACGTCTTTAATTTGGTGGTTCAGCGCTTTCTGAAAAGCTACCCACGCTTGTCAGACCTGCTCGGAAAGGTGCGCCGGCTCTGCGCACATTTCCGCAAGTCCCACACGGACGCTGCCACCCTGCGCACCCTGCAACATCGGTTTCATCTGCCAGTGCACCGACTGCTGTGCGACGTGCCCACACGGTGGAACTCTACGCTCCACATGTTGGCCAGGCTCTATGAGCAGCGTAGAGCTATAGTGGAATACCAACTCCAACATGGGCGGCGCAGTGGGAGTCAGCCTCCTCAATTCTTTACAGAATAGTGGGCCTGGTTGGCAGACATCTGCCAGGTCCTTGGAAAATTTGGGGAGTCTACCCAGATAGTGAGCGGCGATGCTGCAATCATTAGCATCACCATTCCTCTGAGAAGTTCCCTGCAAAGCATAAAGGCAGACGCTTTGCGCTCGGAAACAGAGGCGGGGGAAGACAGTATGTCGCTGGATAGTCAGAGCACCCTCCTGTCTATATCTCAGCGCATTGAGGAGGAGGAGGAGGAGCATGAGGAGGATGAGGAGGAGGGGGAAGAGACAGCTTGGCCCACTGCTGAGGGTACCCATGCTGCTTGCCTGTCATCCTTTCAGCGTGTATGGCCTGAGGAGGAGGAGGATCCTGGAAGTGATCTTCCTAGTGAGGACAGCCATGTGTTGTGTACAGGTACCCTGGCACACATGGCTGACTTCATGTTAGGATGCCTTTCTCGTGACCCTCGCGTTACACGCATTCTGGCCACTACGGATTACTGGGTGTACACACTGCTCGACCCACGGTATAAGGAGAACCTTTCCATTCTCATACCCGAAGAGGAAAGGGGTTCGAGAGTGATGCTCTACCACAGGACCCTGGCGGACAAACTGATGGTAAAATTCCCATCCGACAGCGCTAGTGGCTGAAGGCGCAGTTCCGAGGGGCCAGGTAGCAGGGGAGGCGCAGAGATCAGGCAGCATGTACAGCACAGGCAGGGGAACACTCTCTAAGGCCTTTGCCAGCTTTCTGGCTCCCCAGCAAGACTGTGTCACCGCTCCCCAGTCAAGGCTGAGTCGGCGGGAGCACTGTAAAAGGATGGTGAGGGAGTACGTAACCGATCGTACGACCGTCCTCCGTGACGCCTCTGCCCCCTACAACTACTGGGTGTCGAAGCTGGACACATGGCCTGAACTCGCGCTGTATGCCCTGGAGGTGCTTGCTTGTCCTGCGGCTAGCGTCTTGTCAGAGAGGGTGTTTAGTGTGGCTGGGGGAATCATCACAGATAAGCGTACCCGCCTGTCAACCGACAGTGCCGACAGGCTTACACTCATCAAGATGAACAAAGCCTGGATTTCCCCAGACTTCTCTTCTCCACCAGCGGACAGCAGCGATACCTAAACAATACGTAGGCTGCACCCGCGGATGGAAGCATTGTTCTCTATCACCATCAAAAACGTGGACCTTTTAGCTTCATCAATCTGTGTATAATATTCATCCTCCTCCTCCTGCTCCTCCTCCTGAAACCTGACGTAATCACGCCGAATAGGCAATTTTTCTTAGGCCCACAAGGCTCAGTCATATAATTTTTGTAAACAATTTTTATACGTTTCAATGCTCATTAAAGCGTTGAAACTTTCACCTTAACCAAAGTGATTAGTGGGTTTCACCTGCCGTCTTGGTTGGGCATGGGCAATTTTTCTGACGTACATTAGTACTGTTGGTACACCAATTTTTTGGGGCCCTCTCCTACAGTGTAATCCAATTAATTTTTTGCCCACCTGCATTAAAGCTGACGTTACATCAGCAGTGCTGGGCACTGCAATGGGAAATATTTATGTACCGCCGGTGGCTTCCTGGCACCCACCCATGCTGTCGGTCCACACGGAGTTGTAACTGCATGTGTCTACTTCTAAGGAACCCCAGTCTGACTGGGGCATGCAGTGTGGGCCGAAGCCCACCTGCATTTAATCGGACGTTACCTCAGCTGTGATGGGCACTGCAATGGGATACATTTATGTACAGCCGGTGGGTTCCAGGGAGCCACCCATGCTGTGGGTCCACAGGGAGTTGTAACTGCATGTGTCCACTTCTAAAGAACCCCAGTCTGACTGGGGCATGCAGTGTGGGCCGAAGCCCACCTGCATTAAACATGACATTACCTCAGCTGTGATGGGCAATGCAATGGGATATATTTATGTACCGCCGGTGGCTTCCTGGCACCCACCCATGCTGTGGGTCCACACGGACTTCACAATAGGGAGTTGTACCTGCCTGTGTCTATGAATTAAAAACCCCGGTCAGGTTGGGGCATGCAGTGTGGGCCGAAGCCCACCTGCATTTAATCGGACGTTACCTCAGCTGTGATGGGCACTGCAATGGGATACATTAATGTACAGCCGGTGGGTTCCAGGGAGCCACCCATGCTGTGGGTGCACACGGAATTCCCATTGCGCAATTGTACCTGCCTGTGACTATTTATAAAAAACCGCGGTCTGACTGGGGCATGCAGACACCTTGACAGAATGAATAGTGTGTGGCACATAGGTTCCCCATTGCTATGCCCACGTGTGCAGCTCCTGATGGCGGTGGCACAGGATTATATTTCTCATTGCTTCTGTACAGCATTGTGGGCTATCGCCCCGCCCCTTTTAAAGAGGGTCACTGCCTAGCCATGCCAACCCTCTGCAGTGTGTGCCTGCGGTTCCTCCTCATGGCAGACGCACTTATAAATAGACATGAGGGTGGTGTGGCATGAGTGCAGCTGAAGGCTGCGCAGGGACACTTTGGTGTGCGCTGTGGACACTGCCTCGTGCGGGGGGGGGGGGCAGCATGTAACCCAGGAGAAGTGGCAGCGGAGTGTCATGCAGGCAGTGATTGTGCTTTGTTGGAGGTAGTGTGGTGCTTAGCTAAGGTATGCATTGCTAATGAGGGCTTTTCAGAAGTAAAAGTTGTTGGGAGGGGGGGGGGCCCACTCTTGCCGCTATTGTGGCTTAATATTGGGACCTGGAAACTTGAGATACAGCCCAACATGTAGCCCTTCGCCTGCCCTATCCGTTGCTGTGTCGTTCCCATCACTTTCTTGAATTTCCCAGATTTTCACAAATGGAAACCTTAGCGAGCATCGGCGAAATACAAAAATGCTCGAGTCGCCCATTGACTTCAATGGGGTTCGTTACTCGAAATGAACCCTCGAGCATCGCGATAATTTCGTCTCGAGTAACGAGCACCCGAGCATTTTGGTGCTCGCTCATCTCTAATTGTCACTTGTTTTTAATATACTGTGACATCACTGTGACTATTGACTGTCATTTCATTTTGGTCTTTATCCCAGTGCTTTGAGATCACTATATCTATTATACATGTGAATGGATATCACTGGTTATTATCTCTATGTGACATCACAGCATTTATTACCCCTGTACCGAGGCATCTCTGTATTTATTTACAGTTGTGACATCACTGATTATCATCTTGGAGCTGTAAAATCACTATATTTACTGCTCCTGTGATGGGACTTCACTATGTGCATTATACATGTTCTGTGACATAACTGTAAGAATTGTTTTAGGGATGTAAAGATGTTGAGAAGCTGCTATTGCACCTGGTAATGAATAAGATACCTAAAGTTTCCCAACAGTTCCTCTGTCACAGTTCCCAGTAGTGCAACTAGTTGTATAGGTAGAAATAGGTTGACACAGGAATCTAATCTAATGCTTCCCGTTTCTGCATAATGTTCAGCTTATGGATAGGTTAGTATACATGTACACAGTTTCCTAAAGTACTATATTTTGATACAATTCGGGTTTAGTGATTCCTTCAGTAATTGCTTCACAGGTTTTTACTGCTTTACTTATAGATTTAATTAGACTTGAGTTGTCCCCAGAGTTCCACTTAACAGATTTATCTATTGACCATTGTCCGAAGCATTTTTTAGAAGTGATCACCTGGCACAGTTTTGCTGTTGAAACGTTGTTGTGATTACTTCATTCTTGTGTTAAGGTTTAACATATAGTAAAGTCTTAATACATTAGGGATGGTGATGAGTGAACTTTCGAAAAGTTCAATTCAGACAGTTGGCTTAACTTTTGAAAAAAGTTTGGTACAGTCTGAATTTGTTCGAACCGAACTGGAACTTCACCAAAACCCCTAAAACTGGTGTATAACACAGTCTAAGGGCGAGCACCCACTGGCGGTTTTTTACCTGCGTTTTGCGTTTTGCGTTTTTCCTGCACAGGCATAGAGATAACATGTGTTCCTGTCCACTGGCGTTTTTTTTGCGTTGCGTTTGCGTTTTTAACATAGGAACTGTCAGTTGCATATGTGTCCCTATTTTTCTCCTAATGCACCCATGAATGTCAATGGAAATTAATGGAAAAGGCGCGAAAAAGCCGCGAAAACGCTGCGTTTTTCACGCACGAAAATCGCAAACGCCAGTGGGTGGGCGCCCTAAGACTTATATATCTGTAAAACACTCTGAAAGTGTTATATGGGACTTTTATGGCTCTTAGACAGTATTATACATCGTTGTTCTACACTAGTGTTTAGCAAACTGAACCAGTTTTAGGTAGAACTTTGCTAAAAGCTTGGTTTGGGTTTGTGCAGAACCAAACTTTTAGCAAAGTTCAACCTAAAACAGTGTTCTACAGGTTCACGCAACAGTAATTACAGATATGAAACACTGCTATTAAATTATAGAAAGCAATCGCTTGCATTTAGTACTTATACATGTGTAATTGATTGTAATAAACTAAGTAAAATGCCTATTGCAAATATGTGCTTCTGTTCTACACTTGCGAACACAGCTACTTGCTAAAGTGCTGACTAACTACTCACACGCCCCTCCACCATGCTTCTAACAGTATACTCAAGATGGCGCCTCCAGAGAGGAATGCAACCAAGATACCACAGATGATGACGTCAGCTCCTAGGCAATAACCAATCAGCTACAGATTCGTACTTTGTGACATACTAACTATGCATATCATCTATAAAACCCCATGCAGCTTCATTAGAGTAACATAACACAATCCATGACACATGTATAGGTTCTAGTTGCTTTTTTATTATGTTTTCATGCAGGTGGAATTTGGCCACAAGACGTAAAGCAACACGTGGAAAATTCTGTATCAAAATCCACATACCTCAGTGATGGAGAACTTCAAATATTTTAATTCTGCTAGCAATTCTGCATATGTCCAAATGAGTGTTGGTGTGTGTTGCACTGCATTTTATGGCCAAATTCCACCCATGTAAAAGCACCCTTATAAAGATATATGTTAGAAAAATTTGTATCTTAACCCATTCACTTCCAAACTATTTTTCATTTTTGTTTTAGGACTTCCTTATTTTAACATCAACATAGTCATGTGAGGGCTTGTTTTTTGCAGGACAAGTTGCATGTTTCAACAATACTATTTAATGTACAATATCATGAACTGAACAAGCTTTTTAAAATGTCTATGTAGGCTGAAATGGAAGAAAAGGCAATTTTGCCATGGGGGTCTTGTTTTTACGGTGTAAAGTGTTAGTGATATCACAGTGATCCCAAATTGTCGTACTACTTTTAAAATATAAAATATCTTTTTTTTTAATTGCTTATTGTCACTGTCTTCTGATCGCCATTTGTTTCTTATTTTTCCATCAATGGACTTGTGTGCAGGTTGGTGTTTTGCGGTACAACCTGTAATCTCTGTAGGTATCATATGAGGGTATATACAACTCTTTCTTGGAGTGGTGTAAAATTTCTTGGAATGGTGTAAACAAAAAAAAGAGGTTTTTTTTATCATAAGAGTGCTGGCTGTGCGGGATAAATAATATGTTATTTTAATAGATCGGACACTTACAGATGCAGTAATACCAGATATGTTTTATTTTGTTTTTTTTTGTGAAAAATGTGAATTTTTTTTTTAACTTTTAGTATGTTTTGGTAATAATTAAAATAGATTTACTTAAAGAAAATGATTGATGTGGCCGCTTGTGGTGCAGAGTGTTAAGGTAGCAGTATGCAGACTTAAGCTCTTGCTCGCAACCTGAAGGTTGTGAGTTCAATCCCCACTTGGTTCAGGTAGCCGGCTCAAGGTTGACTCAGCCTTCCATCCTTCTGTGATCGGTAAAATGAGTACCCAGCTTGCTGAGTAGCACAGCGGAAAAGTTGGCGCTATACAAATAACCAGTCCCCCCTCTTCAAACAGCTGATTTGAGTGGGAGTACTGGAGGGGTTTAGACTTTTACATGAGCGATGTTATAGGTGCATGAAAAGATCATGGCTGCACTAAAGCAATTGCTTACATTTGCTGCACTAAAGATCCTGTGAACGAGTGATTTCCAGCTATTTTAATTAGTTGTGAAATTACCCGTTCCCATGATCAGAGCTGTGTGGTGTGTTTTCCTGCTTCCATAGGTGCCTATTAGAGATGAGCGAACGTACTCGTCCGAGCTTGATATTTGTGCGAATATTAGGGTGTTCGGGATGCTCGTTACTCGTAACGAGTACCACGCGGTGTTCCGGTTACTTTCAGTTTCCTCTCTGAGACGTTAGCGCACTTTTCTGGCCAATTGAAAGACAGGGAAGGCATTACAACTTCCCCCTGTGACGTTCAAGCCCTATACCACCCCCCTGCTGTGAGTGGCTGGGGAGATCTGATGTCACCCGAGTATAAAAATCGGCCCCTCCCGCGGCTCGGCTCACATGCCTTGTGAGTTAGCTGAGGGAAAGTACTATCGTGCTGGAGCTGCTGTAGGGAGAGCGTTAGGAGTTAGTGTAGGCTTCAAGAACCCCAACGGTTCTTCTCAGGGCCACATCTAATAGTGTGCAGTACTGTGTTAGCACTGTATTTTTTTTTTTTTTTTTCAAAATTGGATCTGCAGAGCATTGCGCCCTGCAATAGGGACAGAAGTGGTGGTTAGGCAGGGAGAGTGTTAGGAGTTAGTGTAGGCTTCAAGAACCCCAACGGTTCTTCTCAGGGGCCACATCTAATAGTGTGCAGTACTGTGTTAGCACTGTATTTTTTTTTTTTTTTTTCAAAATTGGATCTGCAGAGCATTGCGCCCTGCAATAGGGACAGAAGTGGGGGTTAGGCAGGGAGAGTGTTAGCAGTGAGTGTAGGCTTCAAGAACCCCAACGGGTCTTTCTAGGGCCACATCTATCCGTGTGCAGTACTGTCCAGGCTGCTGTTAGCAGTGTTGCATATTTTTTTTTTCTTCTCAAAACCGGCTGTGCAGACCATTGCACCCGGCATTAATACTACAGGGATAGAATTGTGTAGGCAGGGCCAGAAGACATACATTATTCATTGAATAGACGCAGTGTGGCTTTTCCTTTGAAAAACAAGGGAAAAAATTCTATTTCGCCTGCCTCTGACAGTCCTCAGGGCTCTGGGTACGTGTGTGCTGCGTGCAGAACGTTAAAAAAAATCAGACGCAGCCAGCTACGTTTTACTGCAGGCTTGCGCCAATTTTTTTCCTGCATGGGAAATCCCTGATCTGCTGTAGCGAATAACTTTGCATCACTGCAGTTCTGTGACACATTTGCAGGGCCACAACACAGTTATTAAACTTAGTAGTATTCATTGAATACACGCAGTGTGGCTTGTCCTTTGAAAAACAAGGGAAAAAATTCTATTTTGGCTGCAGGCTTGCGCCAATTTTTTTCCTGCATGGGAAATCCCTGATCTGCTGTAGCGAATAACTTTGCATCACTGCAGTTCTGTGATACATTTGCAGGGCCACAACACAGTTATTAAACTTAGTAGTATTCATTGAATACACGCAGTGTGGCTTGTCCTTTGAAAAACAAGGGAAAAAATTCTATTTTGGCTGCAGGCTTGCGCCAATTTTTTTCCTGCCTGGGAAATCAAATCACTGGTAATACACCATGCTGAGGGGTAGGGGTAGGCCTATAGGACGTGGACGCGGGCGAGGACGCGGAGGCCCAAGTCAGGGTGTGGGCACAGGCCGAGCCAGTGCGGTGGTCAGGGGTAGAGGCAGGGCCAGACCGAATAATCCACCAACTGTTTCCCAAAGCGCCCCCTCGCGCCATGCCACCCTGCACAGGTCAAGGTGCTCTACGGTGTGGCAGTTTTTCACAGAGACGCCTGACGACCGACGAACAGTGGTGTGCAACATTTGTCGCGCCAAGATCAGCTGGGGAGGCACCACCAACAGCATGCGCAGGCATATGATGGCCAAGCACCCCACAAGGTGGGACGATGCCCGTTCACCGCCTCCGGTTTGCACCACTGCCTCTCCCCCTGTGCCCCAACCTGCCACTGAGATCCAACCCCCCTCTGAGGACACAGGCAGTACCGTCTCCTGGCCTGCACCCACACCCTCACCTCCGCTGTCCTCGGCCCCATCCAGCAATGTCTCTCAGCGTAGCGTCCAGACGTCGCTAGCGCCACAGTTTGAGCACAAGCGCAAGTACGACGCCACGCACCCGCACGCTCAAGCGTTAAACGTGCACATTGCAAAATTGATCAGCCTAGAGATGCTGTCGTATAGGCTTGTGGAAACGGAGGCTTTCAAAAGCATGATGGCGGCGGCGGCCCCGCGCTACTTGGTTCCCAGTCGCCACTACTTTTCCCAATGTGCCGTCCCAGGCCTGCACGACCACGTCTCCCGCAACATTGTACGCGCCCTCACCAACGCGGTTACTGCCAAGGTCCACTTAACAACAGACACGTGGACAAGCACAGGTGGGCAGGGCCACTATATCTCCCTGACGGCACATTGGGTGAATTTAGTGGAGGCTGGGACAGAGTCAGAGCCTGGGACCGCTCACGTCCTACCCACCCCCCGAATTGCGTGCCCCAGCTCGGTGGTGGTATCTGCGGGGGTGTATGCTTCCTCCACTAAACCACCCTCCTCCTCCTCCTACGCAACCCTGTCTCGCAATCAAGATGTGTCAGCAGCAGCACGTCGCCAGCAGTCGGTGTCACGCGGCGTGGCAGCACAGCGGTGGGCAAGCGTCAGCAGGCCGTGCTGAAACTACTCAGCTTAGGAGAGAAGAGGCACACGGCCCACAAACTGCTGCAGGGTCTGACAGAGCAGACCGACCGCTGGCTTGCGCCGCTGAGCCTCCAACCGGGCATGGTCGTGTGTGACAACGGCCGTAAGCTGGTGGCGGCTCTGCAGCTCGGCAGCCTCACGCACGTGCCATGCCTGGCCCATGTCTTTAATTTGGTGGTTCAGCGCTTTCTGAAAAGCTACCCACACTTGTCATACCTGCTCGGAAAGGTGCACCGGATCTGCGCACATTTCCGCAAATCACACACGCACGCTGCCACCCTGTGGACCCTGCAACATCGGTTTAATCTGCCAGTGCACCGACTGCTGTGCGACGTGCGCACACGGTGGAACTCTACGCTCCACATGTTGGCCAGACTCTATGAGCAGCGTAGAGCTATAGTGAAATACCAACTCCAACTTGCGCGGCGCAGTGGGAGTCAGCCTCCTCAATTATTTACAGAAGAGTGGGCCTGGTTGGCAGCCATCTGCCAGGTCCTTGGAAAATTTGAGGAGTCTACCCAGGTGGTGAGCGGCGATGCTGCAATCATTAGCGTCACCATTCCTCTGCTATGCATCTTGAGAAGTTCCCTGCAAAGCATAAAGGCAGACTCTTTGCGCTCGGAAACAGAGCTGGGGGAAGACAGTATGTCGCTGGATAGTCAGAGCACCCTCCTGTCTATATCTCAGCGCGTTCAGGAGGAGGAGGAGGAGCATGAGGAGGATGAGGAGGAGGGGGAAGAGACAGCTTGGCCCACTGCTGACGGTACCCATGCTGCTTGCCTGTCATCCTTTCAGCGTGTATGGCCTGAGGAGGAGGAAGAGGAGGAGGAGGAGGAGGATCCTGAAAGTGATCTTCCTAGTGAAGACAGCCATGTGTTGCGTACAGGTACCCTGGCACACATGGCTGACTTCATGTTAGGATGCCTTTCTCGTGACCCTCGCATTACACGCATTCTGGCCATTACGGATTACTGGGTGTACACACTGCTCGATCCACGGTATAAGGAGAGCCTTTGCACTCTCATTCCCGAAGAGGAAAGGGGTTCCAGAATGATGCTATACCACAGGGCGCTGGTGGACAAACTGATGGTAAACTTCCCATCCGACAGCGCTAGTGGCAGAAGGCGCAGTTCCGAGGGCCAGGTAGCAGGGGAGGCGCAGAGATCAGGCAGCATGTACAGCGCAGGCAGGGGAACATTCTCCAAGGCCTTTGCCAGCTTTATGGCTCCCCAGCAAGACTGTGTCACTGCTCCCCAGTCAAGGCTGAGTCGGCGGGAGCACTGTAAAAGGATGGTGAGGGAATACGTAGCCGATCGCACGACCGTCCTCCGTGACGCCTCTGCCACCTACAACTACTGGGTGTCGAAGCTGGACACGTGGCCTGAACTCGCGCTGTATGCCCTGGAGGTGCTTGCTTGTCCTGCGGCTAGCGTCTTGTCAGAGAGTGTGTTTAGTGTGGCTGGGGGAATCATCACGGATAAGCGTACCCACCTGTCAACCGACAGTGCCGACAGGCTTACACTCATCAAGATGAACAAAGCCTGGATTTCCCCAGACTTCTCTTCTCCACCAGCGGACAGCAGCGATACCTAAGCAATACGTAGGCTGCACCCGCGGATGGAAGCATCGTTCTCTCTCACCATCCAAAACGGGGACATTTCTGCTTCATCAATCTGTGTATAATATTCCTCCTCCTCCTCCTCCTGCTCCTCCTCCTGAAACCTCACGTAATCACACCGAACGGGCAATTTTTCTTAGGGCCACAAGGCTCACTCATATAATTTTTCTAAACAATTTTTATACGTTTCAATGCTCTTAAAAGCGTTGAAACTTTAACTTGAACCAATTTTTCGTTAAACTGGGCTGCCTCCAGGCCTAGTTACCACTTAAGCCACATTAACCAAAGCGATTAATGGGTTTCACCTGCCCTCTTGGTTGGCCATGGCCAATTTTTTGGATGTACATTAGTACTGTTGATACAGCAATTTTTGTGGGCCCTCGCCTACAGTGTAATCAAATGAATTTTTAGCCCACCTGCATTACAGCTGACGTTACATCCGCTGTGTTGGGCAATGCAATGGGATATATTTATGTACCGCCGGTGGCTTCCTGGCACCCACCCATGCTGCGGGTCCACAGAGAATTATAAATGCATCTGTTTCCACATCTAAAGAACCCCAGTCAGACTGGGGCATGCAGTGTGGGCCGAAGCCCACCTGCATTAAGAACGACATTACTACTTCAGCTGTGTTGGGCAATGCAATGGGATATTTTTATGTACCGCCGGTGGCTTCCTGGCACCCACCCATGCTGTCGGTCCACAGGGACTTCACAATAGGGAGTTGTACCTGCCTGTGTCTATGAATTAAAAACCGCGGTCTGACTGGGGCATGCGGACACCTTGACAGAATGAATAGTGTGTGGCACATAGGTTCCCCATTGCTATGCCCACGTGTGCAGCTCCTGATGGCGGTGGCACAGGATTATATTTCTCATTGCTTCTGTACAGCATTGTGGGCTATCGCCCCGCCCCTTTTAAAGAGGGTCGCTGCCTAGCCGTGCCAACCCTCTGCAGTGTGTGCCTGCTTTTCCTGTGGCAGACGCACTTATAAATAGACATGAGTCTGGCGTGGCATGAGGGCAGCTGAAGGCTGCGCAGGGACAGTTTGGTGTGCGCTGTGGACACTGGGTCGTGCGGGGGGGGGGGGGGGTTGGGCAGCATGTAACCCAGGAGAAGTGGCAGCGGAGTGTCATGCAGGCAGTGATTGTGCTTTGTTGGAGGTAGTGTGGTGCTTAGCTAAGGTATGCATTGCTAATGAGGGCTTTTCAGAAGTAAAAGTTGTTGGGAGGGGGGGGGGGGCCCACTCTTGCCGCTATTGTGGCTTAATATTGGGACCTGGAAACTTGAGATGCAGCCCAACATGTAGCCCCTCGCCTGCCCTATCCGTTGCTGTGTCGTTCCCATCACTTTCTTGAATTTCCCAGATTTTCACACATGAAAACCTTAGCGAGCATCGGCGAAATACAAAAATGCTCGGGTCGCCCATTGACTTCAATTGGGTTCGTTACTCGAAACGAACCCTCGAGCATCGCGAAAATTTCGTCCCGAGTAACGAGCACCCGAGCATTTTGGTGCTCGCTCATCTCTAGTGCCTATGGAAAGCACACACCTGGTCCTATTTTTTCTCACACCTTAGATGCGAGCATTGCATTGCATGTCCTTTCCTTGTTAGGTGCGTGTATTTAGTGCATCCAAAATGATTTAATCTGAACGGTTCTATAGGAAACCTTTCTTTGCGCATCTCTAATGTCTAAAACAGTGCTTGCCTAAATATAAGTCAGGAAAATCTAAGTTCCAGAAAACCCAATCTCATTAGTGCTCAACTAGTTATGAAATACTACAGGAGTAAAATAATTTATTCCTGGCACTAGGTGGCAATTAGATAAATTCATAGATTGGCCTCTATGGCATGAGTAGATTTGCACAAGTGTCTTGATAGAATGACTTTGCTGTTTACAGTAGTCACTAAACATTTCCAGATGTCTTCACATTCCAAGTTTGCTTCAATTCTGTTTATCCAAACAACAATTGACTTTTGCCATCCTTGTCAGCTGGTACACTCATGCTGCCGTTATATGAGATTTCAGGCCGACTATAAACATGAAATTTTAGAAATTGTGAACAAATTGTAATTGCAGCCAGGTCTTGTTTAAGGAGTCCTGTGCTATTTCCATTCAACAATGCAGTGTCCAAGAACAGCATACCGTATAAAGGCATATAAGTCATCAGCACTTTTGTAAGAGGCTAAGTCAGTGCAGTAATTAATATATTCATCTCATATAAATGTAGCAGAAAAACTTCATGATTCTTTAGATAAATCAGAAATTTAAAAAAACATTCACACACACGTATACACGCACACTTATACTGTACACACATGCACAGACACTTGCCAGTTGCAATCAATACTCTTATAATAAAGCCCCCATAAAATTGATAGCTTTCAAGTTTCTTATACCAGATTCACATGGGTGTATTTTAGCCCATATTTTGCAAAACATATTACCAGGGCATGAGTTAGAGTTGAGGGGCAAACTTGGCAATTGCCGAGGGCCAACCTCCCCAAGGGGACCCCAGGCAACCTGAAGCACTAACTGCATTTGCCAATGTGCAAGCGTACAGGCAGGTTGCGGCACCCTTCCATTTTCACCCAACTTTTTAAAATTCTTTTAATACATTATATGGTCTGTTAAATAGTACCATAAAAACATAAATCCCATCTAACAGAAAAACAAGCCCTCATATAGATCTGTCACTGGAAAAATAACAAATATAATTTTTGGAAAGCGGGAATACCGGAACTTCAGAATGTGAACTTGGGTGTGGGTGCATCACTGCCCCTTGGTCATGAAAGGGTTAATATCCCACCATTGCTAAATTTCAATTTAATACCATAGAAAGTGTCCATCCAGTACAATGTTAAGTATTTATAAGCCAGCCAGCGATTTTCTCACTATATAAAGTAAACTATTTGTGTGTAGTCTGGCATACTTCTCACTTGACACTGGGTAGACATTGAACTTGTATAGAGATTTTCTGGCCGTGTAGTTAGTCTCAGGACGTGAATTATGAGGTTTTTGTGTGAGATAAACACCAGATGCCATTGACACTTTCACAGTAGATCATGGAAAATACATGGTAAATTTTATTTTGTAGATTTCATTTGCACATAAGATGAAATCCCCTGTGATTAAACTTACATCAATTGTTTTATGTGTTAATGTTGCCAGTTGTAGTTACTTTTTATGCATGAAAGCAAACAGTCCACTTCCTTTATTATTTTGGATTTACAAGGCCTCTAAGTGAGAGATTCTCTCCAGTTGACCGTATGGAAAAGTCTAGGTGAATAACATTTATACAATCAGCTACTGGATCATAAGCAGATACAACAAGGGAGGGGATTTTTCACTCTTTCTTTGCAAATTGTTGACTGTCAACAGCCACATTAAGCTGGCTCTGGTCATTAATATGATGGCGTCTGTCAACATCATGAGTTATAGGCTTAGCTGACCATAACTTCCTTTCAGAATCTGTCTTCGGTATACATAGCTCATTGTCAGTCTGTAACACTAGTGAAGAGCAATCTGAGAACGTTGCAAAATAGCAGCTGGAAAGGGCAGAAATCATTCTAAAATATGTGTTTGGGACATGATTCATTAATATGAATGAAAGATGTATCCTTTGAATTTTTGTCTACACTTTAAATGACTTATGGTTAAATACTCGACGAATTAGAGTTGATACAAATCAAGTGTACAAGTAATGTTATGAATGATGGGTTATACTTTTATATTAATTATAATTATACTTTTATATTACTATACCATTAGCATTTACTGATGAGTTATTTTGTATTTCATCAAACGTATAGTTAAAAGTTAGCATCATGGAATCAAGTTTTCAATTCTCATGAATATTTAAAATTAGCTCCCATACTTCAGCCCCTTGGAAGGACTCTAAACTTATAGAGGACCTGTCAAGTATCTGTGTCAGCAGGGCGAGTTACATAGATTTGCATCGGTGACCTGCTAACTCTTTTCTTCATTTTCATGCCTATTCACCCATAAAGGCTCTTCTTAGATCTGTTTCCTGGCACTGCAAATCTGTCAAGGAGGCAATGTCCTCCACTCATAGTCAATGGGTGACAGCAGGTTTCCTCTGCCCATTGACGTTACCCATTGACAGTGAGTGCAGAAGACCATCCACTTGACAAATTCACCAGATGTAAAAAGAGTCTGTATGGGTAAATGGTGGTATGAAGAAAAGACAGGCAATGGTAGATTCAGCGGGACCATGGCTGAAACAGCCAGCCCTGTTGACAAAGACTCATGACAGAGCCTCTTTAAATTTTTTGTTAGCTGGTTAAACATGGTGCATTAAACTATGGAGATCAGATGCTGGTTGTTAATAAGCTGGAACATATGATTTTCTATTCACACTTAATAGAGGAGATCTATTAATAAGATTGCTATTGCAAATTGTGCAAAACAATTGACATATACATGATACAGTGTCTAAGCGGTTATCACTGCTGTCTTGCAGAACCAGAGTCCTGGATATATATTCAACCAATCTTGACGTCTGCATAGAGTTTGTATGTTCTATTGGCATTAGGCCAGTTTCACATGGCCTATGCATAATACGGATCCATAATACGAACATAGTATGAAACAAGATGCATCGGTACGTCATCTGTATTTGAATTCATTGGTATTATTTCTATTCAGTAAAACTGGATCAATTTTCTTTTTGCAATAGGAAATAATACCAATGAATGCAAATATGGATAGAATTTGAATCACTCTTCATAGACTTCTATGGGTGTATTGCATCAGTAAAACAAATGAAACTAGTGCATGCTGTGTTTTTATTTTATAAGCCCCGTCAAAACATTCAGAGATTAACAGCTTCATATAACGGAAATGCAAATGGAAAAATGATGAAAAACACACTTGTGTGAAAGTGGCCTGAGGTCCCACCATTCATGTGGCAGTAATTGACAGTATCTTGTATCAGTATTTGGAAGCTAAAATCAGGAAAGGAAAGAAATGTGCATCTTTTTCATATTTTGAGCCCACTCCTTGGGTCTTGGTTTACAAATACTGATGCAAAACAATGAGCAAAGGGGTCCTAAGGAGGTTTCCTTCGACATGCCAAACAGCAGACTAATAAGTTACATGGTTTCATTTGAAATTGGCTACCACTATGGGCACTACATTTAGGCTGATGCTCTAGGGACCTATGTCAATCGGCATTATTGGTATTAGAATGAAGTTATCACTATGGGCGCTAAAAAGAGAGTCACTCTGGAGACTAACCTGAATCTGACATTATTGGCATTATTCTGTGGCTGGCACTATGGAACGAACACAAGTGTGTCATAGGTCTTAGTTAAACATTCACATGATATACTCTACAGGGTTATAACAAATAATCTTCCTGATTTGAAACCCTCATAACTCACGATTAATGACACTCAGATATATAAAGTTGATATCAATGAAAAGAGAAACTCAAAAAGTTTTATTTAGCAAAATTGTCTAATAGTCAGACTGTCCTTGTTACCCATAGCAGCCAATCACAGCTCAGCTTCTCTGCTTTCGTTTCTCAAGTTGCTGAAGGAAAATGAAAGCTTTGTGGCGATTGGCTGCTACAGGCAACAAAGACAGTCTTAAGGCCCATTTAGACACAACGATTATCGCTCAAAAGCCATCTTTTGAGTGAATCGTTGTGCATAAATGTGCCCATCTTTCATTGTTCAGCCAAACAATGGTTTTCAGTTCTGCTTGAAAATCGTTGTTCAGAGGAACAGCTCATAAGCAGGACCATACAATGTGCTTTGCCCGCGGAGAGCTGATTACAGCTGATAACACTGTTACAGCTGTTCTCAGTTCTCAGCCCCGCAGGCAGAACAGCTGATAAGCAGGACTGCACACTGTGTCTGCTGACCATGGTGCTCAATTCTCCACGGGGAGCCGTGGAACACTGGAGCTAATTACAGAGCTCAGACCTCCTGCTGAGTTCTGTAACAGTTCCCAGAAGCTCATTTGCATGTAAATGAAGCTAATAAAGTACTAATAGCAATTAGTGCCTATTAGTACTTTATGGAAAACGATTGCTGAAAGATATCTGTGTGTGTAAATGGGTTTTTACTGTTAGGCAGTTTTGCTAAATGAAGCCCAAAAGTTTTATTCTGTTGAAGTCATTGCTAGGGGAATATGAAGCAAAATATCTGCCAGCAAAAACAGGAGAGCATTTTGTGTCTTTGATTTTCATGTCTACCAATCTGTTATTAGTGTGCAATGTATTTTTTAAACAAAGTTTGGTTAAGATCCACCCAGCGAGCACACAATTTATAATTGGTATTCCAATTTTAAGGAAAAAGGTTGCATCTGTGAAGGAAGATCATCCAGCTGTCCACCAGTAAGAGTGGAAACAGTGGAGCGCGTCTGTGCCAGTTTCACATGAAGTCTGAGAAATCCACCATCAGAGAGAGAATTGAATGTCCTACAGCTGACTGTGTGGAAGATTCTGCGCAAACATTTCCAATGTTATCTCTAATGATTGCAATTGTTACGGACCCTGAAACTGGATGACAAAGCTCGGCAACATTCTTTCTGTGAGTATATGCAAACTCTAATACAAAGCAATAGCTTCATGGAGCCTTCAGTATTTAGTAATGAAGCCGCCTTCCACCTTTTGAGTAGAGTTAACAAACATAATGTCAGAATCTGGGGGAAGGAAAACTCACCTAACTACGTGGAGTGTATGTGCAACTCCTCCAAAGTGAGTGTGTTTTGCGCTATAATCTGTAGGAAAAGAAAGTCCCTTCCTTTTTCAGGAAATTCCAGGTTTCATCTTCCTCCCAGCACCCTCTCATCCTCAATTAACACAATGAAGTCAGAAGTGAGCACAATAGGCGATTACCAAACAGATGGATTGGCCATGTGAGGTGTGACGATAGTTAACTTCTCCCATGGCATTTAAATCCCCTGGCCGATTTTCAGGGGTCCTGTAATGCCAACGCTATGAGATCGCAGGAAGCCATGTGGTCGTCATATTAGCCGGGGGCCTTCTGAAGGGCTCCAGGGCTGTCATGGCAGAACACCTATCAAGCCATGACCATGGGGAGGCTTGATAGAATGCCTGCCTGATCACAGTATGATGTAATGCTATGGCAATCCATCAATGAAAGGGTTCAAAGGAGGATATGAAGAATTGTTCTGAGGAACAGGCAGTGCATAGTAAAGCATATTGAATCTGAGTACAATGCTGGTGCTCCAACTAACATGTCTGAGTGCACAACTCATTGTTACTTAACACAGGTGGCTGTAACAACAGACAACCAGTTTTAGTGCTATTACTGCAAGACTCCATTTGGTTGCTTTATTACAGACTCTAGTTGGCCAAAGAGCTCAAAAATTGGATAGTTGAGCAGTGGAAAAAGATTGGTCAGACAAATTCAGATTTCTGTTGTGAGTCAGAACCTAATGCAAACAGCATTAATTGATGAACCCTTCCTGTCCATTGTTCAGAGCATGTAAGTATCTCCATGTAATCTGTGGCAACGTCAATAAGCTTCCTGTTCAGAAGGGCCAATATTTCTGCTGAATGATTATACCACCTAGTGAAATTTATGCCACAATCAATTGTTGCAGTTCAACCAACTTGGGAATTGGCCAGATGAACGTTTTTTTGCATGCCTATTTGCGCAAAAAAAATGCACTCCATGGATGTGCAAAGCGCACATGACTGAAGCTCCGTGCATTTTTTTACATGGTCCCAAAATAGTGTGTGCAGGCCTTCAATAGATAAAATTGCAGATGCCCGTTCACTGGAGCAGCTGTGCTTGTAGAAGCACAGCTGCTCCATGAAGGTTCCCTAATCGCTGAATACTGTGACAGCACTGTCACAGTGTTCACTGATGATGGGACTCCCTGTGAGCACAGAAGAATCCCCTGCCACAGTTGTGACAGTTCTGTCAGAGGACCATGATGCTATCCCATTGCTTTCAATGGGGCCGGCGTTGCTGCAGCCCCATTGAAAGCAATGAGATGAAGGCAACCCCTGCAGTGATAATTTTCGGGGGGTGGCTTGACATATAAGCCCTTCCCCGAAAATCATCCATAGCTGTCAAAAAAAATTTAATTCACTTAGAAGCGCTGTCCAGCTCTTCTCCCCATCCCTGGCAGTCTTCATCTGTATTCTGGTGGCCAAGGATTGAAAAATCCCTGCTTCCAGAAAGCGCTGCCTCTGATTGGCTGAGTGCTGTGACCAATCAGAGACAGCGCTCAATTGTCATTCCATGGCGCTAGGGTGCTTTCAAATGGGACAGAATTTAAATGCCGATTTTGATGTGGAGCCGCAGGCAGAATTCTGCCATTTTCAAATCCTTATCAAAATCCATTAGCAGTGTGGATATTGGTGCTGAATATTCCATCCTGTGTAACAGTACCCTTAAAAAGGTCCAGCTCACTTTTAGATGGATGTCTTTAATAAAGTGGCCATTTACTGTACATACTGCAATAATTACGCTGTGTTACAAGGGTATATTTTCCTGTATGAAAATCTGTGTTCTTAGTTATATTCATGGTGCTAAATCCAAATACGGCAACCAAAATTTTCAGTCAGGCAAGATAATGAAGTCATAGACATCATAAGAAAGTAGGATATTCAGTATTGTGCCATTTCATTATAGTATGTAGACCATTAAAACCAGCCAGAATTTGGAGAGTTGGGAGCAAAAATGTTCAACATTTTGTGTCATTTGAAGACATCCTGCTTCCTCTATTACATATTAAATTAGGCCTCATGAAACAGTTTGTCAAGGCAATGGATAAAAATGGCAGAGGATTTGCCTATCTGAAGACCAAATTTAACCATCTTTCAGAAGCAAATATAAAAGAGGGTGTTTTCATGTGACCACAGATCAGAGAACTGAAATGTGACAATTCAATCAATTCCCTACAAGCAAAGGAAAGTCTTCCTAGATGGTATTCAAGAATATGACAAATTTTGGGGAAAAATTAGATCAAATGACTTTGAACAGATTGTGGCTGATATGTTAAAATCATACAAAAATGTGGGATGTCTCTCAAAGTACATTCCATGCACTTCCCGGAGAGATGCAGTGGCTTATCAGATGACCAATGAGCATGGTGAAAGATTTCACCAGGACATATGTGCAATTGAAAAATGCTATGGATTCTATTCATTGGTTCAACGAGTACTGACTCTGACTGGCTGAGCTGAGGACCTCAGCCAATCACAGCCAGTGCTTCCTGTAGGTAGGGATTTTCCAGAAGATGCAGCAGAGCCAGACAGCGCTTCTAAGTGATGTATGTGTATTTTTATTTTTTTTTCCTGCAGCTAGGGCTTATTTTCAGGGCAGGGCTTATATTCCACTCCCCCTCTACTGAAAAATCTTTGCATGTGGTGCTGCAAACTACATTCGACACGGACCACTGATGCGATATTGCTGTGATTATTTTGCGGCGATGCCATGTTGCCGATGTGAAGGAAGCCTTAGGGTCGACATGCACTAGCGATATTTTCCTTCTTGTGCTGCGAGAGCACGAGAAAACTCTCGCCTCGCAGCGCAAGAAAGACGCCGGTATAGAACCGGCATATGGCTAGTGCTTTCAATGGGGCCAGTGGCAGCAGTGCTAGCCCCATTAAAAATATAGGGAGGATGCCGCGGACTTCTGCCACAGTTGTGACAGCTGTGGCAGGAGTTTCCTTCATCCCCGCGGATTCATGAATGAATAGCTAAGGGCTATGTGTCATTGGCTGAGCGCTCAGCCAATATCTAAGTACTAGTTGCTATTGGCTAAGCCCTCAGCCACTCAGCACAGCCCTTTCAGGAGGCGGGAATTTTTAAATTCCCGCCTGCTGAAAGAGCTTCATAGCAGTGCAGGAGAGCCAACCGGAGGACGCGTCTGAGTGCCGGAGAGGTGAGTAATTTTTAAAAAAAAATTTTTTTACACTTATTGCTGATTATCGGGGAAGAGCTTAAATTTAGAGATGAGTGAACGTACTCGGTAAGGGCGATTTCGCAATCGAGCACCGCGATTTTCGAGTACTTCAATACTCGGGTTAAAAGTACTCGGGTGCGCTGTGGGGCGGGGGGTTGCAGAGGGGAGTGGGGGGTAGTAGCGGGGAACAGGGGGGAGCCCTCTCTCTCTCCCTCTCCCCCCCACTCCTCGCTGCAACCCCCCGCTCACCCACAGCGCACCTGAGTACTTTTCACTCGAGTACTGAAGTACTCGAAAATGGCGGTACTCGATCGAGTAATTACTCGAAACGAGTACGTTCGCTCATCTGTACTTATATTTCAAGCCCTTCTCTGATAATCATACTGCAGGGCTTGGCAGAAACCATTGCTTTCAATGAAAGCAATGGGATAGAATGCCGCGGACTTCTGCCACAGCTGTCACAGCTGTGGCAGAAGTCCCCGGCATTCCCCATCTCTTTTCAATGGCGCTAGTGCTGCTACCACTGGCCATTGAAAAGACTGGCGGTATCCCGGTGTGATGCCGCTTTTTTTCTCGCACCGCGCTGCGAGACTTTAACTTTACTCTCGCAGCGCAGTGGAGAAAAAAACGCCAGTGGGTGTCCACCCTTATGGTTATTGTCTGTAAATATGTATCTGACAGTCAAAATCTGAGCACAAAGTTGGAATCAGCACTCGAAACTCTGTAAGAAACACATAAATTTTGTCCAGAAAAAAATAGAAAACATTTTTTTGTAACACAGTGTTATTGCTTTGAATTACAATAACTAATAAATAATTGTAAAAAGCTTGTGCCTGTCTAGTTCAATTGACTTTGAATTTCATTTGTAAAATAAATTGTATGGGGAAATATATTAGAAATAGACTACTGGCAGATACTGGCTGCAGAAACCCCTTTATGGGTGGGCTGGGATTAATTCGATTTTATTTTGTTCTTTGAAGCAGCTGGAAAATGTTACTCAATATTAACTTGCAGCACTTAAGCCATAAAATTAGATGGGTTCTTAAATAAGCTGTCAGTATTCTGCAATGAGCCACTAATTCTTCTCTTAGCTGAAGCAATAAGGGACCTCTCACATGGGATGGAATAGGCCGCACGACACACCGCAAGCCACGGTAAATTCCACACCAAAATACATAGGCGACCTGCGGATTTTGTTGCATAATTGAAAATGGCTTAAAACCTGCCTGCGATTCCACCTCAAAATCCTCAGTTAGACCTGCCGATTTTAGTGTGGAAATCCGGCAGCTGTGGATTTGGCTGCAACTTGCGACATAATTCTGTTCCTTGGGAGCATTCTTGAAAAATCCAAGAACAACTGGTGAAAATACAAAATAATGCATAGTATGGGCATTATCGGCAGTCTCGTGCGATTAGAATAATCTCGTGCACACGCAGTAGGTCCTTGGACACGTTATTCCCTTGCATTGCCAAACCATCTTGGTATACGGGGACAGCGTTATTTAAGTATTAAATGCTGCATCCTGTGACATTGGAACATCCAGTGCCATCTTTATTAAGGGCATTACCATATATACATTTTATCTCATAGAGCGGATATTCTTGTGAAATTATGCACACTCTGGGCATGCGTAACAGTCATACCATAACGTTGATGGGAACCATTATTGTGTGGACATGGATGACAGGTACCCCTGTATTAGTATTTATGTTTCATTGCACTATGCACTTTAGTTGTTTGTGATTGGTCATATGTTCATTGTGGAGGTGTGATTTACCACCATATGTGCTATTTAAGTGTTGCATGTTTTCATTGTGGGTGAGCTTGACAAAGGTCCTGGTTCTTGGACCGAACAGTTGCTGTTTTTACCATGGGGGAATAAAGGATTGTGTTTTTCAATATACCTGGATGCTGCCATATTTCATCGTTTATTACATATCCTCTTCCCGTGAAGTCACATCCCTTTTTCGGAAGCACAGTGTTCAGTGATGAGGGGACTCCCTGTGGGGATTAACGGAACCCTCTGGAAGTCCCCTCATCCCAGCGGGGACTAAGGGGTTAAGAGTGGGACATTTAAAAGGTGCTTCTAGCCAGAAGCACCTTTTAAATGACCTGCTGTAAGCATCGGGGAAGCTATTCCGTGCACAGGAGTTTCCATTAGCTCCTCCTCTCATAGGAGTCAATGGAAACCCCTGCAAAACGCACACCTATGTCCTGTTTTTTTAGGTACGCACTGTTTTGCGCTTCAAATTCTGTGCATATGAACGCTTCTATAGGAACCTATTGGTTCTTTTCAAAGTGTGCATCATGCACGTGCAAGACACACGCTCATCTGAATGAGGCCTGAAGAGTTAAATGTTTCTACTTATTACCTTATACCTTCTGATGTAAAACTGTTTCAGATATTTTGCTCTGCTGTGTAACATACATGTCAAAAAGAGATTCTACTAAACAAAAAAGGATTATAAGAAGATTGTAAAATAAATTGATGTGTGAGAGAATATGAATAACGCAAAAACTACTAGTGTTCTCTGCTTCCAGTGCCTAGGACATCCATGGAGGTGGGGGCATCCTCAGGAGCTGTCAATATTTTATTTTTTTTTTGCTCTTTTTTGGTTCCCCTAACATTCTCTGGACCTTGGTATCTGGTGGAGAGGGTGAAGGGGTCGATTTGCTGCCCATCCGCTATCTGTTATTGCAGTCATAGCACTGCCCCAGAGAACAAAAGAAGACAGCATTCTTTTGTTCTGAAGACACAGATTGGTTCCCTCTATGCTACTATGGCAGGATGCAGTTCCGTTAGCAGATGAGGGAGTTCCTGACAGCAACAGTAGCGCTAGTTAGTTAGATGCTATTGAGCTGCTTTCTTCCCTTCGGGGCTGCCACCGTCCTTCTCAGCGCTGCACTGGCAGTAATTATCTACAACTGTGTCTGTAAAAGTGTGCTTATGTATGTAGTTTGTAAAATGTTTGCATGTAAACGTTCACCTGTGTGTCTTCATGTATGTGTAAATAAATATCTGTGTGTTTGTGTTTATTAGTGTATATCTGTGTAAAGGCATGTTCACATGGCATGAAGGGGTTTTTCAGGACATAAAAAAAAATTATACAGGCTCAGCCACTCACAGGTTTTAGCAGTGATAGTTGCATGGCCTGCCCCTCCGTTCCTGCAGTGTCCACTGGTAAAATCTGAGTGCAGTCTAAAAATCAGACCACTGTGCACATGCATGGGGAAGTGGGTGAGTATAAAAAATATGTTCCCCGTATCCTCATCACCCCATTGAAGAACACCATAACTTAGGTTATGTTGCAGTTTAGTGCTGACAGGTTCCCATTATTTAATTATCAGATCCATGTCAAATTATTCTGATGGGGATCTGACACTTAGGCCTCATGTCCACGGGGTTAAAATCCGCAGCGTTTCTGCCCGCACGCGGATCCGCGCCCCATAGGGATGCATTGGGCACCCGCAGGTAGTTAAATACCTGCGGATGTCATTTTTCCCATCTGGCGCAGATCCGCGTGCGGAAAAAAATCCGGACATGCTTCATTTTAGTGCGGGTCTCCCGCAGGAAAGGCTCCCGCAGGCTTCTATTGAAGCCTATGGAAGCCGTCCGGATCCGCGGGAGACCCGTACCAGAATTAAAACTCACCTGCTCCGGACGGTGCGGTTCTTCTTTTCTTCACAGCCGGATCTTCTTTCTTCGGCCCGGTGAATGTGCCTGTCGCATGCGCGCAGCACACCGCCGGCGTGCTGAGCACATCCACCGGGCCGAAGCAAGAAGATCCGTCCGCGAAGAAGGGAAGAACCGCATCGTCCAGAGCAGGGGAGTTTATTCTGATTTTTAGGCCTCATGTCCGCGGGGCAGGAGGGACCCGCTACGGATTCTACATGAAGAATCCGCGGCGGGCCTGATTTTCCCCGTGGACATGAGGTCTTAATTTTCTGCAGAAATCCAAGGCTGAGCATTGTAATTCTGCAGTAGATTTGTGTGTGAATCAGCACACCAATACATAGTTTTTTCTTAGGACTCAGTCAGATGAGCATTTTGCAGAATGCATGTATAAAAACGTATGACCGAAGCTTTAGATGCGTTTCATATTCACACTTGTTGTGCGGTCACTCGATTGTAAAATTCGCACATATAGTGCGGCCCCATTGAAAGCAATGGAGGAGGATTACTATCCCCTGTGACAGCTGCAGCAGGGGATTCCTTGGATGTGTAACCACTGGATGCTGTCACGTCCAGGGGTTTCACCTTGCTGTCAATGGGGCCAGGGCAGCACTATCACAGTGTTCAGTGATGAGGGGACTGCCCGTGGAGATGAAGGAATCCCCTGCTGCTGCTGTCACAGCTGTGGCAGAGGAGCACAATGCTATCCCATTGCTTTCAATGGAGCCAGCGCTGCTACTGCCCTATTGAAAGCAATGGGGTGAAGCCAACTGCCGCAGTGATTTTTGGGAGGAAGGGTCTTGAAATATAAGCCCTACCTCAAAAATAAACCCTAGCTGCAGGAAAAAAAATAATAATAAAAATGCATCACTTAGAAGCACTGTCTGGGTAGGGCACGTCTTCCCCCTGTTCTTCTTCATTTCTTCTGGCCGGGGATTGAAAAATCCCCGCTTACTGGAAGTGCTGCCTCTGATTGGCTGAGCACTTTGACCAATCACACTCAGAATGGTTGTATTATTATTATTATATTATTTATTATTATATTTTTTTCCCTGCAGCTAGAACATATTACAGGGCTTTTTGACAGTGGGATTTCCTACTGTCAAAGTTGCATCAATTCGCAAGAAAACCGCGTTTTTGTGCGAATCAAAAAACGCTGACTATCTTTTGCTGCAGCGAATTTTAAACGTTTGTGAAAAAAAGACATGCACTTTCATTGGAAAGCATTGGTTCTAATAGGTGCGTTTTGAAAACGCGCCTATACATGCGTTCAGAATTTGCTTGTCTGACTGGGCCCTTATACTGGTATTTATATTATTACTTTGGCAGTGGCAAGCCATGTGTCCTTCATCCTGCCCAGTGATCCGTTTATGTCTAATGGTTTCTCTCTAGAAAGTTTGGTGGGCAAATTACATGCCCTAACAGGATTATTCGACATTAAGGCCTCATGTCCACGGCTAAAATAAAATGTAAAATCCGGAGCGGATCACCCACAGCGTGATTCGCGCCCCATAGGGATGCATTGGACACCTGCAGGTAATTAAATACCTGCGGATGTCATTTTCCCCTGAAGCGCGGATTGCGTGTGCAGGAAAACACCTGCGGCATGCTCCATTTTAATGCGGGTCTCCCGCGTGGACGGCTCCCGCAGGCTCCTATTAGAGCCTATGGAAGCCGTCCAGATCCGCGGCACACCCACAGCTGAATTCCTGCTCTCCGGCGCGGGAGTGCGGGAGAGCAGGAGATTAAAAAAAAAAAAAAAGAGTGCACGGCGCATGCGCGTGGCACACTGCCGGCGTGCCGAGCACATCCACCGGGCCAAAGAAAGAAGATCTGGCCGCGACGGAGGGGAAATCCGCAGCGTCCGGACAAGTAAGTAATTCTTCTTTTAGGCCTCATGTCCGCGGGAAAGAAGGGACCTGCTGCGGGATCCTGCATGAAGAATCCACGGCGGGCCTGATTTTCCCTGCGGCCTAAGGGGTGTTTCCCTGCAAGTTCCAAGACACCTTCATTAATGCATTGGTGGGGGTTTAACTCTCAATCATCTACCAATATTTTTCTCTGTTATATCTCAGCTTTTTATCAAAAAAATATTAGAACTGGCAAACACCTTTAAACATTAGAGAGAATGAAAAACAATCAGTAACTACTGTAGCTGAAAGTAAAAATGCTATTAATAAAGCATATAAAGGGTGTGTGGACACATTCCACAGTAACGGGTGGGGGAGTTTAGGAAAGTGCCAATTTTATACATGAGAATATTGTCTGATCTGTAAATAGAAGTATTTCAGATCTGTATTACAGTGTGGTACGGTGCAGGTCCCTCGTACACCTGATACAAATCTATCTTCTGCATGTCAGGTTAGATTACATTATACAATACACAACAAGCTGTCTGCCATTCACAGAGATCGACCTCCTGAAATTACTCTGCTTTTCATAGCAGAAACAGACAGAAAAATGATAAGAAGTCACACACAGTCCAAAGTATTTAAAGTATTCCATTTTAATTGTCGATGTGTATTCAGTCCTAGAGCTGAAGGTGTGAAGAATGTTCTGAAAGCTTTCTAAACAATGAACGGTATTGAATAGCATATTGTGAAGAACATTCACCCCTTAGTGACCAGCTGTATGTTTGTTTACAGCGGTCACTAAGGGCCCTTAGGCTAGGATGCTATGTTTTTACAGCAGGCTAGTCTAAGGCCTGCAAGGAAGGTCTGTGTCCGAAAGTATCGGATCTATACTGTCTACTGAGAGCTGGGCTCCTGCTTTAATGGTTGGGAGTGAAGAGACCTTTGGTCCTGACCATTTTATCTCTTACATGCCACAATCAATAGCGATCATGACATGCAAGTGGTTGACAAGGGAAGGGGGCTCCCCCTGTAATCTATTGGCACCCCACAAAGTGAGATACTGATGTAACCTGATCAAGGCCTTCAGATTTGTCAGACATGCAAGCCTGAGAGGCAAGGTCTTTTTGCTGAGCTGTCAAAAGCAAAATACACCGTACTACATAAGTAGTGCAGTGTAGTATACTGGCGATTGAGTCATCACATCTCAAAGTCCCCATAAAAATATGTGTTAAAAAACATTAAATAAACTTTATTACAAGAAAGGAGAAATAATCCCAAACAAACCCTTTTTATTATGGAAAAAATAAGACAAATAAGCATATTACGTATTGCCACATTTGTAATGACCCGTACAATAAAAATATTGTCTCTGATATCCCACATGGTGAACAGCATAACAAAATAATGCCAGGATAGCTATTTTTCATTCATCTGCCTCCCAAAAAACGTGATAAAAAGCTATCAAAAAGTTGTATGTACTCTAAAATGATACAAATGAAAACTACAGCTAATCTGGTAATAAACAAATCCTCCGCCATCTCCTTTGATGAAAAAATAAAATTTTTATGGATCGTGGAATGTGGTAATGCAAATACAATTTTTTTATAGGCCAAAAAGGATTTTATTGAGCCTAAGGCCGCCTGCAGACGAGCGGGTCGGATCCGGCAGCGAGAATTCTCGCCGCGCGATCCGACCCGAGCGCCTGCAGGGACGAGCGCGTACTCACCCGCGCCTGGCGGACCCGGCTCTTTCATGTGCCGGCTGCCGCGCAGCCGGCGCATGCGCAGACCGGAGCCGGCGGCCAGGTGAGTGCGTGCCCCGCAGAAAATTAGAACATGCCGCAGTTTGTTTGCCGCGCGAGATTTCACGCGGCCAAACCGCGGCCGTCTGCATAGGAGTGCGTATTTTAATGCACTCCTATGCAAACTTTCAGCGGCGGAAATCCCGCGGGAAATCCTGCGGCGGGATTTCCGCTCGTGTGCAGGCGGCCTAAGTAATATATATTTTTTTAACTATTTCATTTTCATATTTCCATATAGGCATTGACCCATAGAGTAAAGTTACTTATTTTTTATACAGCACAAAAAAAACTATTAAAAAATTGCAGTTTTTCATTTATCTGTTTTGCAAAACATGCACCAAAACAATAAGGCTGGGTTCACACAGGGCGGATCTGCCACGGTTTTGCTGCGGATTGCCGTTGCATATCCGCACTGCGGCAAAACTGCTGAGTTTGCAGTGCAATGCAGCACAAATGAGATTTGCCAAAAAACTGTTCTCACAGGACGGATTTTTTCCGCACAGCCGGAGTGTGGAAATGCAACTGCGGCGCGGTTTTAAAAGATGCAGCATGTTCATTTTTTGGTCTTTTCCGCAGTGCTTTTTTGTCCATAGACCTCTATGGACGCAGCCAAAACCGCACCAAATACGCGGCAAATACGTGGCAAAAAGTAAAAAAGCGCTGTGGAAAAAAACGCTTGCGGATTTTTATGCACGAAAATCCGCAGCAAAATCCGCAAGCCCAAATTAACCTTTGAAGCGGTTTTGCCGCAGAAGCAGTTCTTCTGCGGCTAAACCGCAACGGAAAAACCGCAGCAAATCCGCCCTGTGTGAACTCAGTCTTATAAGTTGCATTTATTGAGTTTTTAATATAACTAAACAAACCAAATATAAAAGTTGCATTTACCCCAACATGGTAGCAATGAAAACTATAACTCATCCTGCAAAAATCATTACCTCATACAACTCCATTGACAGAAAACTAAAAGTGTTATGGATCTTGGAATACAACAATGCAATTACAATTATTTTAAAGTTTTTTTATTGTGGAAAAGAATAAACACAGAAAAAAATATAAATTTGGTATCGTTGTAATGGAATTGACCCGCAGAATAAAGGCAACATTTCACTTATACCGTGCAGTAAACCTCGTAAAGGAAAAAGGAAAAAAAATAATGGTGGAATTTCAGTTTGCTTTTTCCATGCCTTCAAAAAAATTCATAAAAATTAAACAATACATTTTATGTACCTCAAAGTGGTACCATTAACCCATTAGTGATCACCTCATAGTGTTTTCACGTCATGCTTTAATCCAAATGCGATTGGTGAGAGGAGAAGAAACTTCTTACTATAGGCCTCTGCATTTGAACCCTAAGTCAATCATCCTCC
This sequence comes from Eleutherodactylus coqui, assembly GCF_035609145.1. Taxonomy (NCBI): domain Eukaryota; kingdom Metazoa; phylum Chordata; class Amphibia; order Anura; family Eleutherodactylidae; genus Eleutherodactylus; species Eleutherodactylus coqui. The sequence continues at coordinate 166,965,037 of NC_089839.1, read as the reverse complement.
ATGGACCTTCCACGATTTCTGTGCATGCGCCCACTGGTAAAATGCCGGACACATGCACAGGGGCCAGGGAGTGCCTGGGAAATTTTAAAATCTCCTTTCTCCTGACCACCAAAGGTCACCGAGAGCCTGGAGCAGTGACCGTTAGCCTCATTGAGTGGTCACGTGATAAAAATGTAGCAATCTACCTTAGGCCAGTCTCACATGGTCGGATAGAAATTGCGGATTCCAAATCATCCGCGGTAATTTGCAGAGCAATCAAATGCATTGGATTACACAATTTCGCTCACATCAGCGGGTTGAAATTATGTAATCCACTCACAGAAAATACAGCATATTCTATTTTGCAGCGGATATCCACAAAATAGAGCCCATTGTGCTGCATGGTTGCAGATATACCTGCAGCCCATATGCAGCTACATTGTGTACAGGCTGCGGGTACCCATGTAATCGATAAGCGTAGGCGTGGAAAATATAAACAAAAAAAGGTGTACTGCGCATGACCGCCTGTGTGAGTACACAGTCATGTGCACTACATTATGTGGCCATACGCAGGGCCACGGCCAGACTCACAGCGGGGATCCGCTACACGCCTCCCCAAGCGGATTCCACATCTGGCCGTTTGAGTCCGGCATTATTCAGATCGCTAACTGTAATACGTAATTTACAAGAAGCACCCGTGGACACTCGCCTTCCTGCATTTCCACGAGCAGCTTGTTGAACGCCTTATGTTTGAGACCCCCGCACCTCAGCAAGCTTACAAAGCCTCACAGAACGCCACTTTTTACACCCCATCCCTGCCACTGAGGTCAAGAAATACCCCCCAAAAAAGCATGGGAGGAGGAGGGATACCCGGTTTTATTGCCCCATGTGCCCATCCCAACCAGCCTCCGTAATTACCCCTGTCTTCGCACATACCACACAGTTTACATTATTACTTTTATCTAAAATTTAGGGAATGCGAAAAAGGAAGGGGTGGATGAGTTTTATGGAGTCAATTTTTTTCAGCGCTAGTGAGCAATTGGGCTTGGAATTTTTTCAGTTGCGACCTGAAATCCAAAGGGTGTTCCCTCCATTAACCCCTTGAGTGGCGGGTATCCTACCACCCTGTCGTGCCCACCAGGGCAGGTTTTTTAAAATGGTCTAATCATTGAATTTCAACTAATTTTGCAGTTGCATCTCAAGAGCCATAACTTTTTCATTTTTCCATTGATATGGCCATATAAGGGCTTGTTTTTTTGCGGGACAAGTTGTGATTTTTTAAACAGGGGGGAGGAAAAAAAGAAATGGGGAAAAAAGAAAAAAAGGGGCCATGTCATTAAGGGGTTAAATAATGCATTAACTTCCTTCTCTGGGTCATTACGACGCACACGGATACCACATGTGTGATTTGATTTTTGATATTTTACCAAGTAAAGGGAGACAAGTGTTTTTATTATTTTTTTAAATAATTTTTTAACTTTTGTTTTTATTTTTTATTTTTTTGTCCCTTTAGGGACGTCCACAAGGACCCATCAGGACCCCCTGATCACATTCCAGGGGTCCGATGGTGACAGCCCTTTACATGCTGCAGTGACAGCCCTTTACATGCTGCAGTCACATAGACTGCAGCATGTAAAGGGTTAACACAGCAGAGATCGGAGGTTTTCTCTGATCTCTGCTGTAAGAGCTAGTACCTTGCTGTCCTCTGACAGCCAAGCACTAGCTCTCCCTGCCACAGAGACCATCGGCTTGCTTCTGACAAGCCGATGGTCTCTATGGCAACCTATAAACAAAGCAGGAGACTTAGAAGCAGGAGATTGCCGGCAGATCGGCAATATCTTCTGCTGGTTTTTCAAAGCCCTTGCTTTGTTCTCTGTGGGACAGTGCAGGCAGAGCACACTGTCACAGCTTGTGGCATTGTGCTCTGCAGCTCCCATAGTGATACATAGCCCAGAAATCTTCTGGGCTATATCGCTATGGGCAGTGGAGCTCATCCCGGAAAATGTCCGGGCGTGCCACTCAAGGGGTTAAAGGCCTAGCCATGTGTCCTAAAAGTAGATTGAGGCTACAATGGGTATGTTTCTGAACACAGGACTGTTAAGGACCACTAGGTCACATTAACGTTTCAGGCCTTGGGGTCCAAATTAGTTTGTACCTCGATGCATCAAGGAGGCCAAAAACTACAGAAAGATAGTTATCAGTTCCCACAGATATGTAGAGTTGAGCCGCGGCAGATATACAGCTCACTCTGCTTAAGACGTGCGTACACTGAGCGTTTATTGACTTGGTATAGTTCTAATACAGGAAAGGAATGCGTCATTAGTCACGGCGTTAATCTCATTGGGTTAGAAAAACATTAAGAATCATGCATTGTTCAGCAATCAGCGTAGTGAGAATATATCTGTAATGTTCTTCAAATGTCTGTTTCTCCCAGCGTTATCTGGTCCTCCCTTGTATTCACTTTGTGATTCAGGTGGCTGTAGTACAGTCAGTTCCTTTGTCCAAGTCTCCGAATGGAGGTGTGGGAGGGCTTCTTCTGATAACAACTGCGTCCAGACTTGGTTCTCATGAAAAAGAACAGAGACACATCATTAGATATTGTACCGTATCTCCTGCCCTAAAGCTATTTCTGCTTGAATTATTGTTTCACTACGCATAAGCTTATTTACATCTTATAATGCTCCATTTTGTATCTAGCGGCCATTTTGAGACAGATTCTTCCATTTTATGAGCCTGTACCTTCTCAATTCCCCCTAGAAACTGTCTCAAAATAAACGATACTATATAACTTCTACAGGACGGGGTAAGGTTTGCTTTCCCTATTTCTAGCTTATGATCTATGCCCTACCTATCATTGTTGGTCAGCTGTTCAAGGGCTAATCCCTTCCCTGATGACTAATCCTAGCTAACTAAACGCGAAGACCTGATGGACACAGAAGGGATCTACAACACACATGCTATTCTATTCTAATGGCTGGGAAACTAGAGTGGTCACCCCTGGTTCTGCTGAGACAGATCCATAAGGGGACAAATCGCTCTGTTGTATCATAGGCATATAGCCATCGCCTGGGGTTTCTGCATCAACATATACGGGAGCAACAGGCACCATCTGATCTGTAAGCTTAGCACAGGAGCGTCTTATGCAGGGCACAATACAGACAGAAAGTAGCAGGAGTATAATAAGAGTAACCAGAATCCCTATTCCTATCTGCATCAAGAATTGTTTCCATTGTCCGGTCCATGCAAACTACTCATCCCAGGGGTTAGTTATCCCAGAATTACGCTTCAGCTCCTCTGACAATGTGGCCAATTTCTTTATTGCGATAGTCACTTTACCTGAGGGGCCTGTATTATCTGGAATATATGTACAACAAGTTTCACCAATCATTTTGCAAACACCACCTTTCTCGGCTAGTATCATATCCAGAGCCATTCGGTTCTGGAAAGTCATGGTGGCTGTGGGGCCTAATTGATCAGCAAGCCCTTGAAGTGCATCTCTTGTATAGTTCACGAACCTTTGTTGGTTGTAATATATATAGTTAATCCAGTCAACATTCTTATTGATGGTTACTATTCCAAACAGGGACTCAAATCCGGCTTTAACTTGATCCCTGGCCTTAAACTCATCTGGCACCCCCCTTGGCACTCCTATCGCATCTATATATATATATATGTGGGTCAAAACTGCCCCCGGGGGTAGTAACTTCTCTCTTCCTACGGTGGACGGGGGAGCTTCGGTGACAGAATGATTAATATGCAGAATGTGCAGAGGCATCAGGGCTTTGGCTAGGGCTCATTCTCCTGTCCAGTTTCCAATTAATCTGGTTCGGATTTTCCCGTCCCCACATATCCAGTAGATGTCTCCCAAGGACTGTACCTGTCCCCGGGCTTGTGAGCCGTCCTTTCTACTACCACAATATCCGTCAGTGAAGTTCCCCAGGAACCTGTCCGACCCATAATTAGTGAAACATGTATAGTTGCCAGGATAAATTGTAATCAGATCAGAAGACTTGGCTTTACCTGCCATCAAGGGGTATTCCTTTTTCCACTTCTTGCATGCAGTAGCATTGGTGGTAGTGTTGGTGTATAGACTGAGAAAACAATCCCAGTCATCCTCAGGAATATTCAGAGGGACCGTGCCCAAATGGGGCCTAGCACTCCCACAGACAAAGCAGTTACTTCGATTGTGTGTTTCAGCATTATACTTCATCCATTCTAACCACAAATTGTGGTCAGAAAAGCCTGCCTCTATTGCCATTGTGTAGAGATGAGCGAGCGTACTCGGAAAAGCACTACTCGCTCGAGTAATTTGCTTTATCCGAGTATCGCTGTGCTCGTCCCTGAAGATTCGGGTGCCGCTGCAGCTGACAGGTGAGTCGCAGCGGGGAGCAGGGGAGAGCGGGCGGGAGAGAGGGAGAGAAAGATCTCCCCTCCGTTCCTCCCCGCTCTCCCCCGCCGCTCCCCGCTCCGTGCCGGCACCCGAATCTTCAGGGACGAGCACAGCGATACTCGGATAAAGCAAATTACTCCAGCGAGTAGTGCTTTTCCGAGTACGCTCGCTCATCTCTACCATTGTGTCTTCAAATGTGGGGTTAGCTATAGCCCATACTTGATCTATTCTTTTTAACTTGGGTGCGAGGGGATTGGGTGGCGTAGGTGTTGGTGACACTTTCCACCCGGTGTTATTGTACATGTCTGCAATTTTAAATTTGCCAAGAGTGCCCGTGCTAAGGCCTGCCATCCAGGTCCCTATTATATACGTCCCTTGGTCCTGAGGGCTAGGGTTCTCAATGGTCAGAGCGAATGGCATAGTAGGTGCATCATTTATACAGGTACCTGTCTTGGTCAGAGTCATGCAGCTGATGAGGGATTTCCCGTTCTTATCCTTCCTATCTAGAGCACTTTTTGGTCTGTACCCCCAGTCATTGCCCGTGTTCCACCCCACAGCTCCCCAATGTCCACAGTCCTGTCCCCAGTAGTCATCTGTCACATATATGTATGTACTTCTGGATTTTGGTGTATTCCTGTACATGTTACATTGCCATCCAGCTTTAGGGCAGACTCTTACTATTACACAGTAGTCAAAGGTGTATGTCACTACCTGGGCGTTGGATGAGTTGTACCAGAATGTGATCACCCCCCACTTTTCCCTGGGTTATAGCTACTTGTGACCCTGAACCTCTTACAGTATTCCTTTCCCTTGAGGAGGAGGACGCGCCCCTTTGTACCAAACAGGGGTGTCCATTTTGGGGTGCAAGTCTTCCTTCATATGTGTGCTCTACAAAAAAAACAGTTTTTAAATTGACACAATTACCAAAAAAATTAAAATTGTAATTTTTTCTTCTGCTTTGCTTAGATTCATTCAAAATCTGTGGCGTCAATACACCCCTAGATTAATTCGTTAAGGGGTCTAGTTTTCAAAATGAGGTCATTTGTGGGGTCCTCCATTGTTTTGGCCGCTCAAGGGCTCTACAAGTGTGCTATGGGGCCTAAAACGTCTCTTCTGAAAGCCATTGGCTGCTCCTTGAATTTTGGACCCCGTCATGCATCCAGGCATGAGATTAGGGCCACAATGGGTATGTTTCGGAACATGGGACAAACAGGGGTATCCATTTTGGTGTGCAAATGCTCATTTTCATGTGCACTTTAGAAAAAGCTGCCTTTAAAATTACATATTTGCAAAAATATGAAATTTAATTTTGCTCCTCTAAATTGCATTAACTCCTTAAAAAAACTGTGTGGTCAAAATACTCATGACACCCCTCAGTGAAGACATTAAGGGGTGTAGTTTTTAAAAAGGGGTCAGTAGTGGGGATATCTATCATTCTGACACCTATGAGCCTTTGGTTTAGTGAAGGAAAACAAAGTGTTCCTCAAAATGTTCATAATTATATAAACAATGTTAAATTTGTACGTCTCCTAAACTACTAAAGTTTTTCAAATGTGCATCCAGAATAAAGTAAACCGATAGAAATATATATCTTATACTGTATATTTGCACATAATTGAGATATTGCAATTGAAAATGCGAAAAAATGATAATTTTTTATTAATCTTCCCAATTTTGGTGCTTTTAATAAATACACACAAATACTATCGGTCTATTTTTACCACCTAAATGAAGTACAATATGTGGCTAAAAACAATGACAGAATCACTTGGATATGCAAAACCTTTACGGAGGTATTCTTTGTTAAAGTGACACATGTTAGATTTCCAAAATTTGGCTCGGTCATTAAGATGCAAACAGGCTTGGTCACTAAGGGGTTAAAAAGTACAAGCTGTCGTAAACTATATTCTGCCCACTCAATATGAAAGATCCTTAATTTCCTTATCAATTTTATTATCAAATATTTCTATGCTACATGCACAATGTGTTTTAGATGGTAACTCCATGAGGGGTGGGAGTCCCCATCCCCCCTTTACCTTCCCTCTACCTCCCTCCCCACTCCTGTTTCCCAATAAGGATACGAAAGAGTCCCTGGCCAGTATCCAGAAATCCCTTATCACGTATAGAAGTATCGTTCTAACAGACAGTCACCAAATGGGGATCGATTCGTTAACAGACTACTTAATTTTTAAAAAATGCTTTGCTTGGCACTTGTATTAAGTCACTCTAAGATTATATTGTAATGTGATTGCTAAACACTTATGGATACTATGCTAAACTAAAGCATAACAAATTGAAAGTGAGAGAAAAAAAAAGTATAAGTTGTCCTAGAAAAAAAACAAGGCCTCATATGGCTATGTTCACAAAAAATGTAAAATGTTATGCCTTCTCATAAAGGCACCAAACAGGCTGATCATTAAGGGGTTAAATACCTCCGGATGCTAACAAATCTCAATATTTGATTAAACTTATTCTTACTGCATAGAATACTATAACATCCACCATTAATAGTATACAGTATGTCAGAGAGAAAAGTTACAAATCAATCTCATGTTCAGGATGCCACCTGCCAATGCCATACTCTTCTACCCACACTCTACTATGGCATAATGTCTAGAGATGAGCGAGCACCAAAATGCTCGGGTGCTCGTTACTCGGGACGAAATTTTTGCGATGCTCGAGGGTTCGTTTAGAGTAACGAACCCCATTGAAGTCAAGCATTTTTGTATATCGCCGATGCTCGCTAAGGTTTCCATTTGTGAAAATCTGGGCAATTCAAGAAAGTGATGGGAACGACACAGCAACGGATAGGGCAGGAGAGGGGCTACATGTTGGGCTGCATCTCAAGTTCCCAGGTCCCACTATTAAGCCACAATAGCGGCAAGAGTGGGCCCCCCCCTCCCAACAACTTTTACTTCTGAAAAGCCCTCATTAGCAATGCATACCTTAGCTAAGCACCACACTACCTCCAACAAAGCACAATCACTGCCTGCATGACACTCCGCTGCCACTTCTCCTGGGTTACATGCTGCCCAACCCCCCCCCCTGCACGACCCAGTGTCCACAGCGCACACCAAATTGTCCCTGCGCAGCCTTCAGCTGCCCTCATGCCACGCCACACTCATGTCTATTTATAAGTGCGTCTGCCATGAGGAGGAACCGCAGGCACACACTGCAGAGGGTTGGCACGGCTAGGCAGCGACCCTCTTTAAAAGGGGCGGGGCGATAGCCCACAATGCTGTACAGAAGCAATGAGAAATATAATCCTGTGCCACCGCCATCAGGAGCTGCACACGTGGGCATAGCAATGGGGAACCTATGTGCCACACACTATTCATTCTGTCAAGGTGTCTGCATGCCCCAGTCAGACCGCGGTTTTTTATAAATAGTCACAGGCAGGTACAATTCCGCAATGGGAATTCCGTGTGCACCCACAGCATGGGTGGCTCCCTGGAACCCACCGGCTGTACATAAATGTATCCCATTGCAGTGCCCATCACAGCTGAGGTAACGTCTGATTAAATGCAGGTGGGCTTCGGCCCACACTGCATGCCCCAACCTGACCGGGCTTTTTAATTCATAGACACAGGCAGGTACAACTCCCTATTGTGAAGTCCCTGTGGACCGACAGCATGGGTGGGTGCCAGGAAGCCACCGGCGGCACATAAATATATCCCATTGCATTGCCCATCACAGCTGAGGTAATGTCATGTTTAATGCAGGTGGGCTTCGGCCCACACTGCATGCCCCAGTCAGACTGGGGTTCTTTAGAAGTGGACACATGTAGTTACAACTCCGTGTGGACCGACAGCATGGGTGGCTCCCTGGAACCCACCGGCGGTACATAAATATATCCCATTGCAGTGCCCAGCACAGCTGATGTAACGTCAGCTTTAATGCAGGTGGGCAAAAAATTAATTGGATTACACTGTAGGTGAGGGCCCCAAAAAATTGGTGTACCAACAGTACTAATGTACCTCAGAAAAATTGCCCATGCCCAACCAAGAGGGCAGGTGAAACCCATTAATCGCTTTGGTTAATGTGGCTTAATTGGTAACAAGGCCTGGAGGCAGCCCAGTTAAAATAAAAATTGGTTCAGGTGCAAGTTTTAACGCTTCATTGAAACGTATAAAAATTGTTTAGAAAAATTATATGACTGAGCCTTGTGGGCCTAAGAAAAATTGCCCGTTCGGCGTGATTACGTGAGGTTTCAGGAGGAGGAGCAGGAGGAGGAGGAGGAATATTATACACAGATTGATGAAGCAAAAATGTCCCCGTTTTTGATGGTGATAGAGAACGATGCTTCCATCCGCGGGTGCAGCCTACGTATTGCTTAGGTATCGCTGCTGTCCGCTGGTGAAGAAGAGAAATCTGGGGAAATCCAGGCTTTGTTCATCTTGATGAGTGTAAGCCTGTCGGCACTGTCGGTTGACAGGCGGGTACGCTTATCCGTGATGATTCCCCCAGCCGCACTAAACACCCTCTTTGACAAGACGCTAGCAGCAGGACAAGCAAGCACATCCAGGGCATACAGCGCAAGTTCAGGCCACGTGTCCAGCTTCGACACCCAGTAGTTGTAGGGGGCAGAGGCGTCACCGAGGATGGTCGTGCGATCGGCTACGTACTCCCTCACCATCCTTTTACAGTGCTCCCGCCAACTCAGCCTTGACTGGGGACCGGTGACACAGTCTTGCTGGGGAGCCATAAAGCTGGCAAAGGCCTTGGAGAATGTTCCCCTGCCTGCGCTGTACATGCTGCCTGATCTCTGCGCCTCCCCTGCTACCTGGCCCTCGGAACTGCACCTTCTGCCACTAGCGCTGTCGGATGGGAAGTTTACCATCAGTTTGTCCACCAGCGCCCTGTGGTATAGCATCATTCTCGAACCCCTTTCCTCTTCGGGAATGAGAGTGGAAAGGTTCTCCTTATACCGTGGGTCGAGCAGTGTGTACACCCAGTAATCCATAGTGGCCAGAATGCGTGTAACGCGAGGGTCACGAGAAAGGCATCCTAACATGAAGTCAGCCATGTGTGCCAGGGTACCTGTACGCAACACATGGCTGTCCTCACTAGGAAGATCACTTTCAGGATCCTCCTCCGGCCATACACGCTGAAAGGATGACAGGCAAGCAGCATGGGTACCCTCAGCAGTGGGCCAAGCTGTCTCTTCCCCCTCCTCCTCATGCTCCTCCCCCTCCTCCTCAACGCGCTGAGATATAGACATGAGGGTGCTCTGACAATCCAGCGACATACTGTCTTCCCACGCCTCCGTTTCCGAGTGCAAAGCGTCTGCCTTTATGCTTTGCAGGGAACTTCTCAAGAGGCATAGCAGAGGAATGGTGACGCTAATGATTGCAGCATCCCCGCTCACCATCTGGGTAGACTCCTCAAAGTTTCCAAGGCCCTGGCAGATGTCTGCCAATCAGGCCCACTCTTCTGTAAAGAATTGAGGAGGCTGACTCCCACTGCGCCGCCCATGTTGGAGTTGGTATTCCACTATAGCTCTACGCTGCTCATAGAGCCTGGCCAACATGTGGAGCGTAGAGTTCCACCGTGTGGGCACGTCGCACAGCAGTCGGTGCACTGGCAGATTAAACCGATGTTGCGGGGTCCGCAGGGTGGCAGCGTCCGTCTTGGAGTTGGGGAAATGTGCGCTGACCCGGCGCACCTTTCCGAGCAGGTATGACAAGTGTGGGTAGATTTTCAGAAAGCGCTGAACCACCAAATTAAAGACATGGGCCAGGCATGGCACGTGCGTGAGGCTGCCGAGCTGCAGAGCCGCCACCAGGTTACGGCCGTTGTCACACACGACCATGCCCGGTTGGAGGCTCAGCGGCGCAAGCCAGCGGTCGGTCTGCTCTGTCAGACCCTGCAGCAGTTCGTGGGCCGTGTGCCTCTTCTCTCCTAAGCTGAGTAGTTTCAGCACGGCCTGCTGACGCTTGCCCACCGCTGTGCTGCCACGCCGCGCGACACCGACTGCTGGCGACGTGCTGCTGCTGACACATCTTGATTGCGAGACAGAGGTTGCGCTGGAGGAGGAGGAGGAGGGTGGTTTAGTGGAGGAAGCATACACCGCCGCAGATACCAGCACCGAGCTGGGGCCCGCAATTCTGGGGGTGGGTAGGACGTGAGCGGTCCCAGGCTCTGATTCTGTCCCAGCCTCCACTAAATTCACCCAATGTGCCGTCAGGGAGATATAGTGGCCCTGCCCGCCTGTGCTTGTCCACGTGTCCGTTGTTAAGTGGACCTTGGCAGTAACCGCGTTGGTGAGGGCGCGTACAATGTTGCAGGAGACGTGGTCGTGCAGGGCTGGGACGGCACATCGGGAAAAGTAGTGGCAACTGGGAACCGAGTAGCGTGGGGCCGCCGCCGCCATCATGCTTTTGAAAGCCTCCGTTTCCACAAGCCTATACGGCAGCATCTCCAGGCTGATCAATTTGGCAATGTGCACGTTTATCGCTTGAGCGTGCGGGTTCGTGGCGGCGTACTTGCGCTGGCGCTCAAACAGTGGCGCTAGCGACGTCTGGACGCTGCGCTGAGAGACATTGCTGGATGGGGCCGAGGACAGCGGAGGTGAGGGTGTGGGTGCAGGCCAGGAGACGGTAGTGCCTGTGTCCTCAGAGGGGGGTTGGATCTCAGTGGCAGGTTGGGGCACAGGAGAAGAGGCAGTGGTGCAAACCGGAGGCGGTGAACGGCCTTCATCCCACCTTGTGGGGTGCTTGGCCATCATATGCCTGCGCATGCTGGTGGTGGTGGCTCCCCAGCTGATCTTGGTGCGACAAAGGTTGCACACCACTGTTCGTCGGTCGTCAGGCATCTCTGTGAAAAACTGCCACACCGTAGAGCATCTTGACCTCTGCAGGGTGGCATGGCGCGAGGAGGCGCTTTGGGAAACAGTTGGTGGATTATTCGGTCTGGCCCTGCCTCTACCCCTGGCCACCGCACTGGCTCGGCCTGTGCCCACACCCTGACTTGGGCCTCCGCGTCCTCACCTGCGTCCACGTCCTCTAGGCCTACCCCTACCCCTCAGCATGCTGTATTACCAGTAGTGCAGAAACAGAACGCTGTAATTAAATGTGCCACTTATTGGCCTGTGGTTGGAGGCTGACTTCGCTTACGGAACGCACAGCAGAGCCAGGAAATAATTTTGCGCAAGCCTGCTGTAACACTTAGCTGGCTGCGTATGAATTAGGAGGACAACTACCCCCAGCACAGACCCAGTACACTGAGGACAGTCACAGGTAGCCCAAATAGATTTTTTTTCCCAAATGTTTTTGGAAAGGCCCACTGCCTATATTCAATAAATATGTCTTCTGTCCCTGCCTCACCACTACTGGCCCTGGAGTATGTAAAATAACTGCAGACTGTTGCACTGTGGACTGGAATACAGCGGTGATGTAACAGCCAACACAGAGCCAGGAAATAATTTTGCGCAAGCCTGCTGTAACACTTAGCTGGCTACGTATGAATTAGGAGGACAACTACCCCCAGCACAGACCCAGTACACTGAGGACAGTCACAGGCAGCCCAAATAGATTTTTTCCCCCAAATGTTTTTGGAAAGGCCCACTGCCTATATTCAATAAATATGTCTTCTGTCCCTGCCTCACCACCACTACTGGCCCTGGACTATGTATAATTACTGCAGGGCGCAATGCTCTGCACGGCCGATATACAAAAAAAAAAAAGTGCAACACTGCAAAAAGCAGCCTCCACAGTACTGCACACGGTTAGATGTGGCCCTAAGAAGGACCGTTGGGGTTCTTGAAGCCTAAAATACTCCTAACGCTCTCCCTATAGCAGCTCCGGCACCAGCAGCACTGTCCCTGATCTCTGTCAGAACGCATCTGTGGCGAGCCGCGGGAGGGGCCGATTTATATACTCGGGTGACACCTGATCTCGCCAGCCACTCACTGCAGGGGGGTGGTATAGGGCTTGAACGTCGCAGGGGGAAGTTGTAATGCCTTCCCTGTCTTTCAATTGGCCAGAAAAGCGATCTAACGTCTCAGAGATGAAAGTGAAAGTAACCCGAACATCGCGTGGTACTCGTCACGAGTAACGAGCATCTCGAACACGCTAATACTCGAACGAGTATCAAGCTCGGACGAGTGCGTTCGCTCATCTCTAATAATGTCCAATACTCACTTACTATCATTACATTGCCAAGGATTCTTATCCTTAGAACACGCATGGTCCCAGTTCTATAATTCAACTCATTACTGTCGTGGTTTAGTGTCCTGTCCTTTGGAACACATGCCCAGCTGAATCAATGCCTATGTATAATACTTTAGTATCCATATATTTTGCTTCTGTGGGTTATTGTCCTTTTTTAGGTATTTTATTGATATACATCTGAAAGAAAAAGTATATGCATCCTCTGAATTTCTGCATTGATCATTTATAAAAAATGTGGTCTGACGTTTATTCTATCAAGATGCTTTGAATGTAATATTGATGACCGAAAACACATTTGCAGGAAGGATTTCTCTCTGATCCAGAATTGCTCTTATTTCCAGCTGCAGGAAACATTTGTTCGATGTGATTGCTACTAAAGTGGGATCTACAGGTTACTAAATGCAAGGGTTCACTTACTTTTCCCCCTGCACTGTGGATGTGCTCATTAGACGATATGAATGGTACGTCTGTTTGTGTGTTATTAGATTGTTTGTCTATAATTGTGACTTAGATAACCATTAGAGCACATTTTATTAGTAATCAATGCGGATATCCCGATAATTCCAAAGGGCTTACTTACTTTTTCTTGCAACTGTAAGTTGTTTTTCCAGCTCTTCGTTTCAATTGCAATTTCAAACTAATTACTGTGAACTGCTGTCAGGAACAACAATCGGCATGCAAGCAATGGGAATGCAGGAACCACAGATGTGCAGATCACAAACATTTCACTCTGTTTGGATTTCCCTTGTGTGTGCCAGACAATTTCACAGAACTTTGCTTCTTGGTTGATTTTTTTTTTCATGAAAGACGAAAACAAGACAATGATTTCAGTAAGGGAATTGTCTACACTGTGAATCATCATGTGGCACAAAGTGGTTTTTTTACCTGTAAATTTCAATTTAGGTTACTTTCTTGTGGTTCAGTAACATACAAGGATTTGTGGATCATATTAAGTATATGATTTGCACATCTGTCTTGGTAACCATTAGAGATGAGCGAACACCAAAATGTTCGGGTGTTCGTTATTCGTAACGAACTTCCCGTGATGCTCGAGGGTTCGTTTCGAACAACGAACCCCATTGAAGTCAATGGGCGACCAGAACATTTTTGTATTTCGCCGATGCTCGCTAAGGTTTTCATGTGTGAAAATCTGGGCAATTCAGGAAAGTGATGGGAATGACACAGTGACGGATAGGGCAGGCGAGGGGCTACATGTTGGGCTGCATCTCAAGTTCCCAGGTCCCACTATTAAGCCACAATACCGGCAAGAGTGGGCCCCCCCCCCCCTCCCAACAACTTTTACTTCTGAAAAGCCCTCATTAGCATGGCATACCTTTGCTAAGCACCACACTACCTCCAACAAAGCACAATCACTGCCTGCATGACACTCCACTGACACTTCTCCTGGGTTACATGCTGCCCAACCGCCCCCCCTCCCCCCCACAGCGCACACCAAAGTGTCCCTGCGCAGCCTTCAGCTGCCCTCATGCCACACCACGCTCATGTCTATTTAGAATTGCGTCTGCCATGACGAGGGACCGCAGGCACACACTGCAGAGGTTGGCACGGCTAGGCAGCGACCCTCTTTAAAAGTGGCGGAGCGATAGCCCACAATGCTGTACAGAAGCAATGAGAAATAGAATCCTGTGCCACCGCCATCAGGAGCTGCACACGTGGGCATAGCAATGGGGAACCTATGTGCCACACACTATTCATTCTGTCAAGGTGTCTGCATGCCCCAGTCAGACCGGGCTTTTTAATTCATAGACACAGGCAGGTACAACTCCCTATTGTGAAGTCCCTGTCGACCCACAGCATGGGTGGCTCCCTGGAACCCACTGGCGGTACACAGAAATATCCCATTGCATTGCCCAACACAGCTGAGGTAGTAATGTCGTGCTTAATGCAGGTGGGCTTCGGCCCACACTGCATGCCCCAGTCTGACTGGGGTTCTTTATAAGTGTACAGATGTAGTAAAAACTCCGTGTGCACCTACAGCATGGGTGGGTGCCAGGAAGCCACCGGCGGTACATAGAAATATCCCATTGCATTGCCCAACACAGCTGAGGTAGTAATGTCGTGCGTAATACAGGTGGGCTTCGGCCCACACTGCATGCCCCAGTCAGACGGGTTCTTTAGAAGTGTACAGAAGTATTAAAAACTCAGTGTGCACCTACAGCATGGGTGGCTCCCTGGAACCCACCGGCGGTACACAAAAATATCCCATTGCATTGCCCAACACAGCTGAGGTAGTAATGTCGTGCGTAATGCAGGTGGGCTTCGGCCCACACTGCATGCCCCAGTCAGACTGGGGTTCTTTACAAGTGGACACATGTAGGTTTAACTCCCTGTGGACCCACTGCCTGGGTGGGTGCCAGGAAGCCACCGGCGGTACATAGAAATATCCCATTGCATTGCCCAACACAGCTGAGGTAGTAATGTCGTGCGTAATACAGGTGGGCTTCGGCCCACACTGCATGCCCCAGTCAGACGGGTTCTTTAGAAGTGTACAGAAGTATTAAAAACTCAGTGTGCACCTACAGCATGGGTGGCTCCCTGGAACCCACCGGCGGTACACAAAAATATCCCATTGCATTGCCCAACACAGCTGAGGTAACGTCAGCTGTAATGCAGGTGGGCTAAAAATTAATTTGATTACACTGTAGGCGAGGGCCCACAAAAATTGCTGTATCAACAGTACTAATGTACATCCCAAAAATTGGCCATGGCCAGCCAAGAGGGCAGGTGAAACCCATTAATCGCTTTGGTTAATGTGGCTTAAGTGGTAACTAGGCCTGGAGGCAGCCCAGTGTAACGAAAAATTGGTTCAAGTTAAAGTTCCAATGCTTTTAAGCGCATTGAAACTTATAAAAATTGTTCAGAAAAATTATTTGAGTGAGCCTTGTGGCCCTAAGAAAAATTGCCCGTTCAGCGTGATTACGTGAGGTTTCAGGAGGAGGAGCAGGAGGAGGAGGAGGAGGAATATTAGACACAGATTGATGAAGCAGAAATGTCCCCGTTTTGGATGGTGAGAGAGAACGTAGCTTCCATCCGCGGGTGCAGCCTACGTATTGCTTACGTATCGCTGCTGTCCGCTGGTGGAGAACAGAAGTCTGGCGAAATCCAGCCTTTGTTCATCTTGATGAGTGTTAGCCTGTCGGCACTGTCGGTTGACAAGCGGCTACGCTTATCTGTGATGATTCCCCCAGCCGCACTAAACACCCTCTCCGACAACACGCTAGCCGCAGGACAAGCAAGCACCTCAAGGGCATACAGGGCTAGTTCAGGCCACGTGTCCAGCTTCGACACCCAGTAGTTGTAGGGGGCAGAGGCGTCACCAAGGATGGTCGTGCGATCCGCTACGTACTCCCTCACCATCCTTTTGCAGTGCTCCCGCCGACTCAGCCGTGACTGGGGAGCGGTGACACAGTCTTGGTGGGGAGCCATAAAGCTGGCCAGGCCCTTAAAGACTGTTGCACTGCCTGGGATGTACATGCTGCTCGATCTACGCACATCCCCTGCAACATGGCCCTCGGAACTGCGCCTTCTGCCACTAGCGCTGTCGGCTGGGAATTTTACCATCAGCTTGTCCGCAAGGGTCCTGTGGTATAGCAACACTCTCGAACCCCTTTCCTCTTCGGGAATCAGAGTGGGCAGGTTCTCCTTATACCGTGGATCGAGCAGTGTGTACACCCAGTAATCCGTAGTGGCCAGAATGCGTGCAACGCGAGGGTCACGAGAAAGGCATCCTAACATGAAGTCAGCCATGTGTGCCAGGGTACCTGTACGCAACACATGGCTGTCTTCACTAGGAAGATCACTTTCAGGATCCTCCTCCTCCTCCTCCTCCTCAGGCCATACACGCTGAAAGGATGACAGGCAATCAGCCGGTGTACCGTCAGCAGCGGGCCAAGCTGTCTCTTCCCCCTCCTCCTCATCCTCCTCATGCTCCTCCTCCTCCTCCTGTACGCGCTGAGAAATAGACAGGAGGGTGCCCTGACTATCCAGCGGCATACTGTCTTCCCCCGCCCCCGTTTCCGAGCGCAAAGCAGCTGCCTTTATGGTTTGCAGGGAATTTCTCAAGATGCATAGCAGAGGAATGGTGACGCTAATGATTGTAGCATCGCCGCTCACCACCTGGGTAGACTCCTCAAAATTACCAAGGACATGGCAGATGTCTGCCAACCAGGCCCACTCTTCTGAAAGGAATTGAGGAGGCTGACTCCCACTGCGCCGCCCATGTTGGAGTTGGTATTCGACTATAGCTCTACGCTGTTCATAGAGCCTGGCCAACATGTGGAGCGTAGAGTTCCACCGTGTGGGCACGTCGCACAGCAGTCGGTGCACTGGCAGCTTAAAGTGATGTTGCAGGGTGCGCAGGGTGGCAGCGTCCGTGTGGGACTTGCGGAAATGTGCGCAGAGCCGGCGCGCCTTTACGAGCAGGTCTGACAAGCGTGGGTAGCTTTTCAGAAACCGCTGAACCACCAAATTAAAGACGTGGGCCAGGCATGGCACGTGCGTGAGGCTGCCGAGCTGCAGAGCCGCCACCAGGTTACGGCCGTTGTCACACACGACCATGCCCGGTTGGAGGCTCAGCGGCGCAAGCCAGCGGTCGGTCTGCTGTGTCAGACCCTGCAGCAGTTCGTGGGCCGTGTGCCTCTTATCGCCTAAGCTGAGTAGTTTCAGCACGGCCTGCTGACGCTTGCCCACCGCTGTGCTGCCACACCGCGCGACACCGACTGCTGGCGACATGCTGCTGCTAACACATCTTGATTGCGAGACAGAGGAGGAGGAGGAGGAGGAGGAGGGTGCTTTAGTGGAGGAAGCATACACCTCCGCAGATACCACCACAGAGCTGGGGCCCGCAATTCTGGGGGTGGGTAGGACGTGAGCGGTCCCAGGCTCTGACTCTGTCCCAGCCTCCACTAAATTCACCCAATGTGCCGTCAGGGAGATGTAGTGGCCCTGCCCGCCTGTGCTTGTCCACGTGTCCGTAGTTAAGTGGACCGTGGCAGTAACCGCGTTGGTGAGGGCGCGCACAATGTTGCGGGAGACGTGGTCGTGCAGGGCTGGGACGGCACATCGGGAAAAGTAGTGGCGACTGGGAACTGAGTAGCGCGGGGCCGCCGCCTCCATGATACTTTTGAAGGACTCCGTTTCCACAACCCTATACGGCAGCATCTCAAGGCTGATGAATTTTGCGATGCGGACGGTTAACGTTTGAGCGTGCGGGTGCGTGGCGGCGTACTTGCGCTTGCGCTCGAACACTTGCGCAAGCGACGGCTGAACGGTGCGCTGAACTACACTGCTGGATGGGGCCGAGGACAGCGGAGATGAGGGTGTGGGTGCAGGCCATGAGGCGGTAGTGCCTGTGTCCTGAGAGGGGGGTTGCATCTCAGTGGCAGGTTGGGGCACAGGGGGAGAGGCAGGGGTGCAAACCGGAGGCGGTGAACGGCCTTTGTCCCACCTTGCGGGGTGCTTGGCCATCATATGTCTGCGCATGGTGGTGGTGGTGAGGCTGTTGGTGTTGGCTCCCCGGCTGAGCTTTGCGCGACAAAGGTTGCACACCACTGTTCGTCGGTCGTCAGGCGTCTCTGTGAAAAACTGCCAGACCTTAGAGCACCTCGGCCTCCGCAGGGTGGCATGGCGCGAGGGGGCGCTTTGGGAAACACTTGGTGGATTATTCGGTCTGGCCCTGCCTCTACCCCTGGCCACTGCACTGCCTCTTGCAACCTGCCCTGCTGATGCCCTTGACTCCCCCTCTGAAGACCTGTCCTCCTGAGTAAGCGTTGCACACCAGGTGGGGTCAGTCACCTCATCGTCCTGCTGCTCTTCCTCCGAATCCTCTGTGCGCTGCTCCCTGGGACTTACTGCCCTTACTACTACCTCACTGCAAGACAACTGTGTCTGATCGTCATCGTCCTCCTCACCCACAGAAAGTTGTTGAGACAGTTGGCGGAAGTCCCCAGCCTCTTCCCCCGGACCCCGGGAACTTTCGAATGGTTGGGCATCAGTGACGATAAACTCCTCTGGTGGGAGAGGAACCGCTGCTGCCCAATCTAAGCAGGGGCCCGAGAACAGTTCCTGGGAGTGTTCCCGCTCCTGAGCAGGTGTCATTGTAGTGGAGTGAGGAGGCTGGGAGGAAGGAGGAGCAGCAGACAGAGGATTCGGATTGGCAGCAGTGGACGGCGCAGAACTGCGGGTAGACGATAGGTTGCTCGAAGCACTTTCTGCCATCCAGGACAGGACCTGCTCACACTGCTCATTTTCTAATAACCGTCTCCCGCGTGGACCCATTAATTGGGCGATGAATGTGGGGACGCCAGAAACGTGCCTCTCTCCTAATCGCGCAGCAGTCGGCTGCGACACACCTGGATCAGGAGCTTGGCCTGTGCCCACACCCTGACTTGGCCCTCCGCGTCCTCGGCCGCGTCCACGTCCTCTAGGCCTACCCCTACCCCTCAGCATGCTGTATTACCAGTGATTTGATTTCACAGGCAGGAAATAAATTGGCGCAAGACTGCAGGCCAAATATAATTTTTGCCCTTTTTGGAAAACGAAAGGCCCCACTGCCTCTAGTGAATGAATTATCTAAGTTTAATAACTGTGCTGTGTCCCTGCTTATGTGTCACAGAACGTGAGGGTAGCAGAGTTATTATAACTCTGGCAGAGCAGGTATTTTTTTTCCCAATTAAGGAAAGCAAATGGCGAAGCCAGCAGTAAAGCGTAGCTGGGTGCGTATGATTTAGCACTGTTCTTCACGCAGCTCACACGTCTCCACAGGCGTAAGGACGGACACAGGCTGGACAAATAGATTTGTTTTCAGTTTTTTCCCACCAACAGGCAGCACTGCGTATATTCAATGAACCTGAGAAGTTTAATAACTGTGCTGTGTCCCTGCTTATGTGTCACAGAACGTGAGGGTAGCAGAGTTATTAACTGTGGCAGAGCAGGTATTTTTTTTCCCAATTAAGGAAAGCAAATGGCGAACCCAGCAGTAAAGCGTAGCTGGCTGCGTATGATTTAGCAATGTTTTTCACGCAGCTCACACGTCTCCACAGGCGTAAGGACGGACAGAGGCTGGACAAATAGATTTGTTTTCAGTTTTTTCCCACCAACAGGCAGCACTGCGTATATTCAATGAACCTGAGAAGTTTAATAACTGTGCTGTGTCCCTGCTTATGTGTCACAGAACGTGAGGGTAGCAGAGTTATTAACTGTGGCAGAGCAGGTATTTTTTTTCCCAATTAAGGAAAGCAAATGGCGAACCCAGCAGTAAAGCGTAGCTGGCTGCGTATGATTTAGCAATGTTTTTCACGCAGCTCACACGTCTCCACAGGCGTAAGGACGGACAGAGGCTGGACAAATAGATTTGTTTTCAGTTTTTTCCCACCAACAGGCAGCACTGCGTATATTCAATGAACCTGAGAAGTTTAATAACTGTGCTGTGTCCCTGCTTATGTGTCACAGAACGTGAGGGTAGCAGAGTTATTAACTGTGGCAGAGCAGGTATTTTTTTTCCCAATTAAGGAAAGCAAATGGCGAACCCAGCAGTAAAGCGTAGCTGGCTGCGTATGATTTAGCAATGTTTTTCACGCAGCTCACACGTGTCCACCGCCCGTAAGGACGGACAGAGGCTGGACAAATAGATTTGTTTTCAGTTTTTTCCCACCAACAGGCAGCACTGCGTATATTCAATGAACCTGAGAAGTTTAATAACTGTGCTGTGTCCCTGCTTATGTGTCACAGAACGTGAGGGTAGCAGAGTTATTATAACTCTTGGAGAGCAGGTATTTTTTTTCCCAATTAAGGAAAGCAAATGGCGAACCCAGCAGTAAAGCGTAGCTGGGTGCGTATGATTTAGCAATGTTTTTCACGCAGCTCACACGTCTCCACAGGCGTAAGGACGGACACAGGCTGGACAAATAGATTTGTTTTCAGTTTTTTCCCACCAACAGGCAGCACTGCGTATATTCAATGAACCTGAGAAGTTTAATAACTGTGCTGTGTCCCTGCTTATGTGTCACAGAACGTGAGGGTAGCAGAGTTATTATAACTCTTGGAGAGCAGGTATTTTTTTTCCCAATTAAGGAAAGCAAATGGCGAAGCCAGCAGTAAAGCGTAGCTGGCTGCGTATGATTTAGCAATGTTTTTCACGCAGCTCACACGTCTCCACAGGCGTAAGGACGGACAGAGGCTGGACAAATAGATTTGTTTTCAGTTTTTTCCCACCAACAGGCAGCACTGCGTATATTCAATGAACCTGAGAAGTTTAATAACTGTGCTGTGTCCCTGCTTATGTGTCACAGAACGTGAGGGTAGCAGAGTTATTAACTGTGGCAGAGCAGGTATTTTTTTTCCCAATTAAGGAAAGCAAATGGCGAACCCAGCAGTAAAGCGTAGCTGGCTGCGTATGATTTAGCAATGTTTTTCACGCAGCTCACACGTGTCCACCGCCCGTAAGGACGGACAGAGGCTGGACAAATAGATTTGTTTTCAGTTTTTTCCCACCAACAGGCAGCACTGCGTATATTCTATGAATAATAACTGTGTTGTGGCCCTGCCTATACAATTCTTTCCCTGCAGTATCAATGGAGGGTGGAATGCTCTGCAGAGGCGATTTTGAGAAGCCCAAAAAAAATGCAGCACAGCCAACAGCAGCCTGGACAGTACTGCACACGGATAAATATGGCCCTAGAAAGGACCGTTGAGGTTCTTGAAGGCTACACTCACTCCTAACACTCTCCCTGCCTATGCAGCACTTCTGTCCCTAATGCCAGGTGCAACGCTCTGCAGAGCCGATTTTGAGAAGAAAAAAAAATCCCACTGCTAACAGCAGCCAACACACAGCTATCAGTGGCCCTAATAAGGACCTTTGGGGGGTCTTGAAGCCTACACTAACTACCAATTCTTTCCCTACAGCAGCTCCGGTATAAACAGCACTGTCCCTCATCTAACTCACACCGCATCTGAGGCGAGCCGCGGGAGGGGCCGACTTTTATATTAGGCGAACACCTGATCTCGCCAGCCACTCACAGCAGGGGGGTGGTATAGGGCTTAAACGTTGCAGGGGGAAGTTGTAATGCCTTCCCTGTCTTTCAATTGGCCAGAAAAGCGCGCTAACGTCTCAGGGAAGGAAGTGAAAGTAACCAGAACACCGCATGGTGTTCGTCACGAATAACGAACATCCCGAACACCCTAATATTCGCACGAATATCAAGCTCGGACGAACGCGTTCGCTCATCTCTAGTAACCATATAATATTATCTCATAAGTGAACTTTGGCTTCATTCTTTGGTCCTACAGCTCTTGCTTGTCTATTTTTGATATACTCAGCAGTCCATTATGGCACATGAGAAGAGGGGACTTTGCTATAGATTTTGTAGTGGGGCAAATAAGCAAATTATACCTTTGCCTAGAACAATGTATAGATTTACCTAATAAATCTAACTTTAGACATGAGGGGGGGGGGGAGATTTATCATCAGGGATACTTTTGATCCCGTTTTTTTGGCAACTTCTTTTCAGTTTAGAATATGACAAATTTATGAAATGTCACATTACGTTGATATATTTGATGCAACTTCAAATATGCCTAGAGATGTAGAGTTATTTTGGTCACCACTCAGCTATGAAGTGAGGTTAAGACAAATTAATTTTGCGCCATCTTAACTCTTTCCAATCCACTGTCTGATGTCTTAAGACATTCTGATTGAAGGCTGAACAGTTCCAATGTCGGAAGACGTCTGACAGGGTATTCTTACTGTATATTACTGGCTGCTCTGTTGTCGGGGGCCTCTCCAGCATGTCCCATACCGCAGTACTGGCTCTAGCCAGCAGACGGCGCCATTGGATAATGGCAGAAAGAGAAGGCCCCCTAAGAAACCTTGAATCCAAAATTGGATTGCAAAGAGTTATATGTCTAACATAGTGTTGAGTAATTATTGAAATAATCGAATTGGGAGTGACCTACCTGGTTTTAAGAAATAATTGTAAATAATTCTATTAAAATCAATAGGAGTAAAAATCGAGTTCTCTAATTTGGCCTCCTAGAACAACAGTGAAGGTGGTGGTTAGCACTGCTGCCTTGCAGTGGTCGGCTCCTAGGTTCAAATCCCCATTAAAGTCAGATTCAAACCTAGCACTCTGAAACTGCAAGGCAGCAATGCCAAACCAACACACCTGTCCTTTCTGCTCAAAGCATGGAGCCAATATTTTAACTTTTGTTACATTTCAGATTGGGGTGATCCGATATGATTTAGCAAAAATTGGCCCAATTTTATCACCCAGCCGATCATGATGAACAACACTTCTCTAAGATGTTAATTTTTAAATCTGTGCAAAAACCTCACTCTACTCAAACCAGGCCCCTTTTCTAGACACTTTTGGAAAGTAAAGTGAGAGGCACAACATCTCTTTTTTTTTTTTTTTTGTCTAAATCAATAGTAAATTTGTCTAAATTTCTTAGTGCCAAAAAAGGCACACCTTACGCCAGAATTCTGGTGCACCACCAGTAGTAAATGTGCCCCACATTGTCATAAAGTACATAATGGGGCACATTTATCTAAAACCAGTGTTTCGCATGATTTTCAATTCCCATTGCTCTACATACTTGTATAAAGGGTCAAGCATTGATATGTAAGAATTCTGCAATCCAATAGGTGACGCTGCAGAGGTCTTGTTCCATCTTCCTTATTTACATATTATCCAGAGGAGCATGAATGGCCTTATCAGTCTCCTCACTCACCTTCTTGGTGCACTCTCCCTAAGGAGTGCTGTTACCCCTTCTGACCTACGTCATAGGCCTCTCACTAGCCAAGCCAGGATCCTATTGCACACTGATGAGGGGCAAAAATAGCTGGCTGTGTATGGATTCTGGCTTGGTTTTCAATTCCAAATCATTGCTCTGCAGAGCTGTATAAAGGGTCGCACATTGATTTGAAGGAATGCTGCCATCCAATAGGTGGCGCTGCAGAGGTATTATTTCATCTTCCTTACTTGTTTTAAATAAGTGCTGCTGGAGTAAAATGTGCCTAATGTATTACAGTCCAAAAACACCCATTCAAGTCTATGGGAGTGTTAAAAAATAAAGTGGCATCAACTGGTTCTTCTTGCATTTTTTGCATGCGTGAAAAGTGCAGTGAATACGCGTGCAAAAAATATACATGCGCCCCAAATAGGCACTGAATATGCACATATACATGAAGTTAAAACGATGCGATTTGCACACACCAAAACTGCATACATCCACGGGAATAGACACTAATTTTTTCTTATAATTTTTACTTATAGATTTGAGAAATAGTTATTTTAATACTTTCCTCATATAAAAATAATATAAAAATGTATTTCAAAAGTACAAATGGAACAAGAAAAAAATCTTTGTAACACTTCATGGCATCATGCCAGGTGATAGACTCATTGACAAACTCAACTTATTCTATACACTATCTCAGAAATAATGTTATATGTAAGTTTCTTTCTAGCTAGTACTATGCCGATCAATTACATAGAAAATAAGTACAAAAAGCCAAAACAACCCAACTAAATTATCAGCACAAGCCTTTGACAGAAATATGATACAAACATGTTTTCATCTTGTTATTTCACTTTCAAAAATATATTACAGCTTTCATGTGGATTTTCAGCTTTTTGCTAAAAATGGATTCAGAATAGATTCCAAGAACCTCAGGATTAATAACATTTAAACAAACATTTCCGTAGCGGAGAGTAAAGCACAGCCCATATGCATTACCTTAGACCTCTGGCAGGTGATCTCTGCACAAAACATATTACCAAAGGCAAACTGAAATAATTATTTATCCAAGATTGTATCTGCCATGGAAATGTTTGTCTAGAGTCACCTTTTTCTTTCTTTGTTTGGGGAGATATATGACATCTTGAAGCAATTTTTAGATTCAAAAACTAGGATTTTCCATAACTTGCAAACAATTATAGATTGTACTCTACAAAATAATCATTTTCAGCTAGCAAGATAATTCAACATATTTTCATTGTTTTTAACTTCTTAAAGGGGTATTTCCATCTCAGACTTTTTAGTATATCCACAGGATATGTTATAAAAGTCTAGGGGCGAAAACACACTGCAGTGGGCACAACTACGCTCGGAAGTACTAAGCATAGCTGCCCCTGATTGAGGGAGATTCTCTCCCTTGATGGCAGTTCAAACTCCACGCCAGAGTGCTAGCGTATAAGGGTATACTCGAATTGCTGCATATTTTTCACAGCAAAATTCCACACCAAAATCTGCGCCAAAAACTGAGGTCAAACTCCACATCATTAGTGCAGATTTTGATGTAGATTTTAGTGCGGGTCCAAAGCAGAATTCACCCCTTGAATTGAAAAGGTAAAATCTGCTGCAGACCTGCATCAAAAACCACATCAAAATCCACAGCAAACTATATTGTGGATTGTATGTGTGAATTACATATGTGTGAATTCAATTTTCTATGTGAATTCCTCTTCTAAAAACCATGTCAAAATCAACAGCTTTCCGCTGTTGGTTTTTTGTGCAGATCTGGGCACAGATTTTGCCCTGTCAATAGACAAAATCTTCATGCGGAATTCCGACGCGTAAATTTATGTTTCTATGTCAAGTAGTGACATATCACTTCTCGATGCAGAAACGCTGATTTCTGGGTCAGAATTCCGCAAGCGGATTTTGCCCATTGATAGGGCAAATGCTACGTGCGAATGCATGCCAAAACCTGTGGCATAAGGGCTTATTTAAACGACCGTATATAGACCAGGTTTTCACGCCGGCTGATATACGGTGTCCCTCTCTGGAGGTGGATGAGGCTGGGAGAGCCGGGAGCAGTGCTCTGAGCTCCCCGCTCCCTCTCCGCTCCTCGCCACTATTTGCAATAGGAGGGGTGGGACGGGGGCAGAGCTAAGTTCTGGAACTTAGCTCCGCTCATGTTCCACCCTCCTATTGCAAACAGTGGCGAGGGGCAGAGAGAGGGGCGGGAGCTCAGTGCACTGCTCCCGACTTTTCCAGCCTCCTCCCCCTGCAGAGAGGGACACCGTATATCGGCCGGGCGTGAAAACCCGGCCAATATACGGTCGCTTGAATAAGCCCTTATGCCGCATCGTCTGAAGCTGCCCTAAAGCTGTGGATTTCAGGGCTGTACATTCTGCAGTGTGAACATACTCTTAAGCAGCTTCAAACATGACACCAATTTTGCTCAGACAGTCCATTGTAAATCTGCCTTGCATGGATTTACCCTAAGGGTTCAAGACCCCACTAATGAGAACAACATAACAAGATCAGATGCTCAATGTGTGGCAAGGCAAAACTCTCTTACACCCCCGAATAATGAGCAGAACAGATTATCCGATATGAAAACTGAACATCGAACATTTATAAATACAGATAAACCCATGCAAATGTTTTTGAGAATAACTCAAAATTTATGTACAAATTATACACTATTCTATATGCCCCCTAACTACAATGTCTCCTCCAGTGAGAAAATGAAAACGTTAGTCCTGCTGAAAAATGTGGAGGCAAGAACAAAAATTCCCTGCGTCATTAACGCTAAAATTTGGCTGCATCACAATGGGGTTAAAAAAAACAATGACAATTGATGTTGATGCCAGCTGTTTAGCATCCAACCTGCTACTATGTAGATGGAATTCTACATGCACCCCCAAGGGGTTCGGGGAGTTTTGTTCTCCCAGTTCCTGACACCATTCCTTGGAACGTGTGATAAATGACCGGCATGCTTTAAGTTAAAGACTGGCAAATTAACAGTTAATTAGAAGATGATAAATGGCAGATCTGTAGAGTCCCTGTGATTTCGGCCGTTCTCTCAGCTGCTGTTCCTTTTTAAACCTTAAAAAAAGCAAAGTGTTTATGTACTTGTAACAAGTGTCTGAGTGGACTGTTATGTCTGCTCTGTGTCACATACTTGGATTGCTATCACATGTTTCTCGCCCAATACACCAAATCTGTATTTCTTAGATGACGATGGATATTTATTATTTTTTTTCTTACCCAAGCAAAGAAAAGAGAGCCTCAAAAAGTTATCAAAGCATCATTTAAATAAATGGGATTAAACAGATTTATGGTGGGTTTTTAATGACTTTTTTCTTGGTTTCTATTTTGTTTTTTTATCATTAATTGACAACGATGTAGGCGATCCCGTGTTCTGGATCTGGGATGGGCGCCTTCATACGAGATCGATAGAGTCAGAACATGTTTGTCCTTTAGGTTGTCCTGTTCTTTGGTTTAACCCTTACCTCACTTTGCTCTTTCTGCAATCACAACTCACTTTACGAGTGAATGACGGTTTGGACCTTAAATTGAGTACATTTGTGATTCCTTTTTTTGTGGTTTTGCAATAAACCAGAATGCAATCTTGATGTAATCATAGAACTTTTCTAACATTTTAAGGGTTGTTGATCTGGGGATAATTCCGATTGCCAGATTGGAGTCAGGGAGGATTTTTTTCCCTTTAATGGGGAAAATTGGCTTCTACCTCTTTGGGGAGGTAATAGGCTGAACTGGATGGGCATATGTCTTTTTTCAGTCTTACATACTATGCTACTACCGTATGTAAGAGATGATAAACAACAACAGTCTCAAAAGTATTGCTCTTACTGTGTAATGTCTTAAAGTTACAGATGCAGCAAATTTTACTTTGATTGTAATGTCACTGAGCAGAAAGTTATCTTATCCCATGCAAAAGTTATTGTTCTTTAATCTTAACACAACAATACCCATTATAAACTAATTCAAAGTGTAAATAAACCACCATGATATCACATCCTGTTAAGCATCAAGGTAAAGACTTAAGGCCCATTTAGACACAACAATTATTGCTCAAAAGATGTCTTTTGATTGACTTTTGAGTGATAATTGTTGTGTGCATTCAGCGCAAGGTGATCGCTCAAACGTTGAGCAATCACCTTGAGCTCCGATCAGAGGATGCAGAAGACAATTGGGGCCGCTTGTCTTCTGCATCCAGCTGTTCTCTGCTCGGAGCGCCCAGCTGTTATACAGGCGAGCGCTCCAAGTGGGATATAAAGAACACAGCTGCACAGCTGTTTTCTTCATACCCAGCCTGTGTTCAGGTAGCGGGATACAGCTGAAACAATAGTATCAGCTGTATCCCGATGTGAATTCCTGGTAAGGCTGATCGTTGTCTTTCAGCAAGCTGAAAGACAACGATCACCGACAGCTTAATGGGGTTGTCCCGCGGCAGCAAGTGGGGTTATACACTTCTGTATGGCCATATTAATGCACTTTGTAATATACATCGTGCATTAAATATGAGCCATACAGAAGTTATACACTTACCCCCTCCGGTGCTGGTGTCCTTGTCTCCATGGCGCCGACTAACGCTGTCTTCTCCTTCCATTAGACGCGCTTGCGCTGTGCGGTCTTCTGCTCTGCTCAATGGGGCCGCCCGGCGTGCTCGCGCCGGAGAGCTGGGCTGCGCATGCGCAGAAGACCTCGGCGGCGAGCAGCCCCCCCCCCCGGAGCCTGAATCTTTTCTCACGAACGGGCAGGTATTTGAAAAGGACAATACTCGCTCGAGTATTTGTCCTTAGCAAGTATGCTTGCTCATCTCTAGTATTTTCCAATTATTGCAGACAGCACATTTATCCAGTTCCGTTACTTTTTGATGAAGAAAGTTTGCATGATCAATATGTCATCAGTGTCACATTACAATAAGGTAGAAATGATTGATGTGATTTCATCAGCCAAATACTTTGTTCTTCCATTGGCTTCAATATAGTCAGGTGAACATCCTTTGATCTATTTAGGGAGCTGGTAAGTAGTAATGGAACAAATCAAACTTTACTGAATCATGCATGACAATTTCACCCTGCCAAGTTTTACACTCATTGAAGAAGAGCAGAAGTTTTCAGCCACAACCGTGAAGGTATTATGTGTTCTTCCTTTATACAGTAACTAGCTATATATGGATATTTTCATTTAGAGATGACATTTAGATCCAGTCAGATAAAACTAATTTACAATACCGGATGTATATAGAGGTGTGATACATTTATTTTTGATAACTTTTTTAAAAATTTGAGACTTTTTAAAGGGGTTGTCTGAGTTGTAGCCTCTTAATAAAAGCCCTTTTCTATGCACTAATATAATAAATAGGCTTATACTCACCTCACCCCTCTCCCGCTGTGTCCCACGCTAGATCTTCCCTTTGACATCAGGTTTCTAGGCTGTCCTAGCCTGTTTACATGACGTCACAGGCACTGCTATCAATGGCAGAGCTCCATGCTCAATTGCTGAGCTCTGCCATTGTCTACAGGGCCCGTGATGTCATTTAAATCAGGCAGGACAGCAGCTAGTAAACAAACATCGGAGTGGAGGACCAAGCAGTGTTATGGGAGCGGGAAGAAGTGAGCATAAGCTTTTATTGAGAAGCTACAACTCAGAATTTAACTTTATACCTGTTACTGTATATTTCTTTGCGAACATAGGCGCGCAAAAAAAAATTGCTCGTCTGACTGCGGCCTTAGGGCTCAGTCAGATGGGCGTTTTTTTGTGCGATTTGCGCATGCGTCCGGCGATTTTTTAAAACCATTGCTTTGCAATGGTATCGGACACATGAGCGCTTTTTATGCGCTCGTCCGAAAAATTATAGAACAGAAATCGCAGATCGCACCTATCTGCGATCTGTGATTCCTGTTCTCTTCTCTATATGCACTCAATGGGGCCGGCGGCAGCAGCGCCGACCCCATTTAGAACATATAGAAGACAAATGATTCTTCTCTGCCACAGCTGTAACAGCTGTGGCAGAGAAGAACGATGTTTGCCCATTGAATTCAATGGAGCCGGCAATACAGCCGGCTCTATTGAAAGCAATGGGCTGCCGGCGAGTGCAGGATGAATTTTCGGGAAGGGCTTAAAAATATAAGCCCTTCCTTGCAATTCATCCAGAAATGTGTAAAAACAAAAAATATATATATACTCACCTGGTCCTGGCAGATGGAGTTCAGCAGCGGCCGGCAGCAGTTCTCCTGAACTGCTCTGAGTAGTATTCAGCAGCCGGGGATTTAAACTCCCCGCTTGCTGAATGAGCTGCCTCTGATTGGTCACATCCTCACCAATCAGAGGCAGCTCTCACTTACCCATTCATGAATTCATTCCTGAATGACAGCTGAGAGCTGCCCCTGATTGGTCCCTGCACTGAGCCAATCAGAGGCAGCACTCACTCACCCATTCATGAATTCATGAATGGGTAAGTGAGAGCTGCCTCTGGTGAGGCTGTGTCCAATCAGAGGCAGCTCATTCAGCAGGCGGGGATTTTAAATCCCCGGCTGCTGAATACTACTCAGAGCAGTTCAGGAGAACTGCCGCCGGCCGCGGCTGAACTCCGTCTGCCAGGACCAGGTGAGTATATATATTTTTTTTATTTTTATACATTTCTGGATGAATTGCAGGGAAGGGCTTATATATTTAAGCCCTTTCCGAAAATTCATCGTGAGATCGCCAGCAGCGCATTGCTTTCAATGGAGCCGGCTGTATTGTCGGCTCCATTGAATTCAATGCGCTGGACAGCTCCGGCCCATTTCTATTGAAACGCGGCTAGGAGCAGTTTTTTCGGGCGATTTTTCGGGCCCGGTCACGCGAATTGCGAAAAAACACCCGTGTGACTAAGGCCTTAATGTGCAAGTATAGTTCTGTATTCCTTCTGTCTATATAGGTGCTCATCACTAGTGGAAGCTTTGGCAGCTTAGGTTGGCCCCTCCTACTATTTCAACAGCATTGGTAGGGACAGTGAGGCAGGAAATCTTTGCGGGCTTTTGCCGAGAGGATGAAGAAGGCAAAATACAAAACTGAGTACCATCGTGTGCCGACATACAATCAAAGTCGACACTAACAGTTGATCGCTCACCATGACATGCAGGCAATTCCACAGGATCCAATAAAATTATACAGTCCTCTTGTGAATCATACCGCATTTTAGATATGTAGTGCAGCAGTTTCTCCTCACAGTTTATCTGCATCTTTTCTTTTTGCAGGCAACTCAGCCTTGTCCCTCCGGTAACTCTTCAGAGGGTCAGAGGATTGGAAAATTAGAAATTCTGTAGACTCTTCAGACACGGGTATAAACTTTTTTTTTTCTCTCCCTGGGAAATAATGGCAGAGACACTTTCTCTCCAACTTTTAAGAACAGGCTTGGAGGAATAATCTTGTTTGTGACACCAAAATAGCTCCGCCCTGTAGTATCTGAGGAGCGGGCCCTCAGCCTAGGAGACAGCAGGGTAGAGATTGGGCCTTTTCACGGGCTCTACCATCTCCCACCTTGAGGGTAGCAAGGGGACCTGTCAAAGGAACCGAGGGAAGGCTATTAAATGGGGGTAATCTAACTGGTTTACCTTAAGTTCTTTGTCACGTGTAACGCCATCATTCCATCCGCTGCAGTGGATCCAGACGATGTTGTAAATAAAACAGTCCACTCACAGGGATAACTTTTAAGGAGCAGAGGATGGACGGCAAAGCTCGTTTACTGAAGATAACTCAAAAGAAACAGTCCGTAAACTGGAACATTGGAATAAGCAGTTCAATATGCTGTGTCGCAGGGAGGATTCTCAGGTAGGAAGAAGAAATCCACAGTCGCGTTATCTGTGGGACCTGATCTCGGCACCAATCTCCACTCTCTTCGTCTCTAGCTCTCTGCCGGTACACACTCACAGTTCCCTATGCGATCCCAGTTAGCTGGCGACTCCTCTAGATCTTTCAAGGGTTGAAAACTCCTGGGAGTAGTAATCCCCAGGCAGCCATCTTCTTGGCCTCTTCCATCCTGGGACTCAGCAAGGCAAGGCAGAGTTTCTCCTAGGACATAGCAGACTCGCTCATGCACTCCTCTGCAGAGCTCCAGACAGACTCTTGCACTGGCTCAGGACAGCACTCTCCTTCGTTGCACCTAGCATAGACTGACCCACTCCTGCTCACTCACATTCTGCAAACATTAATATCAAGCATGGTCAGGTGACCACAAACACAAAACCACACATTTTCAGACAGAGACAGTTCATTTGCAAACATTAACCCATTCATTTCTGCAAACATTAATACACATTTTGCTGAATTATACCACATTCAAAGACAATATACAAGACAATACTGACTACATATAGCATGCATTTTTAAGGGGCCCCATTGTTCTGCGCATTTTTTTGGGTAAAACAAACGCAAAAAACATGCGTCAAAAATTCACATGACCGAAGCGGGCGGCATATTCTAAAAATCACGCATAAAGTGCGGTGCCATCACCATCCTCTGCTGCGGCTGTGACAGCTGTAGCAGGGGATTCCTTGCTGTCACATCCAGAGGTTTCACCTTGTGGTCAATGGGGCTGGCGGCAGCAGCAGCCGCCCCGTTGACAACATACAGAGAAGATCGCAATCCTCTGCCACAGCTGTGACAGCTGTGGCACAGGAGTGCAATGTTCTCCCATTAAATTCAATGGAGCCGGCGCTACAGATGGCTCCATTTTAAATCCCCTGCGAGAAGTAAATGCTTTAGTACAGTGCCGGCTTCACAGAAAGAAGACGCACCGGACAGCGACCCTAGGTGATGTATTAATTATTTTTTTCTTTCACCTGGGGCTTATTTTCAGGGAAGGGCTTTTATTTCAAGCCCTTCCCTGAAAATCACTGCGGGGGTTGCCAGTCTCACTGCCTTCAATAGAGCTCGATGTAGTGCAGGCTCCATTGAATTCAATGGGATAGCATTGCGATCCTCTGTTACAGGGGAATTCTTCATCCCCGCAGGGAGTCTTCTTTTCACTGAACACTGTGACAATGCTGTCACAGTGTTCAGTGATGAGGGGTCTCCCCACGGGGATGAATAAATCCTCTGCCACTACCGTCACAAATGTGGCAGAGGCTCGCGATCATCTCTGTATATTGTCAAAGGGGTCGGCACTGCTGCCGCCGGTCCCATTGACTACAAGGTGAAACCCCTGGATGTGACAGCATCCAGGGGTTTCACATCTAAAGAACCCTGATGACCACTGCCATTGAACATGTGACCACTGCCATCAAACATGTGACCAATGCCTATCTGACTGAGCCCTTGCTTTGGTTGAAGTTTGGTTTTGATCACTTCATGGTAACGTGCACATAAGCCCTTTCAGTTGGGAGTGTGCTGCACATGGTATTTTATAGCTACAGGTCTTGTTGGAAGTTACTCAGATCTCTCAATTTACCTATCTAATATGGATTCACACTGAAACTCATCCAAGGAAAGCTTACTTATTTGATTTATTCTGCACTCTGTGGTCACATGAAATTTTCTCCAATCGTGAAAGCGTCGGTGCATCTAATAAAGAGGTCATTTAGTGTATTACAGCTTATGTATATGAGGACTGAGATTTGGCTCCAGGCTACTTAAATTAATGTCCATTTCATGCTCTACACATTGGAGATTACTATGCAGTATTGTCAGATAAACAGAATATAATATATTTAGGAATATGTATTGCACTGCTTTTGATGTAGATATTGAAATATTATATGAAGAGTTTCTGTACATCATTCTACACTTACCAGACCACTGTGTTATTTCCCAAGTATCCCATAATGCACGTGGCATGATGGTCCATTTGTACAGTTCTTAGTGTTGCTTTTTTTGTTGGCAGGTTATCTAAGGAAAGATAAAGGCTCACATACAGATAATGAATTTCTATAGAAAAGTGCTTGAAGTGCAAAGCAATGATGGAAGAGGAATTATAGGTGTTCAAGTACAGTAGCAATGAGCACAGCAAAGTACTGTACAGCAAATAACAATAGCTCATAGACACAGTTCTGCTGAATCTATCGTTCAACTGTTTTGCTGCAGGAAGCAGACATCTCCGTACATTGTGCAGTGGCCCGAGTTGCTACTGCAGACTGAGTCCTATTAAAATGAATGGGACTCAGCCTGCAGTGCTAACCTGGCCCACTGCGTAATGTACTAAGCTGTCTGCTTCCTGCAGCAAAACAGGTAGAAGTGGGACAAGGAAGAGATTAACAATGGTGCATTCCACTATGTACAGGCCTCCTGCTCTTCAACAAGCTGTAGGGGCCAAGGACTGGTTCTTACCAGTTTGCCAGATTTGGTGAGAAGCAGGTAGGCCCATTGGTGGTTTATGAAAAACAAACGCTGGCATACTCACCTCCCTGCCCAATGCCCCCCTGCTGCTCCAGACTGCTCTTCTGATCTTCCTTACTTCCAGATGCGCCATGATCAGGTGGTACATGGTGTGACACTTGCCTAGCACTAGCCTATCCCTAGCCAGAGATAGGCTAGCATCAGTCACATATCATGGCATGTATCATGTGACTGTGCTGCACCCGTAAGAAAGAAAAATCAGAAGAGCAGTCTAGAGCAACAGGGAGGTGAGTATACCAGCGTTTTTTGTTTTTTAAACCAACAGAAAAGGGGGCATTTAATAAGGGAGGCAGAAAAGGCAACATTATAATTAATTGGGGGCGAAAAGGTGGCATTAATTTTTGTAGGGGCAGAAAAGGCAGAATTAATTGAGGAGCAGAAAAAGGTGGCACTAGAAATGTGGACAGAAAAAGGCAGTTTTATCAATAAGGCAAAAAAGGCAGTATTATTCATAAAGAGTACAGAAAAGGCAAGATTATTAATAATGAGGGCAGAGAAGGCGGTATTATTAATAAAATAGCAGAAAAAGGTGGCATAATTACCTACAAGGACAGAAAAAGGCAGCATTATGATTTACAGGGCAGAAAATGTGTCATTATTAATTAGAAGGGCATGAAAAGGTTGCATTATTAATTATGGGGGCAGAAAACACAATGCTATTAATATTGGGGTGGGAAAGGGGGCATTATTAAGTATGAGCAAAGAATTGCTGCCATAACTTACGGGGCAAAAGTGGAAGCCTTACTTATAAGTGGAGCAGTATAGGTGTCATTATTAATTACGGCAGCAGAAAAGGTTGCAATATCAATTATGGGGGCAAAAAGTGGGTATTATTACTTGGAGTAGAAAAGGGCATTTTTTTTTAATTATTGGGGCAGAAGAGTTAGCGATATTACTGATAGGGGCACAAAAGAGGGCACTTCTATTGTGTAGAGGGTACTAAAAGCAGCACTTACTGCATGGGGCCTAAATACTATCTGGGGCACCATGGATGGAGGTGTGGAAACCATAGGGAGGGTGATGGAAACGCAAGGAGCCAAAGATTTCTGTGTATCAAATTCTGCAGGGACAGCTTGTGGCTGGGAGGAGTCATTGTGATGGTCTGGGCAAGGATAGAGAAGAAAAGGAAAAGAGAATGACACCAATCAGAAATTATACCACCTGTGATCATTGGAGATAACTGCACTGTAATTAACATCACTATTTAGAGCTGGTAGCTGAGTAAACTCACTATAATTTAGAGATATACTATCACTATAAAGGGGTCACTAGTGAGCAATATAACTCTGAGCAGATACAAAGGGCAGAGATTATTGTATTAGGGGCATGGCCTAAAAGATTGCCATGGCGCATGTAGCATACCGCAAGACTACTGCACTGCCTGGTATTACTACATGGGGGGCCCGCAGCCTGCATGGGACAACCCCTTTAAAGTTGTCATTGACAGGGACTTTACTATAGTCCTGAAAATAAGACAAAATACAGAAGTATCCACCATCATCTTAGCCCAAATTTGCTTAAGGAGTGTAATTTCTCATGAAGCCGATTCAAGAAAATATTGTGACATGATAGCAAGACCCTTGAAGCAGAAACCAAAAAGTAGCAACAGCACTCAACATACTTTTGGTATCAGAAATATACATACTGTGCTCCCTAAAAATAATACCTACCCGATAATAAGCCCTACCATGATTTTCCAGGGAGGGAATGCTTGAAATGTAAGCCATACCTCAAAATAAGCCCTAGCTCCACTACATGAAACAAAAAAAGCAATACACACCTTTACAATACTCAGAAGAAAAAAAACAATACTCAGGAGCGCTGCCTCAGCCAATCAGAGCCGGCGCTCGATAAACTAATCACAGAAATTCATTGACTGACTTCATTGAATGGCTGTAATTGGTTCATCAAGCACAGTTACCAGGAAGAGATGCTTTGTCTGCATTGGGGACTACACGGATGCCGGCCGGAGCAAACGCCACAGGCCACCGGGAGGCACCCGGGCGGTGCCTGCTAGGTGAGTGTAAGACACCCCCCCCCCAAAATAAGACACTGTGTCTCTTTTGGGGCAAAAATTAATATAAGACAGGGGAAACAATGTCTCTTTAATAAATACACTAACCACATGAAATAATGCAAGGTTCTTGGTATATAATCTGATCACCGAAGGGACAAAAGGTTTCAATAACGACTTATGGAACACCTTTTGAACCCTCCATGTAGCTGGCAACCCCAGTTCGTAGGCGAGCGGGTTCACCACCCGCGTGATGACAAACGGACCCACGTAACGTGGCACCAGCTTCAGGGATGGAACCCTTAATTTGAGATTTTTAGAGGACAGGTATACCTTCTGTCCCACCTTGTAAGGTTCAGATACAGACAGACTCTTAGCACTACGCAACTGCATACGACTCCCCGCTGCTTCCAAGTTTTTCTGTACCTCTTTCCATACTCCCCGAAGCGTATCTATGGCGACATCAGCTGCAGGACAGACCGAGGGAGTAGGGATTGCTGTAAGGAAGCGAGGATGCTGACCGTATACACAGAAAAATGGAGATACCCCAGTGGAAGAACAAGGGCAGTTGTTTAGTACAAACTCTGCCAATGGCAGGAACTCTGCCCACTGATGAGCCTTTTTGCTAGCAAACAACCGTAAATATTGCACTAAATCTTGGTTCTTCCGCTCAGTCTGACCATTAGTTTGCGGGTGGAATGCTGAAGAGAAGGAAAGCGACGTTCCCAAGTTTCTGCAGAAGGCACGCCAAAACTGCGACACAAACTGAACCCCGCGATCAGATACAATATTTTGGGGAACCCCATGTAGGCGAATTATTTCTTTTACAAAAATCTTGGCGAATTCTTTTGCCGACGGTAGCTTCTTTAACGCCACAAAATGTGCCATCTTTGAGAATCAGTCGACCACCACTAAGATAGTGGTGCACTTCTGGGATTCTGGTAGATCAGTGATGAAATCTACCGATAAGTGCGACCATGGACTGGTAGAGACCAGTAGCGGTCTCAGGGGACCCTCCGGAGGACGCCGCTGACTCTTATTGCGAGCACAGACCGAGCATCCCCTAACAAAGTTGCGGATCTCCTGAGACATGCCTGGCCACCAGAAGTGTCTGGAACAAAGATCCAGGGTCCCCTGAAACCCTGGATGCCCTGCGAAAACCGACGAGTGAGATTCATCCATGACTCTAGGACGTAGGCTCTCTGGCACAAACCATCTGCCCTTCGGCACCCCCGAAGGAGCGTCCTGCTGAGCATCCTGTAGTTGAGGGACGACATTAGACTCTACAGCTGCCACCACCATGCCAGGGGCTAAGATATTCTCGGGGGTCATAGTCTCACTATCTGGCACCCCAAAACTCCGTGACAGGGCGTCCGCCTTCACGTTCTTCTCTCCTGGGATGTATGTCACAACGAAATTAAACCTGGCGAAGAACAACGCCCACCTGGCTTGACGAGCTGTGAGTCTTTTAGCATTGGCGAGATATACCAGATTCTTCTGATTAGTATACACGGTAATTGGGTGTCTAGCACCCTCAAGATGGTGTCGCCACTCTTCCAGAGCCCATTTGATAGCCAATAATTCACGGTTACCCACGTCGTAGTTGCGTTCTGCTGAATTAAACTTCCGCGAAAAGAATGCACATGGACTATACCCAGATCTCCCACTGACTTCCTGCGACAATACTGCTCCTGTCCCCACTTCAGACGCATCTACCTCAATAAAAAAGGGTAGTCGTGCGTCCAGCTGTATTAGCACCGGGGCAGTCGTGAATGCCCTCTTTAGATGACTAAAGGCCTCAAGGGCTGCAGGTGACCATTTTACCAAGTTGGCCCACTTCTTAGTCAGGTCGGTCAGGGGTTGAGCAATAACCGAGTAATTCCTAATGAATTTGCGGTAAAAATTTGCGAAACCTAAGAACCGCTGGAGAGCCTTGAGGTTGTCTGGTCTGACCCATTGGGAGATTGCTGCCACTTTATCAGACTCCATCTGAATCTCCGTGGGTGAAATTACATAACCAAGGAAGGATACTTGTTTAGAACCAAATGTGCATTTCTCTAACTTGACAAAAAGTTGATACTTGCACAACCGGGTCAGGACCAACCTCAGGTGCCGCACATGTGAATCCCAGTCCGGCGAGTACACCAGAATGTCATCAAGATAGATGACCAGAAATACCCCCAGGAAGTCGTGAAAGACTGCGTTCATAAAACCCTGAAACACAGCGGGGGCGTTACAGAGTCCAAAAGGCATGACCAGACATTCAAAATGTCCTAACGGGGTGTTGAACACCGTCTTCCATTCATCTCCCTCTCTAATGCGAATTAAATTGTAAGCCCCCCGCAAGTCCAGTTTGGAGAACCAGTGGGCCCCTACCACCTGATTTAACAAGTCAGGAATTAGGGGCAAGGAGCACTGGTTGTTCACTGTGATTTTATTCAAGGCCCAATAATCCACACAAGGTCTTAGTGTCCCGTCCTTCTCTGCAAAGAAGAGACCTGCCCCGGCAGGGGACCTGGACGGCCGGATATGTCGGTTGGCCGGAGCCTCCGAGATATAGGACTTGAGGGCCTCATGCTCACGGCCTGACAAATTGAAAATGACTCCCCTAGTGTGATACGTATGAGACACGATTGATTGAGTGGTTGTGTCAAAGGCATAGGTAGGTGGTAATCACTAACTACTAGCCATGTGATTTTTCCATAAGCTTAATACTACTTCAATGAACTAGTATTGCCTGAATATTCTATTAAACTCCGGACTTATATGGTATGGTCTAGTGAAAAACAGCAAGAATGACTCATAGTCATCAGATATTGTAAGTAATAGAATGCAGATGTTGATAACTTCATGGAGAAAATATTTAGTATATATATATTGCCAAGAATCTATCGAGCATGCGTAGAACCTGATTAGTCATATAAGAATGACGTATATACTCATAACTGCGCAGAAGCAGATATGCCACGTAATGTAAAAGTAGTATAAAAGAACACAATCCTTAGCAGAGCTTTGGGACTCAATGTGTGGCTCGACAGACGTGTCAGCATTCTCCCGGATTCCTCCTACCAATCGTACCTGGAGATCCCCTGATTGCGGAGTGATGCTACAATATCCGGTGACGTATTGATGCTTATCTTTGTTACCCATGTGATCTGAATGCCTATATGTTAATTAACTATTTCACTTACATATACTAAAGAGTAAATAAACTTGTGTTTTATATTTGTTTTACCTCAGACTGTATGCTTAGCTTGTATGTTAATGAGGTCGAAAAATTGCTAAAAATCTTGAGCAGGTAAGACACCTAGGGATGGGACTGTCGGGAATGAGATCAATACCACAGTCCCACTCCCTATGAGGAGGCAGAGCCTTAGACAGTTTTTTGGATAATACATCCTGAAAGTCTGACAAATACTCCGGAATGAGCACAGTATCTGCGGAGCACACAGCTATAGTAGACAGGTGACTATGACAGGATGATCCCCACTGAGTCAATTCCTGGGTGGACCAATCAAACTGGGGATTGTGCAGTGCCAACCAGGGCATACCAAGCACCACATCAACCACCATTCTTTCCATAACCAGAAAAGACAGTTCTTCTGAGTGGAGAATCCCCACAGTGAACTGTAATCCTGGGGTCCTCCATCGTACCAGGCCTGTAGAGAGAGGGGTAGCATCAATACTGGTAAAATGAATTGGCGTCTTCAGCGCCACAAATTCAACCATCAGGGATCGGACAAAACACAGGCTTATCAAGTTAGCGGCGGCTCCGGAATCAATAAACGCCTGCCCTGATCGGGAAAAATCCAGGAATCTGACCTGACACGGTACCAAAAGCTTAGGAAGTACCTGAAGTCCTAGGCGATCCTCCCTACAAACGCCTAGGACTCGGAGTTTTCCGACGCTTCCGGCTGTGAGCGTTGAGACCTCAGTGGGCAGGTTATCACCCGATGTCCAGCTTTCCCGCAGTAGAGGCAGAGACGATGCAACAATCGGATCCGGTGTTGCTCTTTGGGGTCCAGCGGATCCACCTCCATCAGCTCGGGAACAGAGACGGGTAAGGAAGAAGAGGGACCAGGGCAAACGACCTCCCTGACTCTACGGGCCTGCCTGTCATGCTTCTTAGCCCTGAGCCTCCTATCTGCCTTCACCGCTAGCTCCATAGCCTCCCTTAAAGACCCGGGAATGGGATGGGAAATTAACAGGTCTTTAACTGCGTCCGAGAGGCCCTGCAGAAAAACGTCTTTCAGAGCGCTATTTTTCCATGCCGTATCCCCCGCATAGCGTCTGAAGTTGGAGCAATAATCCTCCACACAAAACGACCCCTGATGCAGCGCCAACAGCCGCGAAACTGCCAACCCCGCTCGGTCCGGTTCGTCGAAGATACCCCCGAGTTCCTGGAAAAAGGAGTCCACGGACTGTAGGCAGGAGGAACCCTCGGGGATGGAAAAAGCCCAGGTCTGGGCTGAGCCCCGCAGCAGGGACATTATAAGCCCGACCCTCTGGGCTTCCGACCCGGAAGAACAGGGGCGCATCCGAAAAAATAAGCGACACGTCTGTAGGAAAACAAAAAATTTGTTCCTCTCCCCAGAGAACACCTCGGGAAGAGGGCACTTAGGTTCTGGGCTGGCTGAGGCGTCCGGACCCTGCGATGACCCCCGCTGCTCCTGGGCTGCCATACGGGCGGATAAATCCTGGACCATCGGCACCAGGGCTTGCAGCTGGTTCGCAAGGGCACTGATCGCCTCCATGAAAACGGTTTAAATGCCCAGTTATTATGTTATGGCACTCTGCCCCCACGAGCGCCAGGTGGGGTGCCCTGATCTTCCCGCACCCCACTGTCCCTGCCTACTTGCCTCGGCCCTGGCTAACCCCAGGCGGACAACTGGACGGCGGTCCCTGCACTGGCTAGGGACTGACAAGATGTGACTAACTGATGGGGGAACAGAGTGCCGACAGAGAAGGCAGATGGAAATGACCAACAGAACATACAGAGAAAGCAAAGCTGGAAATGGAAGCTGACAGGCAAACTAGAGGCTGGACTGAGACTTAGCTGCAGACAGGACCGACTAAGTGCTAGCAGAACCAATAACTGGCAGTGAGCTCAGGTCACCGCCAGCCTTATAACTGCAAGCCTCCGCCCAGGGGCGGAGAGTGGGAGGAGCCGTCTCTCCCACTGCTGCATAAGAAAGGTGGATGAGTGCGGGCGGCACCCTACGGGCGGACACGCCCACGCCGCCGCACACTGGCTGCCCCACGCCGCCGGGAGAGCCCCGACTCCAGAGCTCCAGGACGCCGGAGCCGACACCTGAGCAGCGCGCGCCGACCGCGGGACCCTGCGCCGCCCTGCATGGTAACACATACTGACCCATCTGGCAACGTCCAAGTGCCCAAGCTTTCAGATGGGTCCTAACATGGTAGTATGATAGCAATACCCTTGACAGGCTGCAACCCGCAATTTAACCACTGAGTGGCTGCAGATAGACACATGTAGGATAGACATCTCATCACAGAGTATTGCAATCTGCTATACTGTTCCTATTCCCAAGGAAAAAATTCGGAGACTTTAGAACTTGAATGTGCTTTTTATGTAGCAATCGCTAACATGACTGGCACAACAGGATAACTCAAGTTACAGCACGGTAGCACGGTAGTTAAATTGTCACAACGCTTATATGCCAAGTTAACATTTGCTACTTCTGCAGTTGTTAATCTCAGTAACCTTCATGCTGGTGATTGCACAGGGACAGCTGGGGACTTTTATGTACTTTTTTAAACTGCAAAAATAGTATTGTTGACTTTATGGGAATTTTCAACCGCGCTTTCACTCTTCCTTTCCTAATTGCTATATCTGCAAGTATATGTCATGGAGAAGATGAAACAAGTTGATGTTTTGCAGACTTCTAGAGAGCTTACTTAGCCAATAATTAGTGTGTTAGAAAGGGAAAGTAGAAGTGTCTCTGAAACAATGAAGTACTATTGAGCTAAATGATACGTCTATTGGCCATATAACTAATGTCTGTAGAAGAAACAGAAAGGTTCAGCAATAACACTCTACTTGGCCTGTCTGTCTCTTTGCATAACGCCGGTTTCACACAGGCGACAAAATCGCACGATTTTCCCGATATGCGACAGTGCTACAAATCGCATGTATGTAAAGCCCATACTTTCCAATGGGTTCTTTCACATTAGCGATAATTTGTGGGTTGCTACATTGCGAGAATACAAAAGTATGGCATGCTCTATACAGCTGCGATTTGCTATGTTTTGTAGCCCATGTTTCCCTATGAAGGCTTTCTTTCTGTTGCATCGCATCGCATGAAAACGGGGTTTTTGTGTGGTGCGATGCAACATTTACAATAGGAAATTCTACTTTGCCCCTAAAATCAGCTCTAGCTTCATGAAAAAACAAAACAAAAACAATACATCACCTAAGAGGAGCTGTCCACTCCACCGCACATCTCCTCTGAGCTCCGACACTTGTTAGTAGCCTTTCAAAAACCCTGCCTCCAGGAAGCGCTGCCTCTGATTGGTTTTTGAGCGCCCCGGCTTAGCCAATCACTGCAGCACTCGATGAACCAATCACAGCCATCGCGTTTGAATCCCCTGACCAGGAAGCTCACCCTGAAGACTACAAAGAAGTGTCAGAGCTGCGGACAACGCCTCTTAGGTGATGTATTGTTTTTTTTTTATGCAGCTAGGGCTTATTTTTGAGGTAGGGCTTATATTTCAAGCCCCCCTCCCAAAGATCCCAGGAAAACAGCGCTACAAAGTCACGTGACTTTGTGGCGACACAAAATCGCAATGTAGTTGCAAGAAAACGCAGTGATATTGCACAGAACACAGATGGGATTTTGCAGTGATTTGTTCACACCAATATCGCTGTTGCTTGTGTGAAAGAGGCCTAAAGGTCTCTTCTTCTAAAATAAACTGGCTCCTCTC
Source organism: Eleutherodactylus coqui (assembly GCF_035609145.1). Lineage (NCBI taxonomy): Eukaryota > Metazoa > Chordata > Amphibia > Anura > Eleutherodactylidae > Eleutherodactylus > Eleutherodactylus coqui. The sequence goes on along the minus strand of NC_089839.1, from coordinate 166,922,385 downwards.
ATTGATAGCAGCTCCATAACTACACTCAATGACAAAAAATATGTACCTAGAAGGAGTTGTTGGAATTGGATGAAACTTTATATGTGTGATTGTAATGAAATGAAAGTGATTACAATATAAGCCCTCATTTACACGGGCGTTATATCGCAGCTAATTTAGCCACCCAGAAAAATCGCGACCATCTGAAGCACTGATTTCCAATGTCTTCATTCAGTTGAACGATTTTTTTGATGTGCAAAAATGTCCGACCAAAAAATATAGCACATATGCACTTGAATTCAGCAACCGAAATTCCCTGCTAATGAAAAATATAGATCTTGCCCTATCTTTGGATCAAATTATGCGGGAGGCTCCATAGAATTCGTCAGAAAAGGGGGACAATTTAGTAGTGGCTAGTGCTTCTAAAAACTGTCAGGTGCCTCTAGTGAGGCATTTAATAGTAGTTCTGCTGACCGAGGGATTTGGGGGCTGCAGTGTAATTTCACTGCAAGATACCGCAGTCAGCCGTGTGAATGGACCGAAAAATTGCGAATAATACTCGCGGCTTGATTGCGGCTATTATTCGTCCAAGCAATTTCGACAGGGATGTGGGCAGCATTATAATGCATTGCCCGTGTCAAAGAAGCCTTAGGGTACATTCACACTAGCATGCGTGTTTGTACATAGATGCGCACGAAACCGCACACCCAGGTACGAGCACAAACACAGATGGATGCAGGTCCATGCAGCATTACTTTCAATGGGACTGCGGCTCCTGCCGGCTGCCCCATTGAAAGCAATGGTCTGCCGGCAACCCCTGCAGTGATTTTCAGGGAAGGGCTTTAAATATAAGTCGTTCCCTGAAAATCATTCCTATCTGGTGAATAAATAAAAAAATATAAATACTCACCTCTCCACCGCTGCCGCTGCTCAGACGCATCTAGCAGCTTGGGTCCCATCACTGTAATGAAGTTCATTCAACAGGTGGGGATTTAAAATCCCCGCCTGCTGAAAGGGCTGCGGCTGATTTGCTGAGCTCCGAGCCAATCGCAGGCAGTGCTCAGCCAGTCACTGAATTCAGCAGCGGACAGGTGAGTATATATATATATTTTTTTTATTGCAGTTAAGGATGATTTTTAGGGAAGGGCTTATATTTAAAGTCCTTCCCTAAAAATCCCTGCAGGGGTTGTCAGCAGCCGATTGCCTTCAATGGGGCCGCCGACAGCAGCTAAGGCAATGGGAGAACATTGCAAGCCTCCGCCACAGTGGTCACAACTGTCACAGCTGTGGCAAGAGATTCTTTACTCCCTGTGGGGAGTCCCCTTGTCACTGAACACTGTGATTGTACTGGGAATCCGCAACGGATAATTCCGCCTTTGCTGCGACAGATTGTCCGCTCTGTGTGGACGAGATTTTTGACAAATCTTATCCACATGACTGGCTAATCCCAGGATTAGCGGCCACGGCGGATTTGCCGCAGCAAAATTCCACAGGGAAATGTGTGGGTATCATAATGGATGTCCCATGTAGAAGAGCTGTGTGTGTGAGTGAATCAGGATGTAGCAGAACTGTGTGTCATGTGCTGTGTGTGGGGTTAGGATGGATGTAGTAGAGCTGTGTGTGTGATGTGTGTGAATCAGGATGTAGCAGAGCTATGTGTGTAATGTGTTGTCTTTGTAATGTGTGGGAATCAAGATGGATGTAGTAAAACTGTGTGTGGCATGTGGTAGAGCTGTGTGTGTAATGTGTGGGAATCAGGATGGATGTAGTAGGGCTGTGTGGGAATCAGGATGCATGTAGTAGAGCTGAGTGTGTGATGTCTGGGGATCAGAAGGATGTACCATGTAGCACAGCTGTGAGGCGCATTGCGCCAGCAGAAACACTGCTACTATAATTTCCCAATAATTACTAGTTACAAATATATCAGACACTTTATATCACGACAAAGCAAAGTGTTATAGTGGTTAAAAATGATCAGGATGGAAGTTTCACATCTTAGCACTTAACAAAGCTGCTAAAAGACCAAATAATTTATGTTAGTAGTTTGTCCTACGTCAGGGAAGCTGAGAAAACAAGAACTTACGTACATGGATTTGCTGAAATGTGAAATGCTGAACTGATGAGCACTGAATGTCTACATTATATGTGATGTGAAGTATCATATTCAGATAAATGTATAAAAGGTTTAATGAAGTAAAGTTAAATAACATGTATATCAAAGTGCAAATTATAAAATTTCATAACAGCTGCATATAAATATGTTTTAAAATTTGCTTTCTTTAATGTGTCGCAAACAAGATAAAATGCAAAAACAACCAAAACATTTAGATGAGGTAATGACTGTGATTTATTTTCTTTTAGTTAGTGGTCAGTTACAGAATGGAGACATACCCAGTAAATAAAAACAACCATAGAATACAAACAATAACTTTATTCACAATTAAACCTCCGCGAGAATAAAAGAAAAGAAAAAAAAGGGAGGAGAAGCTATTTTGAACTATCCATCGGTATTGGATATATGCAGCGTGGAATGCCAGTTGAGCCAAGGATACCATACTTTATGGAATTTTGCAAGGTATCTGTTATGTTGATAGACCACTTTTTCATAAGGTATAGGCATATACTGTATATACTCGAGTATAAGCCTAGTTTTTCAGCACATTTTTTTGTGCTGAAAAAGCCTCCCTCGGCTTATACTCGAGTCAGGCAAAGCTTAAAAAAACTCCATACTCATCGCCCAGCCGGCGTCTGTGTCTCCAGCTGTCATGCGGCAGGCTGCTTGAATTCTCTCCGCTGTCATCCCCGCCATCCTCTTTGCTCAGCTCTGTCATCCCCCGCCATCAGCGCTGTGTAAGTAAGAGCTGTGATTGGATCGAGCGTCAGCCAATCACAATCGGCGTTCGATCATTCACAGCCAATCAAGCTGCTTTAGAATTTTCCCCGCTGTCATTTCCCTGCTCGGCTTTCAAATCCCAAGCAATCAGTGCTGTGTAAGTTAGCACTGTGATTGGATCGAGTGCCAGCTGTGTTTGGCTGGCGCTCAATCCAATCACAGCGCTTACTTACACGGCACTGACAGAGCCAAGCAGAGAGGACAGCGGGGGATGACAGCGGGGAGAATTCAAGCAGCTTGTCGCACAGACACAGACGCCGGCTGGGAGGTGAGTATGGAGGGTTTTTTTTTTACCTTAGTATATACTTGAGTATAGCTTGGCTTATACTCGAGTCAGTAAGTTTTCTCAGTTTTTTTGTGGTGAAACTTATTGTCTCAGCTTATACTCGAGTATATACGGTAAATATTTATTACACAGAAATTCCTGATAGTCAGGACTGAACATTTGTATGAAAGCTCATTTGATCATCAGTCACCCAGTGTAAGACTGCACCTGCTTGTTTGTTGGTTGGTTGATCGCCACTTTTGTGCAGCCAAAAATAATAATTGCTGTTGGCTGCACATCTTACTTTGTTGACAGCAATGATTCTCTCTCCAGGATTAATGATTGCACAAACAATTGTTCTTACCCCCAATACAGCCTGATCAACCTGTGTACGTTTACATGGGTAGGAAACGCTGCTGAATTTCCACTGCAGTAAATTTCGCAGCACTTCCACATAGTAAAAAATCTGCATTGTAGATGTGGATTTTGACTGGGAATCAGCTACGTATTTGTAGCTGATTTCAGTAGCTACGTTGCTCTGCCTCCCCTCAGAATACATGGCACTGTCAGCGCATCACCTGATCAGCTGTTTGGCAATCACTATAGGCTACTGGGGTTAGGTCTGTAGCAGGGTATGCTGACAGCGCCATGTATTCTGAGGTGGGTAGTGTCATGATACAAATTCAGGGTACGATGCAGCAGAAGGAGTTACAAAACACTACAATATTTATTTATAAACTGAAGAGTAAAAGTTAATAATGTTATAGTAATACATAGGCAATTTTACTTGTGGATTTACCTACATCTTGCGGAATTTCTTGCATTCTTTTCCGCACACTTTAGTTGCAAAATTAAATTTCCTGTATGTTAGAAATCTGCTAGACCAATTCTGCAAGATGTGCTTATTTCCACAGCAAAAGAGTTGCTTTCTATGTATGTGGGACAGTAGGGATAGGAAATCACATTACATTCAAGCGGAGTGGCCTGTAAAAAATCTTGACTCTACTGAGAAAAATGTCTTTGTCAAGCCTCTCGTGAACCCAAAAGATTGTGTTCAGCATATTTGATTGAGTCGAGGGGGGCTGTCATGTTTGCATAAGTCTCCTTCATGTGAACTGCATGACCAATAGGAATAGAAGGAAGACGGTTGCCGTTGTGAAGTAATACAGCTTTCAAATTAAGCTTGGAGGAATCTATGAATAGCCTCCATTCAGTTGGATCATGGTTCAAATTCAAATATTTCATCAAGCCATTAACATCGCAGCAAACAACCAGATTGTTTTTCTTCTCAAAAAAAGGAAGCAGATCCCCCTGACGTTCTCTGTACTGTGAGACCCTGACATCACATTGGAGAAGATTCCATTGCTGTAGTCTTGACCCTAGAAGTTCTTTGACAAGTCAAAATCTCAAATGAGATCACTCAATTCCGCTTGACTCAGTCTGTGCGGTGTATCATCTTTTACCTCAAAGTCAGGGTCATGGGATGTGGAAGGCTTGTTGGGTTCTTCTTTTTCCACACTTTCTTCATTTTTTACTTCAAGCTCAAAATGTTGGGGTGGAGTAGGAACGAGTAAACTATCTGAATGTGGGATAGGTCGAGTAGCAGATGGAAGATTCGGGTATTAAACTGTTCCTCTTTTTTCCATTGACAATCCTGCCTTTATAGGGGGAGCCAAGCAGACATAGCAGTTATCTGTATGGTTTGTAGGCTCCCGCCAAACCATAGGCACAGCAAAAGCCATAGATCTTTTTTTATTTTTCAGCCATTCTCGTAGTCTAACCGAACAAGAGTTGCAACATATATGTGGAGCCCATGACGTATCCTGGGCCCCTGCCTTCATATCAGAATAGTGATGATAGCCAGTCTTCACAGGAGGCGTCAGATTGCGTTTCTGTGATGAAAATGTTATTTCACCACAAATGTAACAAAAATGATTCACTAAATTTACACATTTTGTGCCATTTTGATATAGCAAATGTTACACTTCAAAAGCACTCCAAAACTAGAAATAATGAAAAAAAGAAAAACAGAAACAATATGAAACTCAGTCATAGCAACATTTATCATGTTTGTAACCTACAAACATATGAAGAACGTTGTGTTATGTCAGTTGAGAGGTGTGACCACTCCCGCCTAAAAAATTCCCCCCAAATAAAAATGTAAACTCTAAAAAATGACATGTCACTATATCTCCAAAGCAAGAGCTAATCGATCATTTTTATGGTGGTTTTTGAATTCAGCTGATGGAAATATATAAGAATAATACGCAAATTTTAAGCCCAAAACAAAATCATTGTTGGGCAGTGCAATCATACCATGCAAAATAGTTAATAAATAACATTTACCATATGTGGTTCGTACCATTTTGAAAGCCTTTATTTCGGGTGTTAGAAAGCATGTAATTATAGCGGTAATTTTTCTAATTTTGATGAGAATATCCAAAATCTAATTTTAAGGCACCAATTCATTTCTGAAGTGACTTTCAGAGGCCTATATATTAGAAATGTGCATTAATTACCCTATTTTAAAAAGTGCATCCCTCTAAGTTTTCAAAATGGCATTTACAATTTTTGTTAACTCTTTAGGTGTTTCACAGTAACTAAAGCAAAGTGGATGATAAATTAGAAAACTTTATTTTTCTTGCAGATTTTCGATTGCAATATTTTTTTCTGTAATCCAAGAGAAGTTATCAGATAAACAAAACTCAATGTTTATCTCAATTATCCCACATGTCTGCCTAATGTGTAATGACTCAGACACAAGCCTCAGAAATGAAGGAGCAACTTGTGGATTTTGGGGTTTCCCTTTTATTAGGTTAATTTTTCATTGTCATAATCAGAGAACCATCATTTTTTTAGATTTTCCATCTACAACGCTGTGTGCTGGCTTGATTTTTTGCGGGATAAGTTGACATTTTCATTGGTCGTGCTATGGGGTGCAGATAACATTTTTGATTTTTTTATTGCCTTTTGATGGTTCGCTTTTGGCTGGATGCATTTACGTGTTCATTGGTACCATTTTGATTGTATGTCACTTATAGATAATTTTTGTATTGCGTGTTTTGGAAGCCAAGGTGTATAAAAAAAATGCAATTCTGACATTGTTTTTTACTTTTTCTTCACAGGCCGTTGACTTTGCAGCATAAGTGATATGTTATCATTATGCTTTGCGTCACTATTATACTGTTTTCTTTAGATTGTACGACTTTGGGGAAATTAAAGCATTGCCATATTCAAAGAGTAATGGTTTTTGTATTTTTCCATCTAAGGGGCTTGATTTTTACTGGATGAGTTGATATTTTTATTTGTACCATTTTGCGATGCATACAACATTTTGATCAAAATTAGCTATTTAGGTATGTTTTTTTAAACAGCGTTCACAATACGGAATAAATAGCATGATAATAGAATAAATAAATAGCATGATAATTCTATAGTACCGGTTGCTATAAATGCGTCAATACCAAATTGATGTTTTTTCTTTCATTTGCATTTATCGAATAATAAAAAGCATTTTATTGGAAAAATGGTGATTTTTGAATTCATTTTTTCAGGGAGAGGTTTTCATGTTAATATATTTCTATTATTTCTTTTTTTTTTACCATATTGGTACATCCCACAAGCGAACTTGAAGATGCGATCCATTGATTGCTTAGATAATGCACTGCACTGTTTATGTAGTGATGTGTACAGAATGTTATTCTCAGTGATGATACTAACCCTAACAGGCCACAGGTACACATTCGAGATGGATCACGATATAAATGTCAAGGTTCCTAGTGATGTGCACACATAGTGACTTCATCAAGGCCAGTCTCTCTTACAACCCAGTGCCAATGAAATCCATTGTTTCCTCTTTGGTATTGATTTATTAAAGCCGCCTGTCCACGGCCGTTGCGAAATATCGCCAGAGGGGAGCAACGCTATGGAAAGCGTTCACTGTGTTACCCGTGGTCGGATTATCACCGCGGGTAGTGCAATGAACAATCGCCCGTGGACAGGCAACCTTACTCTGCAGTGCACTCCACTCTCTCTCTAGCTCCAATGTAATTATTGTGCCTGGCTCTTGGTGCTCACCAGGCCAGTCCAACAAACGTCCCTTGAACAGCCTCATTGGCAGACTCTGGCAGTCTGCAACACCCAGGCAGTATCTCTCAGCACTGTCCACACACTCTGCACCCTCTCCACAGAATATTGGACCGCACCTCAGCTATAACTCACAGCCCCTGCTGCTCTGCTCTTTCCTGTGGCGCATCAGAAATCCTTTTCATATGGCACCTGTCACACCAAGAACATTCGAATACTCGCCAAGAGGTGGGGCTTCACCTAGAGCTTACAGTACTTCTATTTACTGGTGCTTATTTGCGCCTATGTTCACTGCCATGTGCCGAAATCTAACGCACACCTCTCTGTTTTCCTTTTTGTCTGACAGGGATCTCAGCATGGTCAATGTGGCCGCTAATCAGAGTAGCTTGGAGTGGATATAGTAGGAAGAGGAAAGTGGCGCTCTGCTGTCCCCTATTACATGATCAGCTAACAAACGAGCATTTGCTTGTTTATCAGGTGATCTAGTACAGCTTTACATGGGCTGACAGATGGGCAAATGAGCGGCCATAGGAACGTTCAGTGCGCAATTGTTGGCCCATGTAAAAAGAAGCACTGGCATGATGGTGGCTCTCCAGCATCAGGCTCTTAACTTGGAATTACTTTTATAACTACAGTTTCTGATAGTTGTAATCTCACCACTCCTCCCTATATGATGCCTGGGACATCTAGTTACCAGAGCTAGACAGTGGAAATAAATTATTACTTACATCAGATTAAAATTGCAGCTATTAAAATTAATAATTATATTGCTTTTTTCCCTCTCAAAATTGCCATATACTGTACACACACACAGGGAGAGAGAAAGTCTTGTGTCCAGGAATCCTAACAGAGCGTTGATCATGTTCTGCTTTTGAAGAGCCTTGTATGAGTGTGATAATTCCCGAGAACCTCCTGTCTAGTATTATGTGTGTGTAAGATGAGAAAAGGAAACATTTAAGGTAATATAGGTAAACTGCACATTTAAGCATCGGCTATTAAATTGCATGATTAACTTGAAGCACAATTGCTGGTCACCACTTTGCTGCAGCAATATGGAAATAGTTTGTGATTCCTATCCAATAATAGGAGTTAAGCAAAGTGTTTAATGTTCATTATATGAATTTATACCTTTTTTTAGTCTTGAAATCAACTGAATTGTGAACCTGGCAGCACATGAATAGCAATGAGGGCTTAAAGGATATTTTTCTGCATCCCTGTAGCTACTAAACCAGTAACATGGCAGAGATGGTGAGCTAGGGACATGTTATATATGCCTTTCCCACTGCTCAGCCTGCCTCAGGACCCCAGAACCCTCTTTTCAAGTCGTTGTGCGCTGTATGTAAATCACCCTGGAGTAATTCAATGGGCAGTTCACTGCTGATAGAGCCGTGCAACACAATCAGGTGCATGGCAGTGAATGAAAGAGCAAGAAGTGCCAGAAGATCACAGCGCGTGTCAACTCTGAGATAAGCCCTGCCCCCAAGGAGGGTGAGCCCAAAAATTTATCAGTGCTCCAAGCACTATATAAAAGGGATAATTGCTGCACCAAACAGGGAGAGCACAGGGACTGTTACTGTGAGGAGTGCAACAATCTGATGGGAGTGCATGGTGTCTGAGCACAAACCTAAAGGAGCTGTCAGTGCTATGCTGTCATTCAGCTGAGAGCTGCCCCTGATTGGTCCCTGCGCTGAGTCAATCAGAGGCAGCACTCACTCACCCATTCATGAATTCATGAATGGGTGTGAGTGAGAGCTGCCTCTGATTGGTGAGGCTGTGACCAATCAGAGGCAGCTCATTCAGCAGGCGGGGATTTTAAATCCCCGGCTGCTGAATACTACTCAGAGCAGTTCAGGAGAACTGACGGCCAGACGCGGCTGAACTCCGGCTGCAGCGGAAAGGTGAGTATACAATTTTTTTTTATTTTTACACATTTTAGGATGATTTTCAGGTAAGGGCTTATATTTTTAAGCCCTTCCCGAAAATTCATCTCGCGCTCGCCGGCAGCCCATTGCTTTCAATGGAGCTGGCTGTATTGCCGGCTCCATTGAATTCAATGGGCTAACATCGTTCTTCTCTGCCACAGCTGTTACAGCTGTGGCAGAGGAGAATGGTCTTTATGCTGACAGTGCGGGGGGGGGGGGGGGTGTCTCACTCTTGCCACTATTGTGGCTTAATAGTGAGACCTCGGAGCCCGAAATGCAGCCCTGCATGTTGCTCCTCGCCTGCCCTATCCATTTCTGTGTTTTTTACATGACTTTGGTGATTTGCTAAGATTTTCACAAATGAAAACCTTAGCGGAGCACCAGTCATATACAAAAATGCTCGAGTCGCCCATTGACTTCAATGGGGTTCGTTACTCGAAACGAACTCTCGAGCATAACTGAAAGTTCCACTCGAGTAACGAGCACTCGTGCAGTTTGGTGCTCGCTCATCTCATTCATAATAGATGCAATAGGGCATTGCCTTCTGTCAACCAAGGCTTGACTAAACAGCAGTACCAAGTACCAAATGTTGTCCACTGTGAATGTTCAGTAACACGGTCCTTGAGTTTAAAAATTTGAGTGTTAAATTTGTCGAAAGAAACTGTTTGTTATTTTACAATTTTTTCATCAAAAGTTTTTCTCGGTCTTAGTTGTTAATTCATTGTAACTGAAGTGATTTAAGAGTTGGTTAGCTATAGCTAGCTACAGGCGATTTGACAGTAACTGTTCAACTGCTTAGTTGCCATTACCACATTTATCCTTTGACTTTCCTTGTTTTGAGTAAATATTTTGTATTCCTGTATTCCTTGTCTACAAGGACAATAAGTGACTGGTGCTGGTATTTTTTTTTACTGGCCATATTAATGACCAGTAGGAATCCATTGTCAGCCCCAGTCAGCTGGGAAGCACCCCAACACCCTCAATCATGCACTTAACTCACTTTGCCCGCAGCTCCGATCCAGTGGACTCTGCTGCTGTAATCAGACTGTGGTCCTTGACATCTCCCCTGCAGCATCTGCGCTTATGAACGCAGATGCCGGAGGAGGAGAGATCAGGGGTTGTAGTCTGATTACAGTAGCAGTTCACCCAAGTGAAGAAAAAAAAAGAGATGTGAGGACTTTGTCCTTTGTTGGGAGTTATGGATTAACAATTTGAAATAAAAAATGGGAGTTCTGCTTATTTTTATATAGCAGGTGCAACCAACCCCAAGTGTCGTCACTTCCTGGGTGGACGTTTAGACAGTAAGTACCAGAAAGGTTGAAAAATTGGGGTTAAGGCGTGACTTCATTATATATACTCTTGCATGAAGTGGATTTTGCAAACTTGTCTGTTTATTTCTAATACCAGCAATTACTGAACACCTCTTAAGACACCAATTAGCACAACAGACATATGTTCCCAGCATTTACTAAAGAAGAGGTTTGCTGACCTCAAAACGCATATATTATATGTCCTGGTTTAAAAAAAAAATACAAAGAGGAGTTTGCTCAAAATCCACTTTGTGCAAGTATATATGTATCGAGTTCGCACCTTTAACCAAATTTTCAACCTTTCTGTTATCCACTATTTTTCTTGGTGCTAATTAGGGGGTCACTATTACTTCTGGGGGCACATACTATTGAGGCCCCTATTATTATTGCACCACTGAGAGGGGCACAAATACTAGTTGAGACTACTAGAATAACAAAGTTAAAAACATATGTCATGACAAGCCATGCCACTAACTAAACTCAAACCATGCCTCTAAACAATACCCTCTTTTGTCTTGGTCAGTATTTTTTGGTGACAAAGTCTACCCATAGACTATAATGGAAAGTACTTCTATACTGTATGTGCAGTCATCTATCTGCTGCAAACTGGGGAGAAGCACAACATAAAATGTAATATGTGGAGTCAAAGGCCACAAATGAGGGAATTGCTGTATATGACATGGGTTAGTATACAAGATTATGCTGTGTGTCCATATCAGAAAGGGTTTGCTAAATATTCCTAATGAATTGATGGATAGGAAGTGACATGTTGCACGGTATTTTGATAGAATCACAAACTAGTTATAACCAAATTAAACTATACAAAGTTCTGTTTTGTTACTAGAATCCTCACCAGTCTTTATGTTTGGGAGAACGGTATGTGGCATGTTTACACTTGGTGTGACAGTTCCATCGGTGATTACATTCCCCAAGTACTAAACTGGAAGAAGAGTTAGCTAATGTATTAACCCCCTAGTGCAAATATATAACTGGATTTAAATAATGTCACATCTTGTTAGCTATAATCACCATCAGTGCAACAACCGTATTCTGCAGAATCATTTTTTGGGAGGGGAAAGATTGCGCGTAAGTTGTAAACACATCAAAAACTCAGAAAACTGGAAAGTTGTATATCTGATTCTTCACGTCATGAAAATAGAGACCACTTACGTTGGCCGTGTAGATTTATCCACAAGCAGGGGGAATTTTCATATGGTTGCAAAAATGTTTTAGTTTAGTCTCATTTGGAGCAATATATATTGGGAGCAAGCTGGGGTGTGCCTTGCCTTTCTGCTGGCTGATGAACACAGATGGATCGACTTACTATGGAGTTGCACAGTTGCCCGCTGTGCTTTTTTGGCTGACCCTGGAGCAATATTCTGGCTATCACTGTATTCCCAGAACAATGCCGGGGAGCACTCTGTAGCTTATATTCTGACAATTAGTAATTATTAGGAAATTATAGTATCAGTGTTTCTGGTGACGCAATGTGCCACACAGCTGTCAATATGGTACATCCATTATGATCCGTTATTTTTGTCCTCCCCTTCCAAGAGCCCTAACTGTGTTGTTCTTCTGTCAGTCAGACTCTGTGCTTTATATTTGTTGTAGGACCTTCGATGGCGTCACCACGGGGGCAGAGCGATGACGTTACCAGCGGAGGGGCATCAGAAGCACTTACTCACATACAACAGACAAGTGGTTGTTAGTAGTTTGATTGGCCCCCGAATTCCCCTATACATGTTTTTAGAGGTTAGGAGAAATCAGAGTAGCTAGAGGAAACCCATGCAACCACGGGACAAACATCGAAACTCTATGCAGATGTTGACCTTGGTCATACGTGAACCCTGATCTGTCACAGCAATCCTCTGCATGCTTGAATGGGTATGATTTGACATCATGACTTCATGTTCCTCCCTACAATTTCCTTTTGCTTTAGACACTATGGGAGAAACATCTCCCTTATGCTACTGATAGGCTGGCTGAGCTGTCAATGGTCTCAGTCAACATATTAGTGTCCCTTTCAGGATGTTTATTCTGATGCCTCTATGCGGAGGATGCTGGTATAATAACTATTATAACTAGGGTTTATCTGCTTTGTTCTTAGGGATCCAATTCTGTCCTTGTAACTAAATATACAGCTTTGATACAAAGTTCAGGGATACCATTTGCATTCATAGGAAAAAATGTATTTTTCATATTTTGCCAGAATTTACTAAGAAAAGGATTAATAGAGATAGGATGAATATAGGTGCAGCATGTTGAAATACAAAGTTCAATACAATACAAGAAGTAAGCTCAGCTTCTCGCTTTTATTTTATACCTGCATAAGACGCATTTCGGAGCAACACCCCTTCCTCAATTATAGCTGGGGATACACCTTGTGTTAGCTGTTGGTATGTTCATGGTCTACCAGGCAGAGAGGCAGAGCTGAGTGGTACACCATGCACATACTAACAGTTAACACAAGGTGTAGCCCCAATAAAAGTTGTATGTACCCCAGAATAAAACCAATGGCAACTACAAATTGTCCTGCAAAAAAAAACAAGTCCTCACATCGCTCCATAGGTGGCAGAATAAAAATGTTATAAGTCTTTGTATGCAACAAAGCCAAAAATAGATTTTTTTAAAAAGTAACATTTTTATATAGTGCAAAAGTGAAAAAGCATGCAAAAATATACTTTTCCTTTCTCTGTAATTGTAATGAACCACAGAATAAACTTATTAAGCCATTTATACCACATGGTGAATGTTGTAAAAGTAAAACTAAAAAAACTGCGGTGTAATTGCCATGCTTTTTGAACATTCCCTTATAAAAATTCATAAAAGCAATACAATACAATAATAATAAAATATGTATCCCAAAATGGTACCATTAATAACATAACTGCAAAAAAACTCACAGGGTTATGTCAACAAAAAAATTAAAAGGTTATGGCTTCTGAAATGCGGAGATAAAGAAAACTCAAAAATCACGGTATCAGTAAATACCAAATTAGGTCAAGGGTTAAGGAAAAATAAAATGTCACTGCAAACATTTACTCTTTGGGTGGAAACAGTTTTTTCTTCTTATAGCCCAGTTCCAGTTTTTCATTTTGAACGCAGTCATTTTACAATGTATAATGCATCATACATAAGCAATCACTTTTAAACTTTTTCGAGCGATAGAATTGCTGTTTGTCTGGAACCACATTGTTATGCTTCACTCTGCCATAATGCTGCAAATGATACCTGCGGCTTCTGTTACAGGAGAATTACAAGCTAATAACTTACTGTTATTGCTCTCATCCCTCAGGCTGCATTGCCAAGCAGAAAATAAGCCACTTCTGCTTGGAATTAGCCAAATCCATTCAAAACAGATTGTCATCTATAGCTTCGTGGAGGTGATTATCGGTTTCAATTGTCTGACAACGAGCATGAGGGGTCTCAGGATTTCCATCCCTCCAGTCATTAAACATATGTCAAGCTAAAAGCAGTAGCGGTAATTTCTGCAATTACCTCCCCATTATTGTTTCCTTTGCACAAATTAACTATCCAAAATTGCAACCACAGGCTGCACCCCATGCAATTCAGTATTGGACACGAAGGATTTACAACTATAACGCAACAATTATTTCCAAAAATAAAAGCTAAATAAAGATGGAACCCACAGATCAACCTCCTTTAGGGCTCAGTCAGACGGGCAAATTTTTCACGCATCTATAGGCGCATTTTCAAAACAGATCTATTAGAACCAATGCTTTCCAATGAAAGCGGTCACATGTCTGTTTTTTCAAGCGTTTAAAATTCGCATCTGCAAAAGATAGGACAGCGGGTTTTTTTGCGTGAAGCGATGTAACTTTGACAGTAGGAAATCCTACTGTCAAAGCCCTTAAATAAGCCCTAGCTGCAGGAAAAAATAGTAATAATACATCACCTAGAAGCGCTGTCATCACCGAATCCGCGGCACTCTTCTCTCCGGATCCGCGGCACTCTTCTTCTTTATCTTCTTCTTGATTGAAAAATCCCCGCCTCCTGGAAGAGCTGCCTTGCATTGGCTGAGCGCTTTGACCAATCACAGCACTTCGAGGAGGCGGGGATTTTTCAATCCCCCCCTTCTAGGTGATGTATTACTATTTTTTTTTTTATTTGCAGCTAGGGGTTATTTTTCAGGTAGGGCTTATATTTTAAGCCCCACCCCTCCAAAACTCTTTGCGGGTGTTGCCTTCATCCCATTGCTTTCAATAGGGCTGCAGCAGCTATTCAGAGCACAGTGTTCAATGATAAGGGGACTCCCTGTGGAGATGAAAGAGTCCCCTGCCACAGATTGCGCTTCTCTGCCACAGCTGTGGCAGGAGATTCCTTTATTCCCGCGGGGAGTCTCCTCATCACTGAACACTGTGACAGTGCTGTCCCAGTGTTAAGTGATGAGGGGACTTCCCAGGAGGATGAAGGAATCCCCTGCCACAGCTGTCACAGCTGTGGCAGAGGAGCGCGATCTTCTCCCATTGCTTTTTTTTTATGTGGCTGGCACTGCTGCCACTGGCCCCATTGGCAATAAAGTGAAGCCCCTGGATGTGACAGTATCCAGGGATTTCACATACAAGGAATCCCTTTCTGCAGCTGTCACAGCCACAGCACGGGATAGCGATCCTCTCCCATTGCTTTCAATGGGGCCGCACTATTTATGTGCAAATTTTACTATCGTGTGACTGCGTAAGAAGTGCGAATTAAAAATGCGTCTGAAACTTCAGTCACTCGTTTTTTTATACCTGCGTTCTGCTGTTTTTTTCACGCACCCATTCATACGTGAAAAAAACGCTCATCTGACTGAGCCCTTAGGTGGTATATTTATTCACTTCATATCCAGAATAATTACTTGTCATGTCCTCTGATCAGCAGGGCTGACTGCATAGGAGCCACAACCTCACTGATTCTATTGCACCTCTTCTTTTTTTGTACAGCCCACTTTTCCCCTTACAGACCTTGATTAAATTTGGATTCCTGCACTTTGAAACTGTCAAATGGGCTGTCTGCTCCGCTCGCTGTCAATTAGTGATGTCAGCTTCCAGACGTCAAAGGAGACCTTCCACTTGACAGATTCAAAATACAGGGATCAGAATCTAATGGAGCATGGCACAGGGAATGGAGGGATTCAATAAGGAAAAGAGGAAGTGCCATAGAATTAGCGGGAACTCACAGCTGGGTCCCCTTAAAAAGTAACTTTTATTGATATGTAGTCTATATATATAAAGACGAAAGCCCTCACTGACTCACTGACTGACTCACTGACTGACTGACTCGCCAAAAGTTCTCCAACCTCCCGATGTCGTAGAAACATGAAATTTGGCACAAGCATAGATTATCTCCAAAATAGGAAAAGCAATTGGGTCCCAACTCGATTATTCAATTCTAGCGCAAAAGAATTGGCATCGAAATTTTACGTACATAATCTAAATCTGTCACTTCCCAATGCCCTAGAAACTTAAAATTTGGCACGGGCATCGATTATGACATAAATAGGAAAAGTTGATGGGTCCCAACTCGATTATTCAATACTATGCGCAAAAGAATTAGCGTCCAAATTTTACGTACGGAATCTAATTTTCTCACTTTCCGGTGTCATAGAAACAGGAACTTTGGCACGAGCATTGATTATGTCATAAATAGGAGAAGCTAATGGGTCCCAACTCCATTATTCAATTCTATGCGCAAAAGAATTAGCGTCCAAATTTTACGTATGGAATGTAATTTCTTCACTTTCCGGTGTCATAGAAACAGGAAATTTGGCACGAGCATTGATTATGTCATAAATAGGAAAAGCTAATGGGTCCCAACTTGATTATTCAATTCTATGCGCAAAAGAATTAGCGTCCAAATTTTATGTACGGAATCTAACTTTCTCACTTTCCGGTGTCATAGAAATGTGAAATTTGGCACGAGCATTGATTATGTAATAAATAGGAAAAGTTAATAGGTTCCAACTTAATTATTCAATTCTAGCGCAAAAGAATTGGCGTCGAAATTTTACGTACGGAATGTAATTTTTTCACTTTCCGGTGTCATAGAAACGGCAAATTTGGCACGAGCATTGATTATGTCATAAATAGGAAAAGCTAATGCGTCCCAACTCGATTATTCAATTCTAGCGCAAAAGAATTGGTGTCGAAATTTTACGTGCGGAATGTAATTTTTTCACTTTCCGGTGTCATAGAAATGGGAAATTTGGCACGAGCATTGATTATGTCATAAATAGGAAACACTAATGGGTCCCAACTCGATTATTTAATTCTATGCGCAAAAGAATTAGCGTCCAAATTTTACGTGTGGAATGTAATTTTCTCACTTTCCGGTGTCATAGAAACGGGAAATTTGGCACAAGCATTGATTATGTCATAAATAGGAAAAGCTAATGGGTCCCAACTCCATTATTCAATTCTATGCGCAAAAGAATTAGCGTTCAAATTTTACATACATAATCTAAATCTCTCACTTCCCAATGTGATAGAAACATGAAATTTGGCACGGCATTGATTATGTCATAAATAGGAAAAGTTAATATGCCCCAACTCGATTATTCAATTCTATGCGCAAAAGAATTAGCGTCCAAATTTTATGTACGGAGTCTAATTTTCTCACTTTCAGGTGTCATAGAAACGTGAAATTTGGCACGAGCATTGATTATGTCATAAATAGGAAAAGTTCATAGGTCCCAACTTGATTATTCAATTCTAGCGCAAAAGAATTGGCGTCGAAATTTTACGTGCAGAATGTAATTTTTTCACTTTCCGGTGTCATAGAAATGGGAAATTTGGCACGAGCATTGATTATGTCATAAATAGGAAAAGCTAATGTGTCCCAACTCCATTATTCAATTCCATGTGCAAAAGAATTAGCGTCCAAATTTTACGTGCGGAATTTGATTTTCTCACTTTCCGGTGTCATAGAAACGGGAAATTTGACACGAGCTTTGAATATGTCATAAATAGGAAAAGCTAATGGGTCCCAACTCGATTATTCAATTCTAAGCGCAAAAGAATTAGTGTCCAAATTTTATGTACGTAATCAAATTCTCTCACTTCCTGATGTCATTTTATATAAAGGAAACGTCGCATGGTTACCTCCCCGTGGTGTTTCCTGGGTAACGCAGAGAACTATGCAAAATGGTGAACATATTTTTTTCCTCAGTATCTCTAAAGTAACCACGACTTCATAAGATTTTCCGTGTGAACACCAGATAAACACCAGTACCAAATTAACTCGGGCGAAGCCGGGTATATCAGCTAGTAAAATATATTGTAGTAGCTATGAATTAAAAAAGATTAGACTCTCAATATAGTAAATGAGTGTAATATATTAGACAAAACCAGTCTAAAAGAAACAATATCCTGCCTTGCTAAATCAACTAAAGCTCCAATACCCCCGATGATGCCAGAGTTCTGGTGAAACATGTTGGGGGAGCTCGTCTTTTAGCACAGAGCCTCATATAGTCTATCCTGCTATGCTTATGTCAGACTCCGTTTATCTGGCAGCATTTATCAAACATGCTTGCAGTTTATGCAGGGATCTAATCACTTGCTGAAGCTTCAGTATATAGCAGTGTACTGCTGCATAATAGTACGCACCATTTGCAGCAAGTGTTACAGTCATGACCCTGATATTTGTGCACAATTAGCAATGCAGAATATTGTTTCTTTTAGACTGGTTATCTCTAATATATTACACTCATTCACACTATATTGAGACTCTGATCTTTTTAATTCATTGCTACTACAATACATTTTACTACATATCAATAAAGGTTACATTTTAAGGGGACCTAACTGTGGGTTTCAGCTTATGGCAAAGGCTGTGGTGGGATTGGTTACAATTTAATGCTAGTGGGCCCTTGAGCCCTCAGAATTAGCGGGGCCACAGCTGCTATGTGCTGACTCGCTGATCAGAGAACAGGACATGTCCTCTTTAATGGCCAACCATTGTTTATTCCCATTATTTTCAGTACATTTAGGACTTAATTTTTAATCTTTTCTTTAGGGGTAGACGGATCCAATAGTGGAATACACCTATCAGGTGAGTGAGGAGTATGCATGGCATTATAAGTCTCCTCACTCACCTCCTAGGTGTCTCCACACACCTTCTAGGTGCTCTCCTTAAGGAGACATCATACCTTTTCTGGCCCACATCACAGAACTTTCACTAGCCAAGCTAGAGACTTACTGCACACTAATAAGGGGCAAAAACCCTGAAATAGCTGTCTGTGTGTAACATCCTATGAGAGGCTATGTGTATCAGTGTCACAGAGAAAGGAACACTGTGGGTATGGCCGGAGGCCTAGTCCTTGTCACAGTGTAGCCGAATGGTAACACAGGGGGAATGCTTATGGAAGTATGCATGTATATCACGTCATGACGCCACCGTTCCCACACCGTTATTCTATGCGGCGTAGTAATAAAACACCGGAGAAGTGTATCGTACCTCGGGTCCTCAGGAACAGTTGAGGCCCGGTAAAACCTTACTTGAATAAACTTTGCATACAGGTAATTACAGGTACATTCACAGCAGTAGTTACAGGCAGCAGCTCAGAGGTTGAGAAGCAAAAATACACAGGAACAATACGGCCCTATAGTCCACGTTATCTATATGTCACGGGCCTGGACATGAAATATACTATGGAGGAGGTAAAAAGACAAGATCCTCTCCACATACTCTCTGGCAAGAAATCACTTAGAAGAAGGCTTAGCCTAGATGCACCGCACACATTCTCCACGTGGGTGTCAAAATCACGTATCTCTTTTTGGTGATCCTATTGGCAGACGGCCACACAGGAAAAAATAAACACCTGTAGTGTGAACGGGTACTTGGTGGTGTGAAGTAGGATGATGGGGGTTGTGCGCTCTCTCTCTCTCTCTCTGGACTGGACTCACGCCTATTACATCCACTCTACATATGCTACAGGTAGTCGTTCCTCTTCCTCCATCTTCACCAAGATGCATCCACATGAAACAATACATGTATGACAATTATGGAGGGGACCAGGATGTTGTTCTGGGACACTACATGTGTATGGTTTTTTGGCTTGGTTTTCAATTCACAATTATTGTTTTGAAGACTTGTTTAAAAGGTCTGACATTGATTTGAAGGAATTTTGCCATCCAATAGGTGGCGCTGCAAAGGTATTGCTTCATCTTCCTAATTTGCATATGTGGCCTGAGTAACACAGTTAGTTGGGATGGCTGGGCCTGCAGGTTATGTTGTTTTATCTTAAAATGAATGATGAAGGAAGAAATGAACAAATGCCCCTCCTGTCCCTTCCTCTTTCTACAGTATTTCACTATATAAACCTTTAAACTAACTAACAAATATTCTCAAATTCAATGAAATGTCTTTTTTAGAAGACCACTCATATGGTCAAAATAGGCCATTGAAAAAACTCTGACATAGATGAGAGGTGATCTTCTCAAAGCGGTGCTTTAGGGCTTAGTCACATGGGTGCATCGGCGCCCGTGTTACTGTAGCAAGAAGACGGACACACTTCAGGACGGACGTCTCTCTGCAGCGCTGGAAGAAAGAACATGTGACTGGCTTGATTGCTGGTCATATGTTCTTTCTTCAGCGTTGCGGGGAGTCGTCCATCCTGAAGTACGGCCGTCTTCTTCCTGCAGTAAGGGCTCAGTAACACGGGCGCATTAGCGTCCGTGTGACTAAGGCCTTAGAAAAAGTTTCACTGTTTCTTCATTGATCACAGAAGGACTAATAGAACTGAACCACCTTTTAGATATTATTTAATCTAACAAAAATTTATTTGAAAAGTTAAAAAAGTATAACCTAAAAAATTAATTACTGCTTTTTGTACCATCAAGGATCTGTTCATGTTGGGTAGCCAATTCTATTTTGTCTTCCATTTAAAACCCAAGTTAATATTTCCATAACGGCTTTCTCGTATGCACATGTGTCTTTCAGCAGGATAAAGAGCAGGGAAACAGCTGGGTTTTGAAAATGGAATCAGCAAAATACATCATGTAAAAACATTATTTCACAAGTGTGATATAAGGGAATAGACCACCCCACAAGGTGATTCTCACACTGAGCCAATTCTTTCAACACTATAGTGAAATGTTTAAATTCAAGAAAATTCAAATTTCACAAAGTGCCGCCGTAGCCAAAATAATCTTTTTTATTTAAGGATTTTGTTTCTAGGTTTGTGCATAAAATGCATTATTTCATCATCATGCCTTTATGTCCTTGTAGAGAGATATCTTAGCTCCCATGAAAAGTATAAAAAGCGCTACAAAAACTATTGTATATTGGGATTTCATCAAGTGGTCTATGTTAGAAGAAAACTATAGCTAGACTATAAACTCAATTGGGTCCTGGCATTGATTTCAATGTGTTGTAAAATAACATAATTGTGTTATTATAACTTCTTTACTTGAATTATGATAACCATTTTGAGCAAGTTCGTATAAACCAGCCTAAGGCCGGACTCACACGAGCACATGGTCACAGCGCATTACTAATACACTGTACCAATCTCCCATAGACTTCCATGTTGCCATTTGAAATTGTCTGAAACACGCAAGCAAGAAAAATCACATTCCATATTTGCGCATATAAAGTGTGCATACATGCCAAGGTAGTGCATGGTGATTGGCGGCACGCAGCAAGTATACAGTGTCATTGTGAATTTACTGCATGCTGCCTCGAGCGTGGCATTCAGCAGATTACAGCCACCTGAGCCCAGTATAAGTCCACATACAAAGAAAAATAAATTTATATGTCATTTGTTTTAGTTAATGTATTTTTTATCATTTTTTAATTATGTTATGTTTTATTGGTGTCTAAGAGAAAAAGTTAAATTCAGAATTATACCAAACTCTTGTTACAGAGAGAGAAGGGCATTGTGGGAGTTCAGGTGACACCATATGGCTCTGTTCCATCTGAGTTAGAGGTTCCAGCACTGATCCACTTTGGACAAAATAGCACACCATTCTGCATTACTTGATCACGTAAAATGCTAGGTGGTGTGACAGAAACTCAACAGACCCGAACCGACCCCATTACAGTCAATCAGGTCTGTTAGGGTGCAATTCATGTCCATGATGTACCAGATCCAGGACTTCCATTATTTTTATTGTTTGTCTCCCATGGGCTGTCACTAGTATCATAAAGAGGCCAGGTGTCAACTGTTTAATACTGGCAGTTAGCTTTTATTCAGTGTTGAAATCCAGAAACAAGGTTTCGGGTTCTCTGCAGCACCACTATCAGATAAATGCGTTACACAGTACTCATGTACTTCAATGGGCTGTCCATGTATAGATGTATAGGTCCTCCTGAGTATAGGGTATTTAACCCTTTCCAATCCACTGTCTGACGTCTAAAGACATTCTGATTGAAGGCTGTACAGCTCCGATGTCGGAAGACGTCCAGCAGGGTATTCTTACTGTATATTACTGGCCGCTCTGTTGTCGGGGGCCTCTCCAGCATGTCACATACTCACATACTACAGTACTGGCTCTAGCCAGCAGATGGCGGTATTGTATAACGGCAGAAAGAGAAAGTTCCCTAGGAAACCCTGAATCCAAAATTGGATTGCAAGGGGTTAAAATTGGGAGATTATCACCCGATTTCTTGATGGAAACAGTGAATCTGGGTGATAATCAGCCTTTGAAATTGCTCACTTACCGGAATCGCTAAGCTAAAACCCAAGTGACTATTGGCCCATGTAAACAGGAGACTCCTGTTTTCTTCAAATGGCTGCAGGAGGGCTGGAACAATCCCATTGTTCTGTGTATGTGGATCTTGAAATGCTCACTGTAGCTACTTGAATAGCCTTGAATAATGTGGCTCCTGAAAGGTGAAGTCTCCCTACTCTTTTCAAAACCATAAAACCCCTATAATCTACAATGATAGGGTCCTGGCTAGAGTAATTTAAACAGGTAAAAAAGGGTTTACAGAGATGCACAGTGTTAGGACAAAAACACAAGGGTGCACACGCTAATTCGCTCGCCGCTAAGGAACATATTAGCACATAAACATGCGTTGTATTTTTTTTACTTTTCAAACTACGCGCTAGTGCTTGCGAGTTTGAAAAAAAAAAAAGCCGGAAGATAGGTCATGCAAAATAGTTTTTCTACATGCAACAAAGATAGGGCAAAGTCCTATCTTTTCTTGCACTTAGTTTTAACATACAAGAATCCCGATAGTGAAAACGAAACTTTTGATATCAATGGTTTCTTTTTGTCCCATTATGCGGCTGTGATTTTCATGACCACATAATGGGACTAAAACACGTCCATCTGTTGAAGCCCTTAAAGAATGGGATATAGAAGCATTCTCCAAACAAAACTTAGAAGAGTTCTAAAAAAGACCATCTCAAGCAGGCCCAAAGCATTAACGTTTACACCCCCATTATTTAGACCTTTATTATATACAAAATGCCAGGATACATGATGTACGAAAGTACTTACAGAGCACCGGGACATGATTCACTCCATGATTACAATAACATGTTAGGAGCATTTTATCTTGGAGTTTGTGGAATGTTTTTTAAATCCCGGTGCTAATGGAAAGGAATCCATCACCACATTTTCAAAGAACAAATTATTTAGGATTTGCTCAACATGAGGATAATCACTAAATAAAGACACTTAGATCCTATTGTTTTGACTGATGCCATTCAGTTTTACATAGGCAGCCCAGGCAGATGGCCTAAGTGGTGAACCTAACCAGACAGATGGATGTGTCCTACCGATACTAGTATAGTCCAGGGGAATATTTAGGAACTGCGTAAATGTGTCTACAAAAGCTACAAACAGCTGTACTTCTTCATAAGGAGGAAAATTCAAGTGCGTGGATGGAAAGTGATATTACACACTTGTGTACACTTACATGAAGTTTCAAGGGCTGAGAAACTTGTAAGTGTAGGTAGTACACATTGTACCTTGGCATTTCTATAAACAATCTAATAAATGTAGAAGGCATCTAACACATGGTCCAAGAGTATGTAGAACAGTAGTCTATGTAGAACAATAGGATTGAGATCATAGATCTTTGCACAACCAATTTTTTCTTGATTAAAAGTTTCTTACTTTTTTGAGTCTATAGTTTCTATACAGAACTATGTGTCTCCATGGTTACAGACTACAAATAAACATTGTGTAGTCTGATCCTGCATAACCTTGTAACGCCTGACCGCACACAGGCCCCCTTCCACAGAGCTGTAACCAACCTGTGATTTGACTACCCAATTAAGACAAATTACTTTATACAAATAAATAATATAAATAACGACATAACTAGACAGTTATAAATAGTAAATAATAAATAGTAATAATAAATAATAATATAGTAAATAATATTAGGAAAGGGTTTTGAAGGTATACTATTGTTTATCACATTGCAACATTAGCACCTCCACTCCGACCATCAGCTGTACAACGCCAAATCAAGGACACTTCCAGCTGAACATTGCCCAAATTACAGTCCTAATGACACTTCACCACAGTAGGGAAACATTCCAGTAAATTCAACACATAACAATATAACTTGGGGGATTCCCATACCGGTGATGGGACCCCATTTACCACTAAATTGCCTCCTTCAAA
Organism: Eleutherodactylus coqui; assembly: GCF_035609145.1. Classification (NCBI taxonomy): domain Eukaryota; kingdom Metazoa; phylum Chordata; class Amphibia; order Anura; family Eleutherodactylidae; genus Eleutherodactylus; species Eleutherodactylus coqui. The sequence continues at coordinate 166,898,347 of NC_089839.1, read as the reverse complement.
GACTGCACTCCTGGCAGCTACTATGATAGCTTCTTCTTAATGAAAGGACACAACAAAGATAATATTCCTTAGGGTGGGTGGTGGAAAACCTCTCCAGTTGGCCTACTGTTGATTCATGGACTCCTCCCTGAGATTATATAATGATCCCCTCTGGTCCACCAACCTATTAATCAGGTAAGAGCAACTCCCCCTACCCTTTCCTCCAAAAAAAACCCTACAACTCCTCTTGGTCCTACATCTTCCACATGTCCAATTCAATCCCTTTTCTGCTGCCTCATTAAATATACACTAGGCTTTTTCACATCCTTTTCAATTTATGGAGCCCTCCCTTGAGCTGCGCTTCAATCCTGGCCTATGCTGTCATATAGTTTTAAATCACCTATTTCTTGGTTACCTACACAATGCATAATATTAAGTAGGGGAAAGATGTGATGGAGTATGACTGTAGAATCAGACTCAAGTAATTTCTGGGATCAACAATAGAGTACTTTTTTTTTTCTGTTGACTTTCTTTCATTTTTATTTACTTCCAAAGCACCCCTTTATAGACCTGTAATTTGGTAAATCCATATCTGTTCTAGTTATCCATTTCTCATAAAGGTGCCCATAAAAACTCTCATTGGATTCGTAGAATCATAGAATGGTAGAGTTCGAACGGACCTCCAGGGTCATCTGGTCCAACCCCTTGCTCAGTGAAGGATGCACTAAATCATCCCAGACAGATATTTGTCCAGCCTTTGTTTGAAGACTTCCATTGAAGGAGAACTCACCACCTCCCGTGGTAACCTGTTCCACTCATTCATCACACTCACTGTCAGAAAGTGTTTTCTAATATCTAATTTGTGTCTCCTCCCTTTCAGTTTCATCCCATTGCTTCTAGTCTTTCCTTGTGCAAATGAGAATAGGGCTGATCCCTCTGCACTTTGACAGCCCTTCAGATATTTGTAGACAACTATTAGGTCTCCGCTCAGCCTTCTTTTTTGCAAGCTAAACATTCCCAGATGCTTTAACCGTTCTTCATAGGGCAGGATTTGTAGACCGCTCACCATCCTGGTAACTCTTCTCAGTTACCCCAACTTTGAATGCAAAGTTCGCAGTTATGAGTTACTTAGTTATGCAATTTTAAATAGCTTGTTCCAATATCGCTGCACAAACAGACTGATTTACTGTTTAGGACCAGAAGAAAACTGGGTAACAATTTCTGTTGGCCATTATAATGTCAGCATATTAGCCGTAATAATAGAAAACTGCTGACTAAACTACTTATTAATGTGTCAGAAGAGGACAACTGAATTATTGTATAGTGCAGTGTCCAAGTGAGATGCGCCAAAGCAGAGGAGACCACGGGAATTGCGAGATGGATTTCACGGGTGGCTCTGCAATCTCTCCCAACAATGGCAGCAATGGTGTACTAGTTAATGTATGTCGCTGCACAGTGGCACAAAATACACATAAATCTCCTGTTATAATAACGCTGGTTTGTCACGTGATGCCAGCACTTCATCCGGGACTACGGTAGTCAATGGCGGAAATAATTTGACATGAGTCCTGGTAGCTGTTTTGGTTAGCAAACCAGAAGTGCAAACTTTACTTCAGCTTTTAACGTAGTTGAAACACGATACAATTAACAGTTGCAGTCTTGCAGAATAATAGCAGAGCAAATAGTTATACAGTTGATTTCCAAGTAAATACAATTTCCTCTCCCATGTTCTCTCTCTATTTGAACTTGGAATGTTACCTAGTGTGAATTCCCACAGTGCTAGTTATCTGTGAGGCTTACTGGAAGTGAATTATGCAGGTGGTGAAATTGAAACTAAGATGGCCGCTGTACTACCCCTGGCTTTGCATTCACCGGGTTTTGTGTAACTCACTGTTTTAGTGGAAAGACTTCAACCTTACTCCTCCACACTGCCGGTAAGACTAGGGAGCTGGTGAATCCTGGCTTCCCTGAAGAGAAACACTTACTTCAGTTGCTCGCACTGCAGACCTCTTCCCTGCATGTCCTCCTACGATGACCTCCTATGCAGACTGACTACTGAAGACTGATCTGACTCATCCTTCACTTCCTGCCTTGGTCCTGCACTTTCTCTCCTCCCCTCAGCATACTGGCTCACTGTGTAGTTTCCCTATCCAATCAGTGAAGGCATGACATACAGCCAATAAGCAGCCAGCTGTTGCCAAGCTTTTAGCTTAGGAAGGGGAGAAATAGTGTTTCCTTGAAGCACATAGGAAGGTGTGACAGGATAATGATTTTGTGGCTATTCTGGAGGACCCTCTGGACCACTACAGTTGTATGTGTGAATTATAATAAAAAATGCTCCTTAAAGAGGTTATCCAGACTTAGAAAAACATGACTGCTTTCTTCCAAACACAACACCATCCTTGTCCATAGGGTTGTGTGTGGTTTTGCAGCTCAGCTCCATTGAAGTGAAGAGAGCTGAGCTGCAATACCAGACACAACCAATGGACAAGGGTGGTGCTGTATTTGGAAGAAAGCAGTCAGGTTTTTCTAACTCTGGATAACTCCTTTACTGGGTCAATACATTAAAAGTCCAATTTCTGATCATTAGCCGATAAAACATAACAAAATTAATTATGTACTTTTAGTAAAAGATCATGCCTTGCAATGAACAAGTATGGCAAAACGTCACCAGGGTGGTGATATATTAGAGTCATTGCTTAGAGCTAAGTGCATGCCATATTTGGGGATGTTTATAAGTCCTTCTAAGATGCAGTCTGACACTAAAAGGGTCAAAATTGACCCCTGGAACATTAGTATCAGTGTTACTCTGCATTGAAGCATTACTTGGTGCAGACTAGTGCATTCCAGGGGATCTATTTGTATGTAAAATATGTTCTTGATCATTTACACTGTGCACCTCTGACTTTAAATTAAAAAAGAGTATTCATTTATCATTTCATACAAAGAAACTTAGTTTACCTCTGACCTCCCACTCCCTGAATTTCAAGGGGCAGCCCTTTAGGACTCATTTCTGGTAGTCCACTTTAGAGCCATATAAAATGTCACTACTATAGTGTGCCCTATTAATGTCACAGGTGGTGGCACGTTATGTTAATGCTTGCCATCTGGTGGCAGAAACATAAAATGCAATGGGTTTCATAGCAAATGCTTGTTCTCTCTAATGCCCTACATCTCATGAAAGAATATCATATAACAGGCAACAGCTGAAATGCAATAGGTGAAAAATAACAATTCCAATTAGGTATTCTGATATATCCAAATTTACCATCATGCACTATATAGTATGCTTTAAGCAATGGGCAGATTAATGTAGTCGATTACAGATCTATGCAGTTAATGTACACAAAATTTTGAAAAACATGTATTACTCCTAACATGTAATATGACTGATTTGCTAGTCATTCAAGGCATCTAACAATCACCGACTGAGACTCTTGCCTAGAAAGTGCTCTACTACATACTTAACAAGTGCTTATCGTATATAGTAGTGAGGGTCAAAAAAAACTGGTATCTCGGCACCACTCTCCGATAAAGGTTGTAAAACAGTAGGATGTAATATCCACATTCTCTTTTATTAAATAAATTAAAAAACAGCATAAAATACGCATTTTGGGACGTACCCCTTCCTTAGTCAAGCTGGCTAAGACATCACTCTTGGGACTGGGAGGATATAGATCTAAAAGTGCTGGTGGTACTTGGAACGCAGAGGACTGAGGCTAGGAACACCAGGAGAAGTAAAAGTTGCTCCTTCTCACATATCTAGCTCTCCCACCATTTGTGGGTCCATCTGGTTGGCAGCACCTCCATTATCTATTCTTTGCAAACGTTTCTATGACCTCTGAATTCTGGATATTTATCTGGGACTTGAGACTCTAGCATTATTGGGTTTGCTCCACTCTTTACCTTTCTCCCTATTGCATATAGTAAGTAATGAAAATGTGGGATTTAGAAAGAATTGTTCTTTTCAGGATGATTGTACCAGCCCCACAGAGTGTCACCTATGTAGACATGCATGGAAGATAACATACTATCCCAAGAAGGTCATAAAGGTGATGAGGTTATGCAAAAAGCCATGAAGTAGTTGCCCAATGAGTGGAATAATAACCAGAGAAATTTCTATTCAGTGTAGTGCCATGTATGCAGGTTATATGTTCTAGAGGGACTAAAGGGCCTTCTGAGACCAGAAATAACTGTTATGTCTGTGTGGGATGTGTTGGTAATGTCTCACAAAGACGAAAATAAGCACGAAGTACAAACATGCATAACACAAAATAGCCTACGGAAACATAAAAAAAGGAACCTGACACCTCTTAGACATGGAAAGACACTACCTACTAATCACCCTGGTGAGGGTAGCCCGCATAAGGCACCTAGGGCAACTCTGACTCTCCCTAGATAGTGAAAAGGGAAAGTGGCAAATGTAAGTTGATACTAAATAATATACAACCACTAATGCAGGGAACAAGATGTCAAACACCCCAGATAAATAAATGAATAACCAACAGACTTATCTTAACAGATATGCAGGTAAGGAGCCCTCACAACTAGATCAGGACCACCTTCTGACTGGGAGTCTACAGCCAGGTCAAACAGGAAGTCAGATAAGATTCAAACAGATGTCACATGCTGCCTGAAAAAATAGGACCTGGCCTATATTTGGTGCGTGATACGCAGGAGTTTCCATTGACTCCTATGGGAGCTGGAGTTTAGCAGCGTGCAACGCTTGGAAAAGAATATTACAAGTCATTAGGAGAATTTCTGCCGATTGAGGGAATTCCAAACAGCAGCAGTACCGCTCAACCCAGAAGCACATTTTAAATGTCCCGCTGTAAACTTCTGTTAGTCCCTGCAGGGATGAGGGGAAGCTCGAAACTTTAGTGCATCCCCTCAGGGGTTCCCCTCAACCTCGGAGAACTAATAGGAGTTTACAGTGGGACATTTAAAATGTGCTTCTGGGCAGCAAGTTCTAAATATCTCTCCACCTCTTTCTCCAGCATTCGGTTCCCCAAGGGATTTCCCCATAGTGAGGAGAGAGAGAGGAGCAGAGTTAGAGGGCTTCCCGGGTAGCGGGGTGTGTGTACATGAGGGATCTGCTCTGTGGCTCTGCCCCTCTAGCCCTGCCCCCTCTCAGCTTGCTATGGGGAATCCCTGTGAGAAGCCCTCTGGCCCCACCCTCTCTCTGTGCACTATGGGGATATCCCTTGGGAAACCCCATAGCCCCGCTGTCTCTCTCCCTGCTATGGGTTAATCCCCTGTAGCACCGCCCTCACTCTCTCCCTGCTATGAGGAAATCCCGAAGTGCTGCAGGGCTTCATCTCTCTTTCCTCCTGGAGGAGCTGCGCTTTTTTTAAGCAACTCACTGCTCCAGTGAATGAGCGATTTTTCCACATATAAAGCTTGGTTCTTCGGTGTGTGAAGAATTGCCCATTCTTGTGATTTTTAGTGCAGTTTAGCCACAATTTATTTTGCGCACCTATACTGCGCTAAAACCCAGCCTGTGTAAAAGAGCCCTAAAGCTTTGGTTACTTTTTGTTCATCAAAGTAGATATCATCATTTAGCTAAAATATTACGTGAGGACTTTAATAGAAAGAGTGCACCTTAACTATTTGCATGTTCATGTTTCACTTCCATTAAAGGGGTTGTCTCGCGAAATCAAGTGGGTCTATACACTTCTGTATGGCCATATTAATGCACTTTGTAATATACATCGTGCATTAAATATGAGCCATACAGAAGTTATTCACTTACCTGCTCCGTTGCTAGCGTCCTCGTCTCCATGGTTCCGTCTAAATTCGCTGGCAGCTTGCTTTTTTAGACGCGCTTGCGCAGTCCGTTCTTCTCCTTTCAGCACGAGCCGCTTCAGTGTGCTCCCCGCTACAGCTCTTCTGCGCATGCGCAGACGAGCTGTCACTGCTCGGGAGCGCGCTGGAGCGGCCATTCTGTACCATCCTCTGTTAGAGGAAGGTGCAGAGCCGCCCAGCTGTCCCAAGAAGCCGCCCAGCTGTCCCGCCGTCCTGCCGTCCTGCCGCCCAGGTAAGTGATGGGCCGGGGGGGCTGCCGCTGCGCCGGGGGGGGCTGCCGCTGCGATGGTGGGGCTGTCGCTGCGATGGGGGGGCTGCCGCTGCGATGGGGGAGCTGTCGCTGCGATGGGGGGGCTGTCGCTGCGATGGGGGGGCTGTCGCTGCGATGGGGGGGGCTGCCGCTGTGCCGGGGGGGGGGGGGCTGCCGCTGTGATGGGGGGGCTGTCGCTGCGATGGGGGGGCTGCCGCTGTGCCGGGGGGGGGCTGCCGCTGTGATGGGGGGGCTGTCGCTGCGATGGGGGGGCTGCCGCTGTGCCGGGTGGGGGGGCTGCGCCGGTTCCCTGCTGCCTGGCGGTGGGTGACTGGTCGGCCGTGTTCAATCCCGGGGTCCGGTCGGCGGCTGCGGGGTGTCCGGTTGTCAGGGAGACACAGCTGGTAGCGTCTCGGGAGCGCGCACGTCGGGCTACAGCAAGCGATGGGAAAAGAGCTGGCGGCCATCTTGGGAAAATTTTTATAAGTTGCTGAAACGCTGTAACTGTAAGTACAAACCAGCTAGAAACGTCATTTACAGGGGGGCTTAGTAATGTATGCTTAATTAGGGGGACTGGGCAAAAAAAAAATTCACTGCTTCCTTGAGACAACCCCTTTAAATCTTTTATCAAAATTGAGTTAGCACAAACCCAAATCAAGCTTTAAGTAAAGTTTGACCCAAAACAGGATTCTACTGGTCAGTTCTCTACGAGTTTTGAACACTTTCAGAGTGTTATACTGGACTTTTATGCCTCTTAACCAGTGTTATACACCAGTTTCAGGGATTTTGGTGAACTTCCGGTTTGGTTTGAACTAATTAGGACCAAACAGTTTTTTTGCAAAAGTTCACTGAACTGGCCGAGCCAAACTTTTCAAAAGTTTGCTCATTATTAATCAGGACCAGTTATGATACACCTCTTAAGAATTTACTTCTGATAATACCCAGCGACTCATATAAAGTCTTGTCACTTACTACTGACTTAATCCCTGGTTTGGGAATAGTTGAGTAAACTACAGTATACGTACATGTTTGTCACGTGTCAATCTTATATACACTCTATATCGGATGGTGGGTGACATACTATTGCCAATCTCCAGTTATTACATTTTATATTATGTTGAGTTCTCGATTTATTTTTTAGGCTTCAGTAAAAAAAGGATTGTCAAAATGGACCATTAAGTCCATATTTGCTACTTGTATATTTTGCAATTGTGTTTGTTACAAGTGAAACAATTTTTGTTACTTTCAGAATGAAAATATATAAATGGTATACTTATCTGATATAAATTACATTTTTAAAACAAAGGCCACCTGCACGCGGCTGGGTCGGATCACGCTCCGACAATTCTCGCAGCTGGATGTGACCTGTGCCCCAGTATTGAGCTATACTCACCCATCTGGCGTCTTCTCTCTCTGCACTGCGATGTGCTGGCTGGCACACAGCCGCACATGCGCAGTACAGAGCCGGCGCATTACCAGTGACGTTTCTATGTGAGCCTCTGCGAGGCTCGCACAGAAATAGGACATGCCGCAATTTGCTTACCGAGTTTTCATGAGGTCAAAATGCAGCAGGCACAGGGCAGAAGTTCTGCAGGAATTTCCGCCCGTGTGCAGGAGGCCAAAAAGATAATCTGTAATTGGATTGGAAAACCTGATAATGGGGAGTAGAAGGTATTTATTTAGCATGAATGGGAAAATATTTTCCTTGTTCCTGTCCCAACATAAAATCTCTCCATATAAAACATAGCTTAGCTGATTACCATATATCCTATTAGGACATATGAATGTTATAGAGTGGCATCCCCCGGTAAGGACGCATCTCCCAAAATGGAAAGACGCTCAGTAAGAGAAGCCTTTTACCATCTTGATATAACAGAGCAGTCATGCATGTGAATGGCCATCCTGTAATACTACATTTTTACTGCAGCAGGTACTACAGAGGAAATGTCAGACTGGCCACAGAAAAATCAGTCATTTGCCATGGGTGCTGCAAGCGGGACATGGGACGATCATCTGAGCAGCACATTCTCGGTATTAGTGCATCTTGACACCACCGGAAGCTAGCGGTTTGACAGGAGGAACGCCCATCTCACACCCATAGCTCCTGATAGGGTCAAAGCAGTTAGGTCCTAGCAGTGTGCATTGATTACTGCGTGCCCTACTGCCTTAGGTTGATAGTTAGTTCTTTAACTTGTAATAATGTAAGGCTAAGAAGTGAACTATCAATGAGCCTAAGGCAGCAGTATTTAATCCAGACGCTGCAGCCAGCACTATCATTGACCGTCCGTCTCCGGCTCCTGACCGGCCGCCGCCTCAGTGCTGTGTCCCGGCAGCCCCCGCTGTCACAGTGCTCCCTGATGGCCACTTCCCTTGCTCACCGCCATGTTGTCGGTGGCGGCGCCTGTGGTGCGCCGCTGGTACAGCCGGCCGGCCGCTGCCTCAGTGGTGAGTCCTGGCAGTGAACACAGGCTCTCTGCTCTTTGACGGTCGCTCCCCCGCTCAGCACCCTGAATGTTGCCGGTGGCTTCAAATGTGCTCCACCGCCAGGACAGAGTACCCGGCCGCGACGGATGCCGCCTCCTCTCTGCTACAGCCACCTCTGTCATGATGGCCACTCAGCGGTAGTAATGCTGCGGCACTCCATGTTTCTGGTCCGGAGCTGAGAATGTTTACTGGCCTTCCAGGACCTACAGGCCAAGCACATATCCAGCCAATCGGGTTCAGGGGCGTCACCCCCCTATCAATCGTGGCTCCACCAGGACTTTCTGGTGGCGTCCAGATACACTAATACCCACATTCTCAAAGGGTTTGTGCATCCTGACACAACCCCATTATCTGATGAAAGCAAAAAGCTATTTACAAAGGTTTAACATGAAGCTCCTGAGCCCAGTTTAAAATCAGTACCAGGATACCTCTCTACTATTATATACCATTGTATGTATTGACTTCACATAGCATGATATAGGATCTATATATCATATTAGTATTAAGCGATTCGAACCAGTAAAACCCTGTTTCAAGTAGAACTTTGCTAAATGTTCAGTTCGGCATGAATCTAAGCCAAGCTTGTAGCAACATTCTACCCGAAACAGGGTTCTACTGGTTCAGTTTGCTTTACACTAGTCCTGAACACTGGCATATAACACTAAGAGGCATAAAAGCCCTGTATAAAACTCTCAAATTGTTATACAGTGCTTTTATGGCTCTTTTGCATCATTATACACATGTTTTACTGGTTTTGGTGGACTTTCAGTTCGGTTCCAACTAATATGGACAAAACCAAACTTTTTGTAAAAGCTTGGCGAACTTGCTGAAACAAAGTTTTTCAAAAGTTTGCTCATCACTATACCTTACAAAAACAATGTATTCCAAGTCATGGTTATGACTAGCATAGATATGCCTTCTCAGGATAGGTTGGCCTACTTGTGATCTAGGTACCTGTTTACAGGATTTGCGAAGTCCTTATGCTTTGACATTCTGAATCCTTTTACACATTAAAAGCCGATTTACTATATTTTTTTGACGATGCATGCCTATGTGATTTTTTTCTACATATTCACTCAGCTTGAAAATACCTACATCCATCTATGTAGCTCTAAGTGCAGTGTACTTTTCTTAAATTCAATGTTTATATATTTCCAACATCAAAGGGACAAAATTAAGTATGTTGTAAGAATGTAGTCTGTGCTACTAGTGCAATGAATTACACGACTCCTATAAATGGAACACATTACCATACTGTAAAAGTATTTGCTAGAAAGTACTCTAAAATAATAACTGATTGAGCACATTTATACGATGAAGGTAGAAGAACATTCATATGTATTTTCATAGCCCACCACAATAATTCCTGATGATCATAAATTAGCACTTGATGTACTATAGGCTAACGCGACTCAGTGCTTAAAACTATTGGTTTGCATCATCACAGCAATATCTGCCCAGGCTTACAGTAGCCTGTTCTTATGGTAGGTGTTCTAGATATACCTGCTTACTCTTAAGGGTCTTTCATACAGGTGGACGCAGTGGAATTTGCTGATGCAGAATTCCACATAAAATCCACAGTTAACAGCAGATTTTGATGCGGAATTGCAGGCTGATTTAAGCCATTTTCATTCCGCATCAAAATCTGCATGGAGCGGTGAAAAATCTACTACAATTGGCGGTGTGAAATGTGGAAAATTCCGCCCATGTGAGTGGTTCCTTAGATCCCAAAAATACATTACTGTGCAAAAGTTTTAGGCTGTTGTGGAAAACAAAACAAAATGCTTTCAAAAATAGAAATGTTAATAGTTTTCTTTTGTCAATTAAAATGCAAAATGAATAAACAAGAAAGAAATCTAAATCAAATCAATATTTAGTGTGACCGCCCTTTGTCTTCACAACAGTATCAGTTCTTCTAGGTACACTTATACACAGTTTTTGAAAGAACTCAGCAGGGAGGTTCTTCCAAACATCTTGGAGAACTAACCACAGATCTTCTGTCAATGTCGGCTTGCTCAAATCCTTCTGTCTCTTCATATAATCCCAGACAGACTAGAGATCAGGGTTCTGTGGGGGCCGTATTATCATTTCCAGGACTCCTTGTTCTTCTTTATGCTGAAGTCAGTTCTTAAAGGGCTGCTCTGGTGATTTTGCATTCATCCATCATGTAGCTAGTCTCCAGTATATATAAGTGAGCTAGTGTCACCTTGGTTAGTTATTTCTGTCTGAAACTCCCAACCACTTTCTCCTCAGATTATTATGTGATTTCAGTTCTGACCAGCAGACATCTACGTGAGGGGTTAAGGGTATATATTAATTTTCTAGTCAGATTATAAGTTTGTGTGATGCCATTACATTAATCTACCACTGAAACTGGTCCTCAGACACTCCTGCCACTGTTACTCATGATGATCACACATTTCCTGTCACACAGTTATAATGGAGGAGATCACAGCTCATCCTCCTGACTCCATACTTATGGGCTGTAGCTTATTTAGGGGAATATGAATGGTAATGATAATGAAACTGTCCCCACAGCAGGCAGAATAGTATAACCTCAGCTAATGCTGTTATGATGAATCATGGGATAGATGTGAGACTGAAAGGAAAAGGCCTAGCCTCAAGATGGTGCCTGACAAACAGGAAGCTACACTTCATGGAAGTAATTGGAATGTAAGCAATCTAATGAGATGTTCCCTAGCAAATCTCAATGGTCAGAATTACATGGCAGCCCTGGGGTCTTTCAGAATGCCATGATAACCAGACAGTACCCTGCAACCTCATTGTGGGGGTGGGACATTTGGGACTTTCTGAAATTTGATTGGGGCATTTAAAGCGTTAACAGCAGCGATTTATGTTATCCCAAATCATGGCTGTTATTGAAGGTGTAAGCTGCCAAAGATGTCCTACACCTGCCGACCATGGAGTGGGCTTAGGTTCCAAGTCTGCTCCATACATAGACATCAGGCATGCACCGTATACGTACAGCGCATGTCAGGAAGGGGTAAATACGCTGTTCAATATGCCATTTCTTGTGGGATGGTTTGTATCAGTTTAACCTTTTCCTGCTGTAGCCCTTTTATGTTGTCTCATTTTCTTCCCCACTTTCAAAAAAATCTAAACTTTCTTATTTTTCTGGTTACACAGCCATGTGAGGGTTTATTTTTTGTGGGACGAGTTGTATTTTTTAATGGCACAATTTAATGCACCGTATAATGTGCTAGAAAACTTAAGATTTCTAAGTGGGGAGAAATGGAAAAAAATGTAACTGTGCAATTTTTGGAGAGCGTTTGTTTTTATGACGTTCATGACACAGTAAAAAAATACATAATATATTTATTCTGTGCATTAGTACAATTACAGCAATACCAAATTTATATAGTCTTTTTTAATGTAGTATGACTTACCTTAAAAAAAAATTGCCTTTTATCGTCAGGTTTTGACCCCCATAACTTTTTATTTATTTATCAATTGGGTTGTGCAAGGGCTTGATTTTTGCGTGGTGACCTGTAGCTTCTTCATACCATTTTGGGGTACATACTTTTGGATCGCTTTTTATTACATTTTTATTTCAAAACGGAGTGACCAAAAAAGCGCAAAATAGGGCATTGCATTTTTTTTTCTGATGGTGTTCACTGTGCAAGATTAATAATGTGATATTTTAATAATCTGGACTTTTTTAGATACATGGATATCAATTTTTTATAAGACAACTGGGAAAAAGGGATGCTTCAAACTTTTACTACTTTTTATTTTTTCTAATATTCAAAAAACTATTTACATTATTTGTTAGTCACCTTAGGTGACTTGAACTTGTGATAATTTACACAGTATAATGCAATACTTTGTTGTAGTATATTATTGCATTGCGCAGAGTTCTAAGAGGCAGTATATCAAGGCGTGCCACAGGAACACCTTGATAGGAAATCAGTCCCAGCAGTCCTGAGGATTAACCCCCAGTTAACCCCTAGCTTTCCATGACAACCAAACGGCACCCCATGGTTGCACAGCAGAGGAGCTGTTCAGGACCCGAATGTGAATCTGGGCATTTAAATGCCACTGTCAGAACTTACAAGAGCATTTAATGGGGTTAACAGCCGTGATCAGCTTAAAAGATGATTGCAACTCTTGGTGGGTGTTAGCTGTCAAATGCATACACCCGCAGTGTATGTGGTGGGCTTGGCTCCTACTTACACAGGCACTCTACGTGCATCGTACATGTATGATGCACATCCAGAAGACCAGAAGTAGTTAAGGCCCCTTTACACGCAACAATGTTGCTCAAAATTCTTTCAGACAACCAAAAATGAGCGATAATCGTTACATGTAAACGCGGGCATCGTGCGCTTTTCATTTGAACGATGATTTTTACGGTTAACTTAAAATCCATCATTCAGCCACTGAGAGATAAAACAAACACATTTATTTATCAATAGACCTCAAGCTGTTATCTCGACATGTGTTTACACTATCCTTGAGAGAACAATACAATGTGCAGCAGTTGTTTACACCACTGGGTGTGTGTTTAAACACATGCTGGAAACAGCTCCAGGAGGTCCTTTTACATGTAAATGAAGATGATAAAGTGTTAGTGGCCATTAAAGCCATTAACACTTTATGCAAATAGATTGCTAAGTGTTTCAATCTTTCAGTCCTTTGAAAGATTATCTTTGCGTGTAAATGGGCCTTTAATGGGATTTTGACATACATATAATGAATTTGAGATACATATAATAAATTTGTTTGGCACTTTAACAGGGTCTGTAGAGGTTTTTTATCCCCTGTTTGTTTATATTTATGTGTGCGTATGTGTACTCCCCCCCCTCCCCTACCCGTAGGAGGCAGCTCTTACCCTTCAGTTTTCTATCCTTTGGCAACTACTCACACATCAGGATTCAATAATCTTCTGGAGTTTGCCAAAAGGTACTGTGACAGTAGCAAGAGTAGCCTGTAGGGGCCTCTGAGCACAGTCACTGTGTTTGGTTTAGTTAACCTGTACCTGCAAGGGTGTGGCTACACAGTTTAAATTTTCCCTCCCTCACAAGCTCAGTTTCCTTGAAGCCTGTGGAGCTTAGGTCCATTGAGGCCCGTGGGACCTGAGGTCTATGTAGACCTGGTGCTGGTCTGTGAGGGACCTGGAAGGTCCACTTGAAGAAGTAGCACATGATGCTGTGTGCACTGTGACAGACAACAATGTGAAGTTGCATATGATATGCTGGACTGTATGTTTAATGAATACGTTGCTATACTGAAATAAACGCTGGAGGAACCAGCATTTGGACTTTACCTGGTGTTTCTGGACATCATTGTGGTGCTGCCACCCCTGGGCAGGGGAAAGTAAGCAGGAGATCCCGGGCAATAAACCCCAACTTGCCACATATGGTGGAGGATGTGGGCACAAATGAAATGGACACAAAGCTGCAGAGAGCAACATGTGAGCAGATGGAGTTATATGAAGCCCAGATACAAGACATTAAGCAGACACATGTGCTAGCTATGGGGGAATTATCCAAACGGTTAGAGCAAGCTGAAAGGATGAAAGATATGTTCAAGAGTGAGTGTGCTGAGTGGACCCAAAAGGTGAAGGGGTTATTGGATGACAAGCATGCATCTGAAAGCAAGAGAAATGCAGTAGAGATGCAGCTTCAAGAGCTACAAGTAAAAGTCACTGAAGGTGACAGCGTGTAAACAGAGTTATTTGAGCAGGTGAGCAGACTGCAGCTGGAGCTGGAAGCTCAGAGGGAAGAGTCTCAGAGGCTGGTGCAAGAAGAGACACAGCAGAGGCTTGGTCTTAGTGCCCACCTGAAGACTATGCAAGATGAGAGAGATATGTTCCTCAAGCAGATAGCAGAAGATGCAGAAACTAAGAGGAATCTGTCAGAGCAGATTGCAACACTTCAGACGCAGGTGTCAGTTCTGGAAGAGAAACTGGATGACAACCCTGCATGCTGGGTCACGGTTGAAGAGCAAGACAGTGAAATCCTAGAAGGAGTGGAAGCCATAAATCAGCTGTTTTGTCTTCAAACTGATGTCTATGATGAACTTGAGAAGTTCACAGTGAGTCTTCAGCAGGAAGTAAAAGAAATTAGTGTGGAGCTTGGTTACCAATGTCAGATGGTGTCCAACTGGGAGAAGAAACAAAAGATGTGTGAACAGTGGCTTACTGAGGAGAAATCAGTGTCTCCTAAAGATGCAAAAGAATGGGTGAACAAGCGGGTGTGCACTGAAATGCGAGACTGGATTGGCACCAAGACAGACACTGAAAAGAGAAGGCACGAAAGATAGTGGCAGCATAAAGGGTGTGAAGTAAAAATCAAGAACTCTTTATTGCTTCATGTTATAAAAAGGCAACATTTCAACCAGAGGTCTTTATCAAGCCTAAACAAGCATGCCAAATGCCCATCTTAAATACACATGCACTTCTCCCAGCTAAGAAATGCCTCTGCAGAATATGATACACAGATATTATTGCCTTGTCATTTTTCCAGCATCTTCCCTATGTTTTCCACACCTTTTACAATCTCCCCATTTATAGTACCCCAGATAGTAATAATACCACCCGCTGTGCCCTATACAGAAATAGTATCCTCTCTTTTGTGCCCCTACCCATAAGTGTTGCTTTTAGTAACCCCCATAGATTAAAAGTTCCTCCTTTTTTGCCACCACCACTCAGTATTAATACCCTCTTAAGGGTGCCTACCCACTTGTGATTTTTTTTCCTGTGATGTTTTGCGTTTTTTCTCAAGAGCAATTAGTATAGAATGTGTTCTTGTCCATCTGGGTTTTGTTTTCCGTTTCGTGGGTTTTTTTTCACATAGGAACTGTCAGTTGCATATGTCTCCTTATTTTTCTCTTAATGCACCCATGATTGTCAATGGAGGGCTGCAAAAAACGCGCAAAAATGCAGCGAAAAACGCGCGAAAACGCCGCGTTTTTCACGCGCGAAAATCGGCAACGCAAGTGGGTAGGCGCCCTTATTCCCCCATTCAGTAATAATGCTCTTACTGAGTTATAAAGCTACCAATGTGGCTCTACACAGTAAAATTACCCCTGAATGGCCCCATTCAATAATACTGCCCCCTGTGTAGCCCACACACTTATACTGCTCCCTGAATGGCACCACACAGAAATACTAGCCCCCGTATGGCAGCACACAGTAGTATATCACCCTGATGGCCCCGCACATTAATATTACCCCACGTATGGCTAAACAGTGTAAACAGCAATATTTCCCAAGGGGCCTCTCAGATCCGGCATGGCATTAATCTTAAAAAGAAATACACCATGTAAAGAAAAAACATATTATATTCACTTTTTCTGTTCCCTCTTCGCTCTGGTCACCATCGCTTTGGATCCCATTGATCTCCTCACACCTCAGTCCCGAAAGCAGGTCACATGCTTGATGGCACATGACCGCTGTGGCCAATCACAGGCCATAGTCATACCAACACTGAGTCCAGTGACTGTCTGTGGTCTGCAGCAGTACATGGCTAGCTGCAGGGAAATGAGTGGAGATCAGCAGGTTCTGAAGGGATTGTGACCAGAGCAAAGAGGGATCAGAAATGGAGAGTATAATATGTTTTTTTAACATTTTTTGAAAGAGGTTCTTGGCCAGACCTGGGGATCCCTTTGAGGATGGAGACCCTGGCCAGTTGCTCAGTTTGCCCCCCCCCCCCCACCCCCCCGCCAGTCTTGAATATCACTGCGCTAAAGCTTGGGAAAACCACAGTATTACTGTGTACTATTACCTATGATTTCAAAATTACTGTGTACTATTACCTATGATTTCAAAATTGTATGTTTATTTTGACTTTTTCGTATGACCTGTTAAAAAACGTTTCGATAAAAATCTAATGTTTCAAAAAAATGCAAGTAAAGGAAAGTTAAAATGCTAAAAATTCAACTCTTTGCTCCAACAAGTAGTGAATTATGTCTACACAGTCAATGAAAAATAAAATTACAGATTTAAACAAAAGCCTCAAAAATAGATAATGTTCATTTAATGAAAATTCCTTTCAAATGATAAATCATATTCAAGCAGAAGTCCTTTATGGAACCCATTGCACACCTGAGACAACATATTATACTGGGTGAATGGGAGCTTAATCAATTACTCAGTGAGCCTTGCCAAAAATCTGCAGTGTACAAAATAATCTCTATAATTATGAGGAATGATTAATGGTGTCAGCTAATTCACAGCGGTGAAACACAAGTTTAGAAAGTCCATGTTGACAATGTTGCTGTGGATGTTCATGAAATGTATGTACATATAGGCCTGTGTATTGTGAACAGCTGAGCACAGACACTTGATTTATGAATGATATTAACCACACGTCACTTACAATGTATTTCTGGAAAAGACGCTCCTGTACAGAATAGAGGATTTTCAACACAAATTAATTTCTGTTACTGAAGAAGACTTTTATAGTTTTATAAAAGGATTACTGGATGGCAGAAGCGTAAATTCCACACATCAATCCACGCTGATGCTTTCATATACAAAAAAAAAAGTTTATATGTATATTTTAGATATAATATCTAAAGGGGAACTTTACCTAGAGCTGTAAAAAAAAGTAAATGAACCCTTGGAATTAACTAGATTTCTGCATTGATTACTAATGTAATCTGGTCTGATGGTTATCACAATTATAGACAAACACAATCTAACTAATCTGATAACACCCAAACAGTTGTACCATTCATGTCTTTTATTGAGCACATTGACTAAAGGCCCATTGACACCAGCCGATGATCACTAAAAAAACGCTAATCGGCGATTGTTTTAGTGATAATCGGTGCGTCTAAATGTGCGCTCATCGTGCGCTTTCTCGGGCGCTGCTGGCTGATCGTTAAATTGACTCCAACCTAAAAATCATCCTTCAGCCTTATCAGCAGTTCTCCACGGGGAGTGCTGATAGCATTGTTTCCCGCTGGAGAACAAAAGAACTGAAAGCATATAAGAGCCCTCGGGCTATTAACCGCGTTCAGCGAAAGCTTCATTTGCACACTTAATTGCTATTAAGTAGCTGAGCAGCTACTCTTAATAGTTTATGCAAAATGATCGCTCAAAGCTGTCCCTCAAACTGTCGTTTGAGCAATGTTTTAGCAATCATCAGCTGGTGTAAATGAGCCTTAACATCCACAATGCAGGGAGAAAAAGTCATCGAATTCTTGAATTTTGGACTAAAATGTTGATAAATAATATTGAGCAAATTGGTCCAGTAGAACCCTGTTTCGGGTCAAAGTTTGCTAAAAGTTTAGTTCAACATGAACACAAAGTGAGCTTTTAGCAAAGTTCTGCTTGAAACATGGTTCTACTGTTCGGTTCGCTCACTACTAGTCCTGAACACTGATGTATAACACTGTCTAAGAGCTATAAGGCTGGGTTCACACTGGGCTGATTTGCCGCACGGAATTTCGCCGCGGCAAATCCGCTTGCGGCCGCTAATCTCGGGATTAGCCAGCCGTGTGGACGAGATTTCTCAGAAATCTCGTCCACACGGGACGGCCAATCCGCTGCGGTAAGTCCGGCTGGAACCGCGGCTGTGGCGGCCACAGCCGCGGTTTCAGAATATGCAGCATGTCCATTCTTTTTTTCATTCCGCTGCGGCCGTGCTCTCCTCTATGGGAGCGCCGGCCGCAGCGAAAGAGCGAGCGACCAGGCTGCTTCAAAGCCGCCGCGGCGGCTCTCCCGGTGGAAATCGTGTGGTTTTTGCTGCGGCCAAACCGCGAGATTTCCGACAGGATTCCGCCCCGTGTGAACCCAGGCTAAAAGACCTGTATGAGTGTTATACAGGGCTTTTATAGCTCTTAGACCGTGTTATACACCAGTTTTCGGTGTTTTGGTGAATTTGCAGTTTGGTTTGAGCTAATTCAAGTTAAACCCAAACTTTTTGCAAAAAGTGTTGTTCAGCATTAACTCGAACTGAGTTTTTAGCAAAGTTCAACTTGAAACAGGGTTCTACTGGTTCGGTTCGCTGAACACTACTGCTTTTGTATTTGGGATTTTATGCCACATCTGCATTGGAACGTCTAATTGTAGTTTTCGATGTAGATGTGACTCTAGCCTAAGATTTCCACAATGTTCAGGAAAATTGTGAACCATTTCCCCCAGAAAATGTGTCAATTTAAGGACTCCAAACAAAGAAAATGTAGAGAGGGTAATGGCATAGCTCTTAATGTAGTATTCTCATAAATAAAAAGGAATACAATGATTTCTTGTTCCTCTCACCTCAAATGGTTAAAATGATTGACTGATGTTAGGGATTGTTCCTTCTGATTGGTTCCACCGGCTGCAAGTCATGCAGTCCAAAACACCTCAACCCACTTAGTAAATATTAGAGATGAGCGAACGTGTTCGTCCGAACTTGATATCCGTGCGGATATTAGGGTGTTCGGGATGTTCGTTATTCGTAACGAACACCATGCGGTGTTCGGGTTACTTTCACTTCCTTCCCTGAGACGTTAGCGCGCTTTTCTGGCCAATTGAAAGACAGGGAAGGCATTACAACTTCCCCCTGCGTCGTTCAAGCCCTATACCACCCCCCTGCAGTGAGTGGCTGGGGAGATCAGGTGTCCGCCTAATATAAAAGTCGGCCCCTCCCGCGGCTCGCCTCAGATGCCTTGTGAGTTAGATGAGGGACAGTGCTGTTTGTACCGGAGCTGCTGTAGGGAAAGAATTGGTAGTTAGTGTAGGCTTCAAGACCCCCAAAGGTCCTTATTAGGGCCACTGATAGCTGTGTGTTGGCTGCTGTTAGCAGTGGCAATTTTTTTTTTTCTCAAAATCGGCTCTGCAGAGCGTTGCACCCGGCATTAGGGACAGAAGTGTTGCATAGGCAGGGAGAGTGTTAGGAGTGAGTGTAGCCTTCAAGAACCTCAACGGTCCTTTCTAGGGCCATATTTAACCGTGTGCAGTACTGTGCTGGCTGCTGTTAGCTGTGCTGCATATTTTTTTTCTTCTCAAAATCGCCTCTGCAGAGCATTGCAACCTCCATTGATACTGCAGGGAAAGAATTGTGTAGGCAGGGCCACAACACAGTTATTATTCATTGAATATACGCAGTGCGGCCTTTTGCTTGTAAAACAAGTGAAAAAAATTCTATTTGACCTGCCTCTGTCCGTCCTAAGGGCTGTGGACACGTGTCGGCTGCGTGTGCAACGTTTAAAAATCAGACGCACCCAGCTACGTTTTACTGCTGGCTTCGCCATTTGCTTTCCTTAATTGGGAAAAAAATACCTGCTCTGCCAGAGTTATAATAACTCTGCTACCCTCACGTTCTGTGACACATTAGCAGGGCCACAGCACAGTTATTAAACTTCTCATGTTCATTGAATATACGCAGTGCTGCCTTTTGGTGGAAAAAAACTGAAAAAAAATCTATTTGTCCTGCCTCTGTCCGTCGTAAGGGCTGTGTGTACGTGTCGGCTGCGTGTGCAACGTTTAAAAATCAGACGCACCCAGCTACGTTTTACTGCTGGCTTCGCCATTTGCTTTCCTTAATTGGGAAAAAAATACCAGCTCTGCCAGAGTTATAATAACTCTGCTACCCTCACGTTCTGTGCCACATTAGCAGGGCCACAGCACAGTTATTAAACTTCTCATGTTCATAGAATATACGCAGTGCTGCCTTTTGGTGGAAAAAAACTGAAAAAAAATCTATTTGTCCTGCCTCTGTCCGTCCTAAGGGCTGTGTGTACGTGTCGGCTGCGTGTGCAACATTTAAAAATCAGACGCACCCAGCTACGTTTTACTGCTGGCTTCGCCATTTGCTTTCCTTAATTGGGAAAAAAATACCAGCTCTGCCAGAGTTATAATAACTCTGCTACCCTCACGTTCTGTGCCACATTAGCAGGGCCACAGCACAGTTATTAAACTTCTCATGTTCATTGAATATACGCAGTGCTGCCTTTTGGTGGAAAAAAACTGAAAAAAAATCTATTTGTCCTGCCTCTGTCCGTCCTAAGGGCTGTGTGTACGTGTCGGCTGCGTGTGCAACGTTTAAAAATCAGACGCACCCAGCTACGTTTTACTGCTGGCTTCGCCATTTGCTTTCCTTAATTGGGAAAAAAATACCAGCTCTGCCAGAGTTATAATAACTCTGCTACCCTCACGTTCTGTGACACATTAGCAGGGCCACAGCACAGTTATTAAACTTCTCATGTTCATTGAATATACGCAGTGCTGCCTTTTGGTGGAAAAAAACTGAAAAAAAATCTATTTGTCCTGCCTCTGTCCGTCCTAAGGGCTGTGTGTACGTGTCGGCTGCGTGTGCAACGTTTAAAAATCAGACGCACCCAGCTACGTTTTACTGCTGGCTTCGCCATTTGCTTTCCCTAATTGGGAAAAAAATACCAGCTCTGCCAGAGTTATAATAACTCTGCTACCCTCACGTTCTGTGCCACATTAGCAGGGCCACAGCACAGTTATTAAACTTCTCATGTTCATTGAATATACGCAGTGCTGCCTTTTGGTGGAAAAAAACTGAAAAAAAATCTATTTGTCCTGCCTCTGTCCGTCCTAAGGGCTGTGTGTACGTGTCGGCTGCGTGTGCAACGTTTAAAAATCAGACGCACCCAGCTACGTTTTACTGCTGGCTTCGCCATTTGCTTTCCTTAATTGGGAAAAAAATACCAGCTCTGCCAGAGTTATAATAACTCTGCTACCCTGACGTTCTGTGCCACATTAGCAGGGCCACAGCACAGTTATTAAACTTCTCATGTTCATTGAATATACGCAGTGCTGCCTTTTGGTGGAAAAAAACTGAAAAAAAATCTATTTGTCCTGCCTCTGTCCGTCCTAAGGGCTGTGTGTACGTGTCGGCTGCGTGTGCAACGTTTAAAAATCAGACGCACCCAGCTACGTTTTACTGCTGGCTTCGCCATTTGCTTTCCTTAATTGGGAAAAAAATACCAGCTCTGCCAGAGTTATAATAACTCTGCTACCCTCACGTTCTGTGCCACATTAGCAGGGCCACAGCACAGTTATTAAACTTCTCATGTTCATTGAATATACGCAGTGCTGCCTTTTGGTGGAAAAAAACTGAAAAAAAATCTATTTGTCCTGCCTCTGTCCGTCCTAAGGGCTGTGTGTACGTGTCGGCTGCGTGTGCAACGTTTAAAAATCAGACGCACCCAGCTACGTTTTACTGCTGGCTTCGCCATTTGCTTTCCTTAATTGGGAAAAAAATACCAGCTCTGCCAGAGTTATAATAACTCTGCTACCCTCACGTTCTGTGCCACATTAGCAGGGCCACAGCACAGTTATTAAACTTCTCATGTTCATTGAATATACGCAGTGCTGCCTTTTGGTGGAAAAAAACTGAAAAAAAATCTATTTGTCCTGCCTCTGTCCGTCCTAAGGGCTGTGTGTACGTGTCGGCTGCGTGTGCAACGTTTAAAAATCAGACGCACCCAGCTACGTTTTACTGCTGGCTTCGCCATTTGCTTTCCTTAATTGGGAAAAAAATACCAGCTCTGCCAGAGTTATAATAACTCTGCTACCCTCACGTTCTGTGCCACATTAGCAGGGCCACAGCACAGTTATTAAACTTCTCATGTTCATTGAATATACGCAGTGCTGCCTTTTGGTGGAAAAAAACTGAAAAAAAATCTATTTGTCCTGCCTCTGTCCGTCCTAAGGGCTGTGTATACGTGTCGGCTGCGTGTGCAACGTTTAAAAATCAGACGCACCCAGCTACGTTTTACTGCTGGCTTCGCCATTTGCTTTCCTTAATTGGGAAAAAAATACCAGCTCTGCCAGAGTTATAATAACTCTGCTACCCTCACGTTCTGTGACACATTAGCAGGGCCACAGCACAGTTATTAAACTTAGATTATTCATTCACTAGAGGCAGTGGGGCCTTTCGTTTTCAAAAAAGGGAAAAAATTATATTTGGCCTGCAGTCTTGCGCCAATTTATTTCCTGCCTGTGAAATCAAATCACTGGTAATACAGCCTGCTGAGGGGTAGGGGTAGGCCTAGAGGACGTGGACGCGGCCGAGGACGCGGAGGGCCAAGTCAGGGTGTGGGCACAGGCCGAGCTCCTGATCCAGGTGTGTCGCAGCCGACTGCTGCGCGATTAGGAGAGAGGCACGTTTCTGGCGTCCCCACATTCATCGCCCAATTAATGGGTCCACGCGGGAGACGGTTATTAGAAAATGAGCAGTGTGAGCAGGTCCTGTCCTGGATGGCAGAAAGTGCTTCGAGCAACCTATCGTCAACCCGCAGTTCTGCGCTGTCCACTGCTGCAAATCCGAATCCTCTGTCTGCTGCTCCTCCTTCCTCCCAGCCTCCTCACTCCACTACAATGATACCTGCTCAGGAGCGGGAACACTCCCAGGAACTGTTCTCGGGCCCCTGCTTAGATTGGGCAGCAGCGGTTCCTCTCCCACCAGAGGAGATTATCGTCACTGATGCTCAACCATTCGAAAGTTCCCGGGGTCCGGGGGAAGAGGCTGGGGACTTCCGCCAACTGTCTCAACAACTTTCTGTGGGTGAGGAGGACGATGACGATCAGACACAGTTGTCTTGCAGTGAGGTAGTAGTAAGGGCAGTAAGTCCAAGGGAGCAGCGCACAGAGGATTCGGAGGAAGAGCAGCAGGACGATGAGGTGACTGACCCCACCTGGTGTGCAACGCTTACTCAGGAGGACAGGTCTTTAGAGGGGGAGTCAAGGGCATCAGCAGGGCAGGTTGCAAGAGGCAGTGCGGTGGCCAGGGGTAGAGGCAGGGCCAGACCGAATAATCCACCAACTGTTTCCCAAAGCGCCCCCTCGCGCCATGCCACCCTGCAGAGGCCGAGGTGCTCTAAGGTCTGGCAGTTTTTCACAGAGACGCCTGACGACCGACGAACAGTGGTGTGCAACCTTTGTCGCGCAAAGCTCAGCCGGGGAGCCAACACCAACAGCCTCACCACCACCACCACCATGCGCAGACATATGATGGCCAAGCACCCCACAAGGTGGGACGAAGGCCGTTCAGCGCCTCCGGTTTGCACCCCTGCCTCTCCCCCTGTGCCCCAACCTGCCACTGAGATGCAACCCCCCTCTCAGGACACAGGCACTACCGCCTCATGGCCTGCACCCACACCCTCATCTCCGCTGTCCTCGGCCCCATCCAGCAGTGTAGTTCAGCGCACCGTCCAGCCGTCGCTTGCGCAACTGTTGGAGCGCAAGCGCAAGTACGCCGCCACGCACCCGCACGCTCAAACGTTAACCGTCCGCATAGCAAAATTCATCAGCCTTGAGATGCTGCCGTATAGGGTTGTGGAAACGGAGTCCTTCAAAAGTATCATGGAGGCGGCGGCCCCGCGCTACTCAGTTCCCAGTCGCCACTACTTTTCCCGATGTGCCGTCCCAGCCCTGCACGACCACGTCTCCCGCAACATTGTACGCGCCCTCACCAACGCGGTTACTGCCACGGTCCACTTAACAACGGACACGTGGACAAGCACAGGCGGGCAGGGCCACTACATCTCCCTGACGGCACATTGGGTGAATTTAGTGGAGGCTGGGACAGAGTCAGAGCCTGGGACCGCTCACGTCCTACCCACCCCCAGAATTGCGGGCCCCAGCTCGGTGGTGGTATCTGCGGAGGTGTATGCTTCCTCCACTAAAGCACCCTCCTCCTCCTCCTCCTCTGTCTCGCAATCAAGATGTGTTAGCAGCAGCATGTCGCCAGCAGTCGGTGTCGCGCGGTGTGGCAGCACAGCGGTGGGCAAGCGTCAGCAGGCCGTGCTAAAACTACTCAGCTTAGGCGATAAGAGGCACACGGCCCACGAACTGCTGCAGGGTCTGACACAGCAGACCGACCGCTGGCTTGCGCCGCTGAGCCTCCAACCGGGCATGGTCGTGTGTGACAACGGCCGTAACCTGGTGGCGGCTCTGCAGCTCGGCAGCCTCACGCACGTGCCATGCCTGGCCCACGTCTTTAATTTGGTGGTTCAGCGCTTTCTGAAAAGCTACCCACGCTTGTCAGACCTGCTCGTAAAGGCGCGCCGGCTCTGCGCACATTTCCGCAAGTCCCACACGGACGCTGCCACCCTGCGCACCCTGCAACATCACTTTAAGCTGCCAGTGCACCGACTGCTGTGCGACGTGCCCACACGGTGGAACTCTACGCTCCACATGTTGGCCAGGCTCTATGAACAGCGTAGAGCTATAGTCGAATACCAACTCCAACATGGGCGGCGCAGTGGGAGTCAGCCTCCTCAATTCCTTTCAGAAGAGTGGGCCTGGTTGGCAGACATCTGCCATGTCCTTGGTAATTTTGAGGAGTCTACCCAGGTGGTGAGCGGCGATGCTACAATCATTAGCGTCACCATTCCTCTGCTATGCATCTTGAGAAATTCCCTGCAAACCATAAAGGCAGCTGCTTTGCGCTCGGAAACGGGGGCGGTGGAAGACAGTATGCCGCTGGATAGTCAGGGCACCCTCCTGTCTATTTCTCAGCGCGTACAGGAGGAGGAGGAGGAGCATGAGGAGGCTGAGGAGGAGGGGGAAGAGACAGCTTGGCCCGCTGCTGACGGTACACCGGCTGATTGCCTGTCATCCTTTCAGCGTGTATGGCCTGAGGAGGAGGAGGAGGAGGATCCTGGCAGTGATCTTCGTAGTGAAGACAGCCATGTGTTGCGTACAGGTACCCTGGCACACATGGCTGACTTCATGTTAGGATGCCTTTCTCGTGACCCTCGCGTTGCACGCATTCTGGCCACAACGGATTACTGGGTGTACACACTGCTCGACCCACGCTATAAGGAGAACCTGCCCACTCTCATTCCCGAAGAGGAAAGGGGTTCGAGAGTGTTGCTATACCACAGGACCCTTGCGGACAAGCTGATGGTAAAATTCCCAGCCGACAGCGCTAGTGGCAGAAGGCGCAGTACCGAGGGCAAGGTAGCAGGGGAGGTGCGGAGATCGAGCAGCATGTACATCCCAGGCAGTGCAACAGTCTTTAAGGGCCTGGCCAGCTTTATGGCTCCCCACCAAGACTGTGTCACCGCTCCCCAGTCAAGGCTGAGTCGGCGGGAGCACTGTAAAAAAATGGTGAGGGAGTACGTAGCCGATCGCACGACCATCCTCGGTGACGCCTCTGCCCCCTACAACTACTGGGTGTCGAAGCTGGACACGTGGCCTGAACTAGCGCTGTATGCCCTGGAGGTGCTTGCTTGTCCTGCGGCTAGCGTCTTGTCGGAGAGGGTGT
The DNA here is from genome assembly GCF_035609145.1 of Eleutherodactylus coqui. Lineage (NCBI taxonomy): Eukaryota > Metazoa > Chordata > Amphibia > Anura > Eleutherodactylidae > Eleutherodactylus > Eleutherodactylus coqui. The sequence continues at coordinate 166,872,631 of NC_089839.1, read as the reverse complement.
TTAGTGCGGCTGGGGGAATCATCACAGATAAGCGTACCCGCCTGTCAACCGACAGTGCCGACAGGCTAACACTCATCAAGATGAACAAAGGCTGGATTTCCCCAGACTTCTGTTCTCCACCAGCGGACAGCAGCGATACGTAAGCAATACGTAGGCTGCACCCGCGGATGGAAGCTACGTTCTCTCTCACCATCCAAAACAGGGACATTTCTGCTTCATCAATCTGTGTCTAATATTCCTCCTCCTCCTCCTGCTCCTCCTCCTGAAACCTCACGTAATCACGCTGAACGGGCAATTTTTCTTAGGGCCACAAGCCTCACTCAAATAATTTTTCTAAACAATTTTTATAAGTTTCAATGCGCTTAAAAGCGTTGGAACTTTAACTTGAACCAATTTTTCGTTAAACTGGGCTGCCTCCAGGCCTAGTTACCACTTAAGCCACATTAACCAAAGCGATTCACCTGCCATCTTGGTTGGGCATGGCCAATTTTTACTGAGGTACATTAGTACTGTTGGTACACCAATTTTTTGGGGCCCTCACCTACAGTGTAATCATAGCAATTTGTATGTTCTTCGCCTGCACTCATGGTACAGAAAGGTGTGTGGGGTTGGCCTACACTTTAGCTACATAAATGTAACTTGGGCCTTGGCTATACTAAGGCTACTGAAATGGAACTAAGACTGCGCTCCCACTATACTGCTGCTTCAGAATTGTTACTGGGGCCTGTCTTGAGTGCTACTATTGCTGAGATGGAACGAAGACTGCGCTCCCGCTATACTGCTGCTTCGGAATTGTTACTGGGGCCTGTCTTGAGTGCTACTATTGCTGACATGGAACAAAGACTGCGCTCCCGCTATACTGCTGCTTCGGAATTGTTACTGGGGCCTGTCTTGAGTGCTACTATTGCTGACATGGAACGAAGACTGCGCTCCCGCTATACTGCTGCTTCGGAATTGTTACTGGGGCCTGTCTTGAGTGCTACTATTGCTGACATGGAACGAAGACTGCGCTCCTCCTATAATGCTGCTACTGATATGTTAGTGGGGCCTGTCCTAATGCTACGGCTGAAATGTTACGAATTCTGGGCTCTGCCTATACCGCTGCTAATGGTATGTCTCTGGGGTGTGGAAACAGAGGCTTCCCAAAGACATGATGGCGGCGAGGCCATTTCCCACCAACGCGGTTACTGTTAAGGTGCATATAACCACGGACACGTGGAGAGGACACGTAGTGCCTCAAAAACATCCCCCTCCTCCTCCAACAGGGAAAACATTCTTGGCAAATGCCTTTGCATTGGTTCGTCTGGTGGCAGTCCAAGAATTTCACCTTTACCGACACAACAAGAGAGCCCCCACACCATCCCCCCGCCACGGCCCACTTAATCCTGGCCGCATTCCGAAATCCAACAAAATACAACCGTGCTACTAGGTCCGCAGTCACCACCACATTACCACCAACGCGGTTTCTGTTAAGGTACATATTACCAGTCTGACTGGGGCATGCAGACACCTTGACAGAATGAATAGTGTGTGGCACATAGGTTCCCCATTGCTATGCCCACGTGTGCAGCTCCTGATGGCGGTGGCACAGGATTATATTTCTCATTGCTTCTGTACAGCATTGTGGGCTATCGCCCCGCCCCTTTTAAAGAGGGTCGCTGCCTAGCCGTGCCAACCCTCTGCAGTGTGTGCCTGCGGTTCCTCCTCATGGCAGACGCACTTCTAAATAGACATGAGGGTGGTGTGGCATGAGTGCAGCTGAAGGCTGCGCAGGGACACTTTCGTGTGCGCTGTCCGGGGGAGGGGGGCGGTTGGTCAGCATGTAACCCAGGAGAAGTGGCAGCGGAGTGTCATCCAGGCAGTGATTGTGCTTTGTTGTAGCTAGTGTGGTGCTTAGCAAAGGTATGCCATGCTAATGAGGGCTTTTCAGAAGTAAAAGTTGTTGGGAGGGGGGGGGCCACTCTTGCCGGTATTGTGGCTTAATAGTGGGACCTGTGAACTTGAGATGCAGCCCAACATGTAGCCCCTCGCCTGCCCTATCCGTTTCTGTGTCATTCCCATCACTTTCTTGAATTGCCCAGATTTTCACACATGAAAACCTTAGCGAGCATCGGCGAAATACAAAAATGCTCGAGTCGCCCATTGACTTCAATGGGGTTCGTTATTCGAAACGAACCCTCGAACATCGCGGGAAGTTCGTTTCGAATAACGAACACCCGAACATTTTGGTGTTCGCTCATCTCTAGTAAATATGAAATAATAAGAAGTACGCCAACGCTGCTGTATGAGGAACCAATATTGAAAGCCTCCAATGCCATTAAGTTATGTCTAATCAAATGTATTTAACTGCCAGGGTAAATTATGCAATACAACACGTTTAACCCTCACAGGTGTCTTCATCAGTTTGGGAGTTTTCAGTAATGGTTCCTCATACAGCAGAGACACTGTTGGTTTTCTTTTACTTGTTTCATTCCTGCAAACGTTTGTCAGTTCATCAATATTTCTGGGATGCCTTGCATGTACAGCCATCTTCAGGTTAATTTTCCATTTTTTAACATTAGAGTTCTCAAATTGTGGAAGCTTCAAAACAACAACAAAGTGGTTATTGTTTAATAATCACTGTACAATGCTGAGCTGTCAGCTCACAACTTCCCCAATGTAACCCTTTTAAGCGGTTTCTATGAAACATCAGAGAATTTGTTAAAAAGTGGATTCAATTGATTGGATCATTTTTCAAAGGGGAGATTTTTTTTTGTAGGTCTTGGGGAAGTATTATATCCCTGACTCATTCTTGGTGCATGAAATCTCATTTGTGACTCTAGTTTATTATGACTTTTTTTTTTTTTTCAATACTGGAACATGTTTTAACAATCAAAAGATATTTTCTCTATATGAAGTGCAATACTAATCAGTCTTCAGCATGGTACCATTTAGAGAAAAGAATTTCAGGATCAGTAGCATATACAATGTGACTGAAGTTAATGCATAATTATAGTATATACATTTGCAAATGTAATAAATTTGCATTAAGCTGCACATTTGCAAAGCATTATATTTGGCTGTGTAATTTAGGAAAGATTTATTTCAGTTTGGCAAAGGTTCTGCTAGGGTAGTGTGTCCTGATTAAAACAAGCTTTCAGACTTTTTCCCTAATTATATTGAGATGATTTTACCTGTAATTACTTCTAATTATGTTTTCACAACTTTCTAATTATCTTTAATGGTGCTTGCTCATTCTTTTACATTGAGTGTAGCAATGGATAGAGATTCTATATATCCATATTCCATTAATTAATGTTTCGTCTGTAGACGCAGAGTAAAAACGAGTGATTTGTGTGTCCTTTTTGTTATTAAAATAGTCTCTGGTGGAAACAGTGACTGCTTTAGAAGTAAGTGCTGGCTGCCCCTGGAGAGTGACCACTTTCCATGCAGTACTTAACTCCTTCCAAAAATGAAAAGCCCTTTATCATGCATTCGTACTTAAAGGTAAAACAGGACGGAACATACACAATGGATAGGTTGTTCCGAGACAGGAACGCTGGACATAGTAACTGAGAGACAAGAACACAGATAAATAAACGGAGACTGAGGTGTTTCCAGAATGACCCGCTTGCAAAGCCTAAGAACATATTATCCGTTGCTTGTGTTGCATAAGTGGATGGAATAACATTACTACAAATTAGCAAAGTGAACTGTTCCTGTACTGTCTTGGCATTGTACAGCAACACTTACACTCTTTAAAACATGGCGCCACTGGAATGGCCCAAGTTCAAAAATGCCTCATGGAAACTCTGCCCAGACCGCGAGGCAATTTCATAGAATTTTGACACATGATTACCATTGACAACAAGCAACAAACCAGCGTGATGTGTGCCACACTGCTGCTCTCTATGGAATATTTCATCTACATATGTTACAATGTATATTTGCAGGGATTAAATGCTAACTCGAGTATGGATTATGTTTTATTTTTCCTTGAAAATGAATGCCTTGATTTTGTATGCATTACTAATGCGTATATATCTTGAACCTAGATGAAAGTCTGCCTGACTTGAGTTGGTATAGTAACTGCAAGGACAACTGTTCGATGGAATTATCCGTAAACACATGTTTTAGGTAGAATAGAATTACATCAAACAACTATTTGTAGTACTTTTTATCTGCAAAGGTACTCTAAACCGCAGTGTTTTCTCCACCTTCTTCCGTGTCGTGAAGAATGGTCATATACATTAGATAAATGTTGGTCAAACCTGTCGATTTTGTAAGGATCATTTGATGATATAATTTATAAAGAAGCAGAATTGCTTTGCCATGTATCTGGCAGCAATTTATTCCCTACTCGCTATTGAAATAAATATGTTGATGTAATCATATAGTCAATCTGAGCAGGAAACGCCTCAGCCAATCAGAAGCAGCTCTTTCAGCAGGCGGGGATTTTAATTCCCCACCTGCTCAAAAAACTGCATTCAAGAGCCAGGGACAGTGCAAACAAGATGCAGCTGAGGAAGGTGAGCATGTTTTTTTTTTTTTTATACTAGTTTGCATTGTTTTTCAGGCAAGGGCTTATATTTAAAGCTGGATCCTCTACTGCAGCTGTTATCTGTGACAGCTGTGGTAGGGAATTCTTTATTCCCCACAGGGATGAAGAATTCCTTTGCTGCATCTGTCACATCTGTGACAGGTGCAGCAGGGAATTCTTTATTCTCCGTGGGGATGAAGAAAACATCTGCCGCATGTGACAGATGTGTTCTTCATCCCCGCAGGGGACATGGCAGCAGCGGACAGGTAAGTATTTTTAAATATTTTTCTTTTTACACTAAAATGGTTGCTTTTTAGGGAAGGGCTTATACTTAAAGCTCTTCCCTGAAAAACAATTAAGGGGTGCCGGCATTCCCTATGGTGCACGCATGTCCTATCTTTACAGGTGCCCGCCTGTAAAAGACAGACATGTGAACACACCATAGGGAATGCATTGGTTATAATAGATGAGTGTTTTGTGCGCGCGTTTGCACGCACTCGTGTGAAGCCACCCTTAGGACAGATCTATACTTATCTCAGGCAGCTTGATTTTATTTATCGATGATTTTTAACCATGTCTGCTGGAAATTTGAAGCATCTACTACTCTTTTAATAAAAAAAATATTTCCTGATATTGCTTTTGATTTTTCCCCAACTAATCTCAGTGCCCCCTTGTTCCAGTGTTTAGCTTTCTAATAAAAACACATCCCTCCTGAACATTATTTACACCTTTAACATATTTAAACGTTTCCATCATGTCCTCCTCTTCCTTCTTTCCTCCAGGCTATACAAATTAAGATAAGTCTTTCCTGAGCACCTCAGCCAATCACAGGCAGATCTCGCTGAAGGACTGAGCTGCTCATCTGAGCTGCTTCTGATTGGCTGAGCGCCTCAGCCAATCAGAAGCAGCTCTTTCAGCAGGCAGGGTTTTTAAATTCCCGCCTGCTAAAAGAACTACTTTGCAGAGCCGGGGACAGCGCTGAGAGGACACGGCTGAGCCCCGGCAGCTGAAGGAAGGTGAGTATGTGGTGTTTATTATTTTTCACACTACTTTGTCTTGTTTTTCAGGGAAGGGCTTATATTTAAAGGCAGATGTGTTCTTCCTCCCCGCGGGAATGTGGCGGACAGGTAAGTTTTTTTTATTTTTACAAAATTCTTGTTTTTCAGGGAAGAGCTTATATTTAAAGCTGTTCCCTGAAAAACAATTACAGGGTGCGGGCAGACCATTGCCTTTAATGGAGCCGCTGGCAGCAGCTGCGGCTCTATTGAAGGCAATGCACGGACCTTCAAACATGCGTGTTTTTGCGCGTACAGGGGTGTGCACCTATGTACGCATGTATGTATGCACACGCACACACTCATGTGAAGCCACCCTCAATCCAAGGATTTCTTCTCCCTAAGAGCAGTATTTTACATTCAGAAACATTAAACTGCAGTTTCCGTTACTTTTTACCATGTATCTAATAAGGCTAAATCTTTCTCCATGTTCCAGACACCACCAGGAGTATCAACCCAATTGCACACTTTTTTGTCATCAACAAACAGACAGACCTTACTTGGTAAACCTTTTTCTATATCACTTACCAACATATTAAAAACAATAGAACCCATAGCAGACCCTTGTAGTCATTACTTGTAACTCATCTTTTTTCCGAATACACTCCTTAATGCTTCTTTCCCACGAGCATATTTCGGCCGCCGTTTTCACGGTCGGCCAATGTACACTACCATCTGTGGCGTTGAAGCTTCTGAACGGGTGCACTCCCTCCCCCTCGCAGGCTCACCTCTGCTAGCTCCGCTCCCTTACTGCCCCTTGTCCACAGCCAGCAATGGTAGGAGGGGTCCCACCCCCTCCCATTGCAAAGAGTGAGCAGGGAGGAGAGCAAAGGGAAGGAGTTTAGGAGCCATGCTGCTAAACTCCCTTCCACCTCCAGCCGCTGTCATGGGCTCCCATAGGAGCCCTTGCAGCGTCCGACATATTCCGGCCCAAAAGATAGTTCCAGGACTATCTTTTGGGCCCGACATAAAAACGCCCGGTGCTTTTACGTCACAAGAATATGGCCATGTAATCTGATGTATCAGAATCCAATGCATCAGATCACAGTGTATATCGGCGGAACGTGAAAACGGTGGGCCGATATACGTTCGTGGGAGAGAAGCCTTAACAATACTTTGATATCTAACTTTTAACTAATTGCGAATCCACCAGACTATCAAATGATTAAAGGGGTTGTCCCGCGGCAGCAAGTGGGTCTATACACTTCTGTATGGCCATAATAATGCACTTTGCAATGTACATTGTGCATTAATTATGAGCCATACAGAAGTTATAAAAAGTTTTTCACTTACCTGCTCCGCTGCTGGCGTCCTCGTCTCCATGGAGCCCGCCTAATTTTCGCCGTCTAAAATGGTCGAATGGCCAAATTAGACGCGCTTGCGCAGTCCGGGTCTTCTGCTTTCTTCAATGGGGCTCCGTGTAGCTCCGTGTAGCTCCACCCCGTCACGTGCCTATTCCAGCCAATCAGGAGGCTGGAATCGGCAATGGACCGCACAGAAGAGCTGCGGTCCACGGAGGAAGAGGATCCCGGCGGCCATCTTCAGTCGGTAAGTATAGAAGTCACCGGAGCGCAGGGATTAAGGTAAGCGCTGAGCGTTTTTTTTTTTAAGTCCCTGCATCGGGGTTGTCTCGCGCCGAACGGGAGGGGGGTTTAAAAAAAAAAAAACCCGTTTCGGCGCGGGACAACCCCTTTAAGTCCAATTTTCAATAACTTATCTATGAGCTCTTTATGTGAAACTGTATCAAAGACTTTACTGAAACCCCGCTAGGCAATACCCATAACACCCCCTCCATCCACCACTTTTGTGATATAATCAAATAAATCAGTGAGATTAGTTTGACATACTTTTCCTCAGTAAAGCCATGCTGTTTAGTGTTGTTGGTTTTTAAGTAGAGATGAGCGAGTATACTAGCTAAGGCACATTACTCGAGCGAGTAGTGCCTTAGCCGAGTATCTCCCCGCTCGTCTCTAAAGATTCGAGGGCCGGCGGGGAGCGGTGGGGGGACAGGGACAGGGGGAAAGAGGGAGAGAGAGATCTCCCCCACCGCTTCCCGCCCCCCCTCCGGCCCCCGAATCTTTAGAGATGAGCGGGGAGATACTCGAGTAATGTGCCTTAGCGAGTATACTCGCTCATCTCTATTTTTAAGTCTTTAAATATCCTTTTTGGACCATGAATGTTTACTAGAGAGTCTTAGTTTAATTGACAGACACTTGTATATGTATGGCTAGAGTTATGGATATACTTTTTATAGAACAAAAATGATCACTCATTGCTTAAAATCCACGTTGATGACAGGAGAACCACTATAGACATCCTTATTCCCCGCCAACATATGCGAGTTGCGGCATTCCTTATTATGCAATGATAGAATGCCTCTGCATTCTATGGTACCATGTGAACCATTAATCATGTGACAAGGAAATGATGTCACTCCTCCTACCGGCTTCCACATGAGGTTGGTGCCCGCAAGGTAAGACCTGTTTGATTGTATATTATATACTGTATATGTGCACTTCTTTTTCTTTCTGTATGCTTGAAAAAGGCTTTTAATAGCCGAAAAGCGTAGTATGTTATTAAAGACGGGATTTTCATTTTTATCTCTCGTCCACTTCTGAATCATTTACCCCGGATCCTGTGAGCGCTATATCCATTTTTTATTCCTTATGGTTTTATGTTTAAACGAGGACTCCTTTCTGTTAGGAATTGTGTCGGATATTTGGCTTGCTCTCCAGAGGGCTGGATTATGGATGGGTATCATTTTTATATGCCTATTTGGATAACAGGTGCTAGTGGGTCCCCTTTATACTAAAGGTGTGTTCCACCTAGCACCAGGTGAGTTGATTGTCGTCTTATTGTTAGACTTCTCTATAATTGAGATAATCCTTGGTTTACTTTCACCGCCAACATAGTTCATTTACTGACTCTTCAAATGTTAACCCGATAGTCACAGTATATGGCTGTTTCTGGCTAACTGTATGATAAGCCTAACCAGTAGTCTTTCCATGAGCAATACTGCATTTACTGCTGTCAGAGTGGACGTCTCAGAATTCTGAACATGAGTGTTGCCAGTGGAGATCAGTGAAAGTACACACTGAGCAGTACTATGTAATATGTCTATCAAAGACATTTAGTTGATTACTTATCAAAAAAATCAACACTGGAACATAGTTTTGAGTCTGAAGTTCTTTTACTAAGTAATTTAATATAGCAGTCACTAGAAACTGGTGACACTAAGATTAAAAACATTAAAATCTACAGCTATTTAGCCAAGCATTGAGTTCGAGATTTCTAATGACAGAAATGACTAACTCTGAAGGGCTCAGACATGGTTTGAGGTAATCATATAAATTCTGGTCCAGCAGATAGTGAGGACTTTGTAGATTTTAATTATGGTCACTCTACTGGCCTTTGCAAGAGATGTTTCCAAAATAATGCTTGTTAATTGGCCTAGAGTGGAAAGGAATGAAGAATGTTTTCAACATTGGACATTATGGTACCAAGTCATATAACAAAGTAGAACCAGAATAGAGCAATGAAGTGGTCAGTAGTCAACTAGAGTACAAAAGGGTGAGAAGAAAAGATAGTATATTAAAAAGCCTGATCAAAATCATAATGAAAAGATCAAAGTCAATCCATACCCTTACCACAAGTGCTGTCATCCTGTTGGTGATTTCTGTGCTCCTGGCTGCAGCATGTTTGATGATATAGTGTGTTTTTATGAAGATGTTCTTAGTAATAAAAAAAAGTAGTAAGAAGCATGTATCAAGGCCTTTACATAGCTCTTCCTCTTCATAGCTAGCCCTAATTGGAGTACAAAGGTAGACCTATTAATGAATAAACGGGTGAGACATGAGCAACTGGTGGTGGATGTGTTCAAAGGAACCCATGGCAGGGGCAGATATACAGGTCTATCCTTTCTGAACTTTGACATTAACTCAACATATCACATGATGTGTGGTGCAAGATAAAATGTATAAGTCTAACAGATACCTTCATCAGACGCCCATTAGTGTGCAGAAATGTTGTTTAAATTTGTATTTCATATGTACCATCCATAGTCAAAATTCATTTGACATGACGTTTATAGGAAAAAATGTGGTGGACGGAGCTCTGGGTGGAATAACCATGTGGAAGAAAATAGGAAGTGCAATCTTACATTGGGTTGCTGCCATACCAATGACACTAAGAGCTGGGCAGCTCAAGAGGTGCCATTTGTACAGGAGTGGAAGTACAAAATGTTGCATTTCAAGGGCAAGCCTCTTTTTATAGCTCCAACATGGGCCAGGGCCTTTAAAATCTTCCAGTGTAATATAGCATGGCCTTCACATCTATAAAGTTTTGCCATTAAAAATGCATCACTAGCTAACCACCAATAAAGCTTTCTATCATTGTCTATAGTCTCCACTTCTTTTCTCCATTTGTTGGCATGCACTGAAACCCAATTATTTTTTGTACTTCCACTACAAAATTCATTTGACATTTCGGTCAATTCAAGACCTTCATCATTTTTGCTCTTCTATATCAGTAAGATGTTTACTTAAGCAATCTAGAAATCTGATCAAGGTCTTGAATTGACCAAAACATCAAATAAATCTGGACTGTGGATTGCGTTTATGAAATTAAAATTGAAACAATATTTCTGCAACACTAATAAGTCCCAGATTATTTTTCATTGTGATTATATAAGGGTTGGGACCCTATCTGAGCACCACCGAAGTAGTGCCATTTTTTCTTTTGATCACCTGCCATCTGTTGACCATCTTCCATCTTACACAGGGTGTTATGTCAAAGTAAAAGAACAATTTAAATAGATGATTTTTGTATGAATGTATGATTTTTGTATCATGAGAAATTGGGAGTAAACAGGACAGAAACTCCCATTAGATCATTTAAAAATCTGATGACTTGCTCCCAGAAACTCTGCATATAAGGGCACTGGCAGATTAAGTGATGGAAATACACGGGTTCATCTCTACATTTAGGACAAATGCCCTTTTTATCTGGGCAAAATTTAGACTTTCCAGTAGTGGTCATATAAACAGGAAGAATTCTGTGGATCCCCTTTATGGAGCTGTCTGTGTTACAGTATAATAACCTCTTAGTTATTAACAGTATATTAACCTCTGCTTACACCTTTATGACCAATGAATTTTTTAGTTTATTTAATTGTTGCATTCCAGGAGCTATAACCTTTAGTTTGGCGTCAACATAGCCATATGAGGGCTTGTTTTTTGCGGGACAAGTTGTATTTTCTAATTGCTCCATAATTAGGTACATATAATGTACTGTAAAGCTTTTATTAATTTTTATAGGGGGATTGTGGGAAAAAATTCTGTCATTTGTTTTTGGGCTTTCATTTTTACAGTGTTCAGTGTGCAAAATAAATAATGTGATAACATTCTTCTCTGGGTCAGCACGTTTCCGGAGACACCAAGTTTATAACGTTTTTTATGTTTTTGGATTCGTTTTTGTGTCAACGCATTCCAAGAGCCATGGCATTTTTATTTTTCCATTGACGGAGCTCTATAAGGGCTTGTTTTTTGTGATATGAACTGTAGTCTTCATTTATCCATTTTTTGGGAACATAAAATATTTTGATTGCTTTTTTTATTTTGAATTCATGAATGGGTGAGTGCTGCCTCTTATTGGCTGAGCACAGGGACCAATCACAAGCAGCTCTCAGCTGTCATTCAATAGCTGAGAGCTGCCTCTGATTGGCCACAGTGCTCAGCCAATCAGAGCCAGCCCTTTCAGCAGGCGGGGATTTTAAATCCCCGCTTGCTGAAAGCTCTTCATAGCAGGGCAGGAGAAGAGCCGGCTGGACACGCCTGAGCCCTGGCAGCTGCAGAGAGGTGAGTATAGATTTTTTTTTATTTTTTACACATTTTTAGCATGCTTTTCAGGGAAGAGTTTTTATTTAAAGCCCTTCCCCAAAAATCACTGCAGGGCTTGCCTGCAGCCCATCGCTTTCAATAGAGCTGGCTGTATTTCCAGATCCCTTGAATTCATTGGGAGAACATTGCGATTCTCTGCTACATCTGTGACAACTGTGGCAGACAATTTCTTCATCTCCGCAGGGAGTCCTATTGTCACTGGACACTGTGTTCAGTGGCAAAGGGACTCACCACGGAGATGAAGAAATCCTCTGCCATAGCTGTCACAGCTGTAGCAAAGGATTGCTATGTTCTCTGTATGCCAATGGTATATATAATATATCTGCTTCTTTTTTCATTTTTCTAGTACACTTCTATACAACATTGTAGTAGTGCACTAGAAAGTGCATTAGAAAAACCTATTGTGTGAGCCTGAGACTGAGACTTATTGGTCACTATATAGTCAATCTTCCGGGTGCCATAGCAGCCCATTGGGACTGCATGATCACATCACTGAGGTTTGATGATTGACAGAAGGAGCCCCCTCCCTTTGTCTGCCTTTTACATGCCATGGTTGCACTGTAAAGAGTTAAATAGCAGAGGTTCCTTTGGTTCCCGCCATTAGAGCAAGCAGAACTTGAAGCTTCTGGGCCAGGTGCAAAATCTGTAACAGGGCCCCCAACTATAATGCTTTTTTAATAGTACTGGGCTCCCTATATGTAGAAGAGAGGCCTTATGGCCCCCCTAAGGCTCCTGGGCCCGGGTGCAACGGCATCCCCATGCACCCCCTATAGTTACGCCCCTGAGAGCAAGTGTCCAACTGTCATCCAACACTGAGCGGGAGACCCACGCCGAGCTTGTAATGCAGTGCTGCAGAATAAAGCCCCTTAATGGCCGCTGTCAAAATACGTATGTGATTAATGCTCTTGTATGTCATTTACATTTTTCACACCTAAATATTTTTTATTTGTGAGCAACAACTTCTATTTCTCACTGAGAATTGGGCAGGCATATTCAGCTGTTGCGTTCAGTGTACTCTAATCAGATTCTCTTGAGTTCTGACAGATACATCAGTAAAGCAATTCTTTCTAGACTTTTGCGAAAATATATTTCTCAACTTGAATGAAATGAGTTACTGTAGTTACGGTATGCTGCTTCAAAATGAAAAGCCATTAGGTTGAGAATAAAATTAGTGTTACTCTTTACACAAACCAACACTATCATCTCTAATGGGACTTCAGAGCTTAGTCACACGGGCGTATCGGTACGGGTGCTGATACGCCCGTGTGACTGAGCCCTTACTGCAGGAAGAAGACGGCCGTACTTCAAGACAGATGACTCCCCGCAGCGCTGAAGAAAGAACACATGACCAGCAATGAAGCCGGTCACATGTTCTTTCTTCCGGCGCTGCAGAGAGACGTCCGTTCTGAAGTACGGCCGTCTCCTTCCTGCAGTAACACGGACGCCGATGTAGACACAACTACTAGGCTGGGTTCACACGACCGTATGCTCAGAAAAGACTGCTTTAAAACTCGCAGGTTTGACGTGGCTTTTCCGCCTGTATTCTGCTGCGGAAATCTATACCCATGGAGACAAAAGAACACGCAGGGGAAATGGCGATACAATCGTCATGTCTGGGATTTGAATTCCGCACCGCATGTCAGTTTCTGCGTGGCTTGTCCACAGCGGACTGTCCGCAGCGTGTGAACCAGATTTTTGCAAACCTTGTCCACTTTGCTGTTTTATCTCAGGTTTAAAAAGGTATGCTGAATTTCCGTGCGGAAAGCCCGCAGCAATTCCACCCCTTGTGAACCCAGCCTAGAAGCTGTTAACTTTATATAGACATGTTCATTAAGCAAATGTGAGCATTAGAGTTAATAGTAGGGAACAGCCGGAGATAGATTATTTTGTAGGGAAACACAGCAAATGTGTTTTCAAACAAACCATAAAGTTTTAAGGAACGTTACTTGTTCACTGAGTATAATAATAGCAGGTAATTTGGAAGATCTATTACACTGCATTTGGAGGGTTCAAGGATGACCACCCACCCTGAGTAACCTTAGCAACAAATTGTGTTCCGATATTATGTGTTATGTAGTGTATATTACATCTCGGATGGGAATATGTGAGTAATGTGTGGATTGTTTTATTACAGCGTCTGCCAGTCATATGACTATTGCTCAGAGTCAGAATGTATTTGTTAATACTTTTTAAAAGTAGCTTCTGTATCAGCAATTGAAGCTTAATGTATTCCCCAAATAACCATTTATGTATAAATTAGCCATTATGAGCCTTTTTAGTTTTCATGATTCTAGATATGATCTTTAAGGAGTATTCCCAAAAACATTTATTACCTATCCGCAGTGTAGGCGATAAATGTATAATTGCTAGGGGTCCAACCTCAGGGATCACGAGAATGGCACACACCTGAATACCCCTAGTGAATGGACCGGTATCGTGTATTAATGAACACCTCTCTATTCATTGTCTATGAAGATAAGGGACTGATGTTTTTGGCTATTTCCTTAAGCCGCATAAAAGTGAGCAGTTGGAACCCCAGTGATCAAATATTTATTACTAGAGATGAGCGAGCACCAAAATGCTCGGATGCTCGTTGCTCGAGTCGAACGTTTCTTAATGCTCGAGAGCTCATTTCGAGTAACGAACCCCATTGAAGTCAATGGGCGACTCGAGCATTTTTGTATGGGACCGATACTCCGCATAGGTCATGACTAGAGATGAGCGAACATACTTGCTAAGGACAATTACTCGAGCGAGCATTGTCCTTAGCGAGTACCTGCCCGCTCGGAAGAAAAGGTTCGGGTGCCGGCGGGGAGCGGTGAGTTGCGGCAGTAAGCAGGGGGGAGCGGGGGGGGGGGGAGAGGGAGAGATCTCCCCTCCGTTCCCCCCCTACTCTCCCCCGCCGGCACCCGAACCTTTTCTTCCGAGCGGCCAGGTACTCGCTAAGGACAATGCTCGCTTGAGTAATTGCCCTTAGCGAGTTTGCTCGCTCATCTCTAGTCATGATTTGTCAAACACCAGAAAACATCAAAAAGTCATGGAAACACTACAGAAACGGATAGGAAAGGGCAGGGGCAGTATGTATGGCTGCATTTTAGGCTCCCAGATCCCACTATTAGGCCAAAATGGGGGCAAGAGTCTGGCGTCACCCCCCTAACAATTTACTTCTGACAAACCCTTATTAGAAAGGCACACGCGCTGGCACATCTTAGCTAAGCACCACACTACCTGCAACCAAGGAGAATCACTGCCTGCGGGAGACACCGCTGCCTCTTCTCCTGGGTTACATGCTGGCATTGCTGTCCAACCCCCCCGCACGACCCTGCGTCCACAGCACACGCAAAATTTTCCCTGCGCAGTGTTCAGCTGGCTTCATGCCACACGCTCGCTTCATAGCTACACCACCCTCATGTCTATTTATAGGTGCGTAATGGATGAGGAGGAACCGGAGGCACACACTGAAGAGGGTTGGCAGGGCAAGGCAGTGACCCTCTTGGAAAGTGTGGGCAATAGCTCACAATGCTGTGGAGAATTGATGATAAAATTATGTACGATCATCATTCCAATCCCGTGCCACCTCCGTCACAAAATTGTCAGGAGCTGCAAACGTGAGCATAAAGGGAACGCAGGTGCCCGCACTTCTACACATCTCCACAATGCAGCAATACTCTGTGTGGGAAGCATGTGAGCGGGCCCAGGGTCAGGCTCGGTCCCAGCCTCCACCTTGTGTGACCCAAGGTGCCGCGAGTTACATAGCTATGGGAAATCCATGTGGGACACAGGAAGAAATCAGAGTGCCCAAACATGGCAAAGTTTCACTCCGCCAAGGACCTCGGCCTCAGCCCATATTTCTGCCCTAGTCAGTGTATTTGTGCCAGACAGGTAAAACAACGCAATGGGAAGTCTTTGTGCACCCACAGCATAGGCGAGCCTCTGGAACTCAAGAAGAGTATTACACATGAAGAAATCAGAGTGCCCAAACATGGCAGAGTTTCACCCCACCAAAGACCTCCACCTCGGCCCACATTTCTGCACCTTTCATTCTTTGTATGTGTCAGATAGCTGAACAATGCAATGGGGAAGCCTTTGTGCACCCACAGTATAGGCGAGCCCAAGGAACTCAAACATGGTATTACAGATAAGGAAATCAGAGTGCCCAAACATGGCAGAGTTTCGCCCTGTTAAGGGCCTCAGCCTTGGCCCACATTTCTGTCCTAGTCAGTAAGTGTATTTGTGCCAGATAGGTAAAACGCTGCGATGGGAAGTCTTTGTGCACCCACAGCATAGGCGAGCCCAAGGAACTCCAGCATGGTATTACACATGAGGAAATCAGAGTGCCCAAACATGGCAGAGTTTCACCCTGCTAAGGGCCTCGGCTTCGGCCCACATTTCTGCCCTAGTCAGTCAGTGTATTTGTGCCAGACAGGTAAAACAACGCAATGGGAAGTCTTTGTGCACCCACATAGGCGAGCCCTTGGAATGCAAGGAAAGTATTACACATAAAGAAATCAGAGCGCCCAAACAAGGCAGTTTCACCCTGCCAAGGACCTCAACCTCAGCTCACACCCTCAGAAATCATGGGCAAAAAGTGGACTCGGATGCTAGTGCAGCTGTGAACGTCTCATTAATGCAGTAATGCTCCTTTTGTTTGGCTCAACCCAGTGTCTCAGATAACTGTGGTAACATGAGAGAAAATACATGTTGCCTAGCGCTGATCCCCAGACCCCAAGCAGGAGGAGGAGGTGGCATAATAAGGCGGAGAAACCATGACCGAGGTAGGACCCGCAATACTCTGTATGGGAAGTACGTGAGTGGGCTCTGGGTCAGGCTCGGTCCCAGCCTCCACCTTCTGAGACCCAACGTGCCGCGAGTTACATGGCAATGGGAAATCCATGTGTCCCCACACACTATTCATTCTGTGTAGGTGTCAGATAGTTCAACACCGCAATGAGAAGTCTTTAAGTTCCTTAGGCTCACCTATGCTGTCGGTGCACAAAGATGGTATTACACAGGAAGAAATCAAAGTGCCCAAACATGGCAGAGTTTCACCCTGCCCATGACCTCGGCCTCAGCCCACATTTCTGCCCAAATCAGTCAGTGTATTTGTGCCAGATAGGTAAAACACCGCAATGGGAAGTCTTTGTTCACCCATAGCATAGGCGAGCCCCTGTAACATTTCTGTAGCAAAAGTATAGGCGAACCTCTGTAACATTTCTGTAGCAAGAGTATAGGCGAACCCCTCAAACCATTCAGTAGAAACTGTATAGGCAGACTACAGTAACATTTCTGTAGCAAGAGTATAGGCAGACCCCAGTAGCATTTCTATAGCAAAAGTATAGGCAAACCCCTGTAACGTTTCTGTAGCAAGAGTATAGGCAGACCCCAGTAACATTTCTGTAGCAAACGTATAGGCAGACCCCTGTAACATTTCTGTAGCAAGAGTATAGATGGAACCCAGTAACATTTCTGTAGCAAGAGTATAGGCGGACCCTAGTAACATTTCTGTAGCAAAAGTATAGGCAGACCCCAGTAACATTTTTGTAGCAGAAGTATAGGCGGACCCCAGTAACATTTCTGTAGCAAAAGTATAGGCGAACCCCTTAAACCATTGAGTAGAAAAGGTATAGGCATAACTCAGTAACATTTCTGTAGCCAAAGTATAGGCAGACCCCAATAACATTTCTGTAGCAAAAGTATAGGCAGACCCCAGTAACATTTCTGTAGCAAAAGTATAGGCAGACCCCTGTAACATTTCTGTAGCAAGAGTATAGGCAGACCCCAGTAACATTTCTGTAACAAAAGTATAGGCAAACCCCTCAAACCATTCAGTAGAAAAGGTATACGCAGACCCCAGTAACATTTCTGTAGCCAAAGAATAGGCGGACCCCAGTAACATTTCTGTAGCAAAAGTATAGGCAGACCCCAGTGACATTTCTGTATCAAAAGTATAGGCGGACCCCAATGACATTATGTAGCAAGAGTATAGGCGAACTCTTCAAACCATTCAGTAGAAAAGTATAGGCAGACCCCAGTAACATTTCTGAAGCCAAAGTATAGGCGGACCCCAGTAACATTTCTGTAGCAAAAGTATAGGCAGACCCCAGTAACATTTCTGTAGCAAAGGTATAGGCAGACCCCAGTAACATTTCTCTAGCAAGAGTATAGGCGAACTCCAGTAACATTGGTGTACCCAGAGTATAGGCGAACACCTGTAAAACTTTGTTTACCAAGAGTATAGGCAAAGCCTGGAAACATTAGCTTGCTAACAGTATTGGTAATGGCCTGAAAAATTGGTGTACCAAGAGTACAAGTGTACCCCTGAAAATTTGCTCAACCGCGAGGGCAGGTGAAACCCACAAACCTTTTTTGAAGATACAGCTTGTTATTGGTTAATTTGTAACAGAGCCTGGAGGCAGCACTCCGCAAAAATTTTAAAACTTTAAAAACAGATAAAACTTTCAAAAGTTTTAAGCAGAGCATTTTGGGCCGCATAGAAATTGGCAGTTCAGCGTAATGACATGCTGTTTTAGGAGGTGGAGGATTAATAATATCCGAGAGGGATACACAAAGCTAATTCTACCCTTTTTTGGGCTGATAGAGGATGCTTTTTTCTACTATTGCAGCGAAAAGTTTCTTTAGAGAAGTCTGGGGAAATCCAGCCTTTGTTCATCTTTGTTCAGGGTAAGCATTTGGGCGCTGTCAGTTGACAGGCAGGTACGCTTATCCATGATGATTCCCCGAGCTGCACTAAACACCCTCTCTGACAGACGCTAGTGGCAGGGCAGGCTAGCACCTCCAGGGCATACAGCTCATGTTCGTGCCACGTGTCCAGCTTTGACACCCAATAGTTGTGTGGAGCAGAGGCATCACGGAGGATGGTGGTACGATCGGCTACTTACTCCCTCACCACCTTTTCAGTGCTCCCTCCGACTCAGCCTTGACTGGGGAGTGGTGACACAGCCTTACTGGGGAGCCATAAGGCTGGCAAAGGCCTTGGAGAGTGTTCCCCTGCCTGCGCTGGACATGCTGCCTGATCCTCATGCCTCCCCTGCTAGTTGACCCTCGGAACTGCGTCTTCTGCCACTAGCGCTGTCAGATGGGAACTTTAGCATCACTTTTTCCACCAGGGCCCTGTGGTATTGCATCACTCTCATACCCCTTTCCTCGTCAAGAATGAGAGTGGAAAGGTTCTCCTTATACCGTGGGTCTAGAAGTGTGTACACCCAGTAATGTTGGCCAGAATGCAACTAATGGAAGGGTCACGAGAAAGGCAGCCTAACATGAAGTCAGCCATGTGTGCCAGGGTCCCAGTACGCAACACATCGCTGTCCTCACTAGGAAGATGACTTTCAGGATCCTCCTCCTCCTCTTCAGCCCATACACACTGAACAGATGGGAGGCAAGCAGCATGGGTACCCTCTGCAGTGTGCCAGCTGTCTCTTCCCCCTCCTCCTCCTCCAAAACGCGCTGAGATATAGACTTGAGGGTGGTTTGGCTATACTGTCATCCCCCATCTCCTGTTCCAACCGCAAAGCATCGGCCTTTATGCTTAGCAGCGAACTTCTCAGCAGGCAAAGCAGCGGGATGGTAACGCTAATGATTGCCGCATTGCCACTCACCATCTGGGTAGACTCCTTAAAGTTTCCAAGGACCTGGCAGATATTTGCCATCCATGCCCACTCCTCAGTAAAGACTACCACTCCGCCGCCCATGTTGCAGCTGGTATTCCACTATTGCTCTATGCTGCTCGTACAGCCTGGCCAATATGTGCAGCATAGAATTCCAGCGTGTGGGCACGTCGCACAGCAGTTGGTGCTCTGGCAGCTAAAACTGACGCTGCAGGGTCTTCAGGGTGGCAGCATCCGTGGTGGACTTGCGGAAATGTGCGCAGACGCAGTGCACCTTGCCGAGCAGGTCAGACAAGTGGGGGTAGTTTTACAGAAACCGCTGAACCACCAAATTAAAGACGTGGGCCAGGCATGGCACGTGTGTGAGACTGCCGAGCTGCAGAGCCGCCACCATGTTATGGCCGTTGTCACACACGACCATGCCCGGTTGGAAGCTCAGCGGTGAAAGCCAGAGGTCGGTCTGCTCTGTCAGACCCTGCAGCAGCTCGAGGGCCATTTGCCTCTTGTCACCTAAGCTGATTAGTTTCAGCACGGCTTGCTGGTGCTTGCCCACCACTGTGCTGCCGCGCTGTGCGCTACCGACTGCTGGTGACGTGCTCACACTTCTTAATTGAGAGGTAGACGCGGTAGAGGAGGAGGAGGGGGAGGGTTTGGAGGAGGTGGCATAAAACGCCGCAGATACCAGCACCGAGGAAGGACCCGCTATTCTGGGTGTGGGTAGGACGTGAGCGGTCCCAGGCTCTGACTCGGTCCCAGCCTCCACCAAGTTCACCCAATGTGTCATCAGGGAGATATAGTGGCCCTGCCCGCCTGTGCTTGTCCACGTGTCTGTTGTTAAGTGGACCTTGGCAGTAACCGCGTTGGTGAGGGCGCGTACAATGTTTCGGGAGACGTGCTGGTGTAGGGCTGGGATGGCCCACCGGGAAAAATAGTGGCGAACGGGGACCGAGTAGCGCGGGAGCACTGCCGCCACCATGTTTTTGAAAGCCTCCATTTCCACAAGCCTGTATGGCAGCATCAGATTAATTTGGCAATGTGCATGTTTAAAGCTTGTGCATGCAGGTCGGTGGCGGTGTATTTGCGCTTTCGCTCCAATGCTTGTGTTAGCGACAGCTGAACGCTGCGCTGAGAGACATTGCTGGATGGAGTGGAGGATGGTGGAGGTGAGGGTGTGGGTGCAGGCCGGGAGATGCTCATGCCTGTGTCCTGGGAGGGGGATTGGATCTGTGTGGCAGGTTGGGGCACAGGAGAAGAGGCAGTTGTGTGACTCGGAGGCAGTAAATGGCCTTCGTCTCACCTTGTGGGGTGCTTGGCCATCATATGCCTGCGCATGCTGGTGGTGGTGAGGCTGATAGTGGTGGCTCCCCAGCTGATCTTGGTGCGACACAGGTTGCACACCACTGTTCATCGGTCGTCCGCGCTCTCACTAAAAAACATCCACACCTTTGAACACCTAGCCCTCTGCATGGAGGCTTGCCGCGAGGGGGTGCTTTGGGAAACAGTTGGGGGATTCTTCACTCTGGCCCTGCCTCTACCCCTGGCCACTCTGCTGCCTTTCCAACCTGTCCTGCTGCGGCACTTGCCTCCCCTTCTGAAGCCCTGTCCTCAGTAGGCTTAGCAAACCAGGTGGGGTCAGTCACCTCATTGTCCAGTTGCTCTTCCTCCGAATCCTCTGTGCACTCCTCCTTCGGACTTACTGCCCTTACTACTACCTCACTGACAGACAACTGTGTCTCATCATCCTCATCCACAAAAAGCTCTTGAGACAGTTGCCGGAAGTCCCCAGCCTCATCACCCAGACCCCGGGAACTTTCCAAAGGTGAGAGAGGAACCATTTTTTCCGACTCATGGCAGGGACCTGAGAACAGTGCCTGGGAGTCTGCCTGCTCAGAATATGTCATTTTCATGGAGAGAGGAGGCTGGGAGGAAGGAGGAGCAGCCAGAGGATTCAGAGTTGCAGTCCCTAGGCCGGGAGTAGGGGACTGCGTAGAAGACTGGGTGGTTAATACATTGCTGGATGCGTTTTCTGCCATCCACGACAGGACCTGCTCGCACTGCTCTGTTTGTAATAAAGGTCTAACACGCGGACCCGTAAATTGTGATAGGAAGCTTGGGGGCCCAGAAACTTGCCTCTCTCCTAATCCCGCAGCAGCCGGCTGTGATTCACCACGCCCAGGAACTCAACCTGTGCGACACCCTCACTTGGATGCCTGCATCCTGGACTCTTACCCCTCATGGCGGATTAAGAATAGAGCAGGGCCCAAATAAATTACCCCACTGTGCAGCACTGACAACTGTGGCTAATTCACCGAACACAAAGACTTGTAGATAGCGGAGGCTCTATGCTGTGACTTGAAAAAATTAACCTGCTGTCTTGCGCTGATACCTAGGGGTAATTTACCGCTCGCAGAGAGGCTGTATGGAGTGGAAGAAGACTCTAAAGCCAGTGGATAGTGCTGGTAACTGCAGCTATCTCAACCCCACCAAGGAAAGGGTATTGTGAGACGCTCTGCACAGTGGCAGAGCTGAAATACTTTGCAATGGCCCAGGAAATATCACAGTACTAATTAGCGGTGAGACCTCTGTCTAATGCACTGCAGACACAGAACGGTATAACTGAACTACTTTGCAGTAGGCTAGGAAATCTTAGAGTGCAGTTTCATGGTAAGAGCTGGTTGTATGGCACTGCAGGCTGAGAATGCTATTACGGAAAGGCTGGAAACAGGCCTAGATGGGTAATACAAAAGTTGGTGCACTACTGCTCCCAGCCAGTCACAACTGTAAAGCACACGGTCAGATGTAGCCCTAAGTAGGACTGTTGGGGTTCTTGTATGGAGGATCAGGACTGTATAACTTTCCTATAGAAGCAGCTCTGTCCCTGAACTCTGCATTATGCACTGCAGGCTGAGAATGCTATAACTGCAAGGCTGGGAACAGGAATAGATGTGTAATACAAAAATTGGTGCACTACTGCTCCCAGCTAGCCACAACTGTAAAGCACACGGTCAGATATAGCCCTAAGAAGGACCGTTGGGGTTCTTGCACAGAGGATCAGGACTGTATAACTTTCCCTATGGAAGTCGCTGTGTCCCTAAACTCTGCGTTATGCACAGCACACACACTACGGTATAACTGAACTACTTTGCAGTAGGCTAGGAAATGTTAGAGTACAGTTTCACGGTGAGAGCTGGTTGTACGGCACTGCAGGCTGAGAACGCTATTACGGAAAGGCTGGGGAAAGGCCTAGATGCATAATACAAAAGTTGGTGCACTACTGCTCCCAGCCAGCCACAACTGTAAAGCACACGGTCAGATGTAGCCCTAAGAAGGACCATTGGGGCTCTTGCACAGAGGATCAGAAGTCCTGTAAAACTTTCCCTATATAGGCAGCTCTGTCCTTAAACTCTGCGTAATGCACTGCAGACTGAGAACGCTATAGTTGAAATGGCCTGCACAGCCCGAGATGCTTTACAGTAATGTACACTATGAAGAGTAGCCCTAAGAAGGACCATTGGGGTTCTTTACGACAGGATCCTACTCTAACACTGTCCCTATATCAGCAGCAGCACTTTCCCTAACCTCTGCCAGCATGCGTCTGAGGCGAGCCGCGGGCGGGACCAGTTTAAGTACTCTGCGGTCACCTGATCGCCCCAGCTACTCACTACTGGGGCGGGGGGGGGGGCTGGCACGTCACAGCAGGAAGGGGTAATGCCTTCCCCGCATGTTTATTGTCTAGAAAATGGCGCTAAACATGCGGGGAAGGAAATGCAATTGACTCGAGTACCGCGTGGTGTTCGTCTCGAGTAACGAGCATCTCGAGTACCCTACTGCTCGAACGAGCATCAAGCTTGGACGAGTATGCTCGCTCATCTTTTTTATTACTAATCTTTTACATACGTGATAAATGTTTTGGAGGAACAAACCCTTTGACCCCTTAAGGACTGCCCCCTTATTTTAATTATCATTTTTGCTTTTTCCTCCCCACTTTCAAAAAATCAGAACTCTTTTTTTATTTATCCATCCACGTAGATATTTGACGACTTGTTTTTTGCAGGATGAATTGTATTTTTCAATGGTGCTATATAATGTACAATATAATGTAATGAAAAACATTTTAAAAAATTCTAAGTGGTAGAAAATGAAAATAAAAGCATAATTCCGCCATCTTTGGGGGAGTCTTGTATCTTTGATGCACATACAGAAGCAAAAATTACATGATAACTTTATTCTGTGGGTCAGTACGATTACTACAATAGCAAATTTATATAGCTTTTTTTGCTGTACTACTTTTAAAAAATAAAATATCTTTGGAAAAAAAGAAAATTATTTTCTGCCACCATCTTCTGACAGCCACAACTTTTAACATTTTTCCACCAACATAGTTGTGCTAAAGCTCATTTTTTGTGGGATGTCCTGTAGTTCCTATTGGTACCATTTTGGAGTATGTATGATTTTTGATCGTTTTTTATTACATTCTTTCTTGGAGATGGGGTGACCAAAAAAAGCACAATTCTGGTGATGTTTATTTTTTGTGACTATGTTCACCGAGCGGGGAAGATAATGCGTCACTTTGATAGATTGGACTTTTATGGACCCAGCGATACCAAACATGTTTTGGTTCTTTTTTATTTTGATTTTTTTTCATTATAAGGGCGCCTACCCACTTGCGATTTTTTTTCCTTGGCGTTTTGCGTTTTTTCTGAAGAGCAATTAGGATAGAATGTGTTCTTGTCCACTTGCGATTTTTTTTCGGTCCGTTGCAATTTTTAACATAGGAACTGTCAGTTGCATATGTGTCCTTATTTTTCTCTTAATGCACCCATGAATGTCAATGGAAATTAACGGAAAAGGCGCGAAAAAGCCGTGAAAATGCCGCGAAAAAGCCGCGAAAAACGCACCAAAAACGCTGCGTTTTTCACGCACGAAAATCGCAAACGCCAGTGGGTAGGCGCCTTTAATATGGCAAAGGGGTTTTTTAAAACTTTTATTACTTTTTATTTATTAATTAATAAAACATTTTTAAACTAATTTTCTTATTGTTTTTATTTCCCATAGAGGACAAGAACTTGTGACGGTTTGATCGCTCCTACAGTATGATGCAATACCATAGTATTACCTTATACTGCAATCTGCCAAGCAATCTATCAAGCAACACCATAGGCATAGTTTAATAGGCAATCTACAACGGCAAGCCTGGGAGCATTTAGAAGCCCCCCCCCCCCGGCAGCCATGGTCACCACTCGGCACCCTGCAATCTCATTGCAGGGTGCCATACGGGCCCCGAAACAATGATCGGGGCATTTCAATGCCAGTGTCAGAACTGATGGCAGGATTTTAATGTTCAATCATTCAAGAAAAATTAGGCTTGACATTCGTAAACATGCAGTAACTTACAATCCATACAATGTTTTGATGGGAAAATTAAAAGAAAATGGTACATTACTTGTAACAGTTGTGTATGAGGCTTTGCCCAACTTCCTTATGAAATAAAATTGCTTTAAACTATTGAAACATAACAATAGAGGAGGGGTTGTTTGGGAACGCGGGGAAGGGGGGGGGGGAGGAGGGAAGGGAGGAGGGGGGAAAGGGAAGGTAAGGGAGGGATTTCCGTGCTTGAACCACTTAGTGTGTTAATTCCTTCCGTACAATTTTCAGTTTTGGTCATATTTTGGAAGTTTCCTTTATACCATCTTGGAAAAGGTTATTTGGTCTTTACCCAGAGTATCGGGGGGGGGATGGTAGGTTTTATGGGTTTAGATTTAGTAGAGTTTGGTGTGGGTGGAAATGTTTTATCCAAATGTCCCATGTCTCCACAAAGTTGGAGATTTTGTTTTCTCTTATGGCGTGGATTTTTTCCATAGTCATGTGTTCTGACATCAGTTGTGTAAAGCTGGCCAGGGAGGGTATGAGGTGGGATCTCCAGTTCCTTACTATCAGAAGTTTATATACTAGCAGGCAGTGGGTGATGAGTTTTCTTAGTTTTAGAGGTATGTTTTCTATCCCTAGCAGGAGTAAGGCTAAGTCCGGCTCAGGGGAGATCTCATTCCCCGTCATTGATTTTATAAGATGTAGAAGTTCTCTCCACACCTCATTGATTTTTGGGCAGCTCCAGAATATGTGCAGTAAGGAGCCTCTTTGCCCACATTGTCTCCAGCACTGGTCTGAGGAATTAGGGAAGAAGTCTGATAGTCTTACTGGGGATCTGTACCAATGGGTGGTTAGCTTATAATGTACCTCTATTAATGAAGCGCATAAGGTTGCTTTGTTAGCCCACTTGTATGAGTAGGTCCATTGTTCTATTGAATACGATCTTCCTAATTCTTTTTCCCAGTTTAGGGTATGCGCTCTTTTCTTTTGGTTCGGTTGAGAATTGGA
This sequence comes from Eleutherodactylus coqui, assembly GCF_035609145.1. NCBI lineage: Eukaryota > Metazoa > Chordata > Amphibia > Anura > Eleutherodactylidae > Eleutherodactylus > Eleutherodactylus coqui. Next base: position 166,847,157 of record NC_089839.1, on the reverse strand, counting down.
TTCTCCACAGAAGATTTCATAGATGTCTCTTAGGGGGATTTTATGAGGGGAGGGGTTAAAGAGGAGATTTGTTAGGATCTTGGGCAGGGAGGTCCCCTCAAGTGCCAGAGCGGGCCATCTACTTTTGAGTTGGGAGTATAGAAGGAAGTCTCCTCCTTGAAGGCCATAATCTTTTTGAAGTTGGTGGAAGGGTTTTATTTTTTTTCCGTCGGCTAAGTCTGAGATCATTTTGATACCTTTTAGTCTCCAGGGTTTTGTGTTTATGGTGTTGGGTACGAATTCTACGCTACCTATCGGGAGGGGTATGTGCGATCTAGGGAGGAAGTCTTTCGTGATCTGGAGTAGGTGTTTCCACACTGCCAGTGTGTTTGTAATTATTGGGTTTTTTATTGGGTTAGTTTTCCAGTTCAGGGATGTAATCAGTAGTAGATCCTTTAGAGTTCCCTTACCTAAGCTGTTTTGTTCTATGGATAGCCAGCTAATTCCTCCCTGGGAGGTTCCCCAAGGTCTTGTTTGTTGGATAATGTTTGCTTCGTAGTATGCAGCAATATTGGGGACCCCCAAACCTCCTTTTCTTTTGGGGGTGTATAATATGGACGCGGCCACTCTGGGTCTTTTGTTTTCCCATATAAAGGACATTAGTTGTTTTTGTAGATCCTTTAGTAATTTGGGATTGCATCTTAATGGGATTGTCCTAAATATATATAATATCTTGGGTAATATCATCATTTTGTAGATCACTATTCTTCCCATCCAGGTTAGTTCTATTTTGCTGAAGTTGCTCAGATCTTGGTGGATATTCTGTATAAGTTGTGCTATGTTATTGTCCAACGTGTTTATTATGGATAGGTTAACTGTTGTTCCCAGGTATTGGATGCCTCCAGGGTCCCACTCAAATGGAAATTCTTCTTTAATTATTTTTTTTAGTTTAGAGTGTAAGTTGATGGGGAGGATTTTAGATTTAGATGGGTTAAAGGGGTTGTCCCGCGAAAGAAAGTGGGGTTCAGCACTTCTGTATGGCCATATTAATGCACTTTGTAATGTACATCGTGCATTAATTATGAGCCATACAGAAGTTATTCACTTACCTGTTCCGTTGCTAGCGTCCCCGTCGCCATGGTGCCGTCTAATTTCAGCGTCTAATCGCCCGATTAGACGCGCTTGTGCAGTCCGGTCTTCTCCCTGGTGAATGGGGCCGCTTGTGCTGGAGAGCTGGTCCTCGTAGCTCTGCCCCGTCACGTGTGCCGATTCCAGCCAATCAGGAGGCTGGAATCGGCAATGGACCGCACAGAGCCCACGGTGCACCATGGGAGAAGACCCGCGGTGCATCGTGGGTGAAGATCCCGGCGGCCATCTTGCTAAGGTAAGAAAGAAGTCGCCGCAGAGCGGGGATTAGGGTAAGTACTAAACTGTTTGTTTTTTTTAACCCATCCCTTGTGTTTGTCTCGCGCCGAACGGGGGGCCTATTGAAAAAAAACAAAAACGTTTCGGCGCGGGACAACCTCTTTAACTTTGTAGTATGATATTGTTCCAAAAAACTCTAAAAGGTTGTATGCTTCTCTAAGTGAGCTTAGCGGGGAGGAAAGCATCAGCACAATGTCGTCAGCAAACAGTCCTATTTTTTGGTCTCTGCCTGCTAAAGGTATTCCTCTGATCTTGTCGCTTAATCTGATAGCTTCCGCTAACGGTTCTATTGTTAAAATGAACAGTGTGGGCGACAGGGGGCAGCCCTGTCTAGTCCCATTAGTTATCAGGAATGGGTCCGATAGGACTCCGTTGATGAGAACTCTTGCTGACGGGGTTTTGTAGAGTGCTTGAATGGCTGATAGTATATTTCCTTTAAGCCCGAATTTTTCCAGAGTCGAAAAGGTGTACCCCGAATGCAGTCTGTCGAATGCCTTCTCCGCATCCAGGGTTAGGAGCAGAGAAGGCATCCAAGAGCTTTCCACTTCCCCCACTATATCTATCAAACGACGTGTGGCATCCGACGCTTGCCTTCCCTTGACGAATCCCGCCTGGTCGCTATGTATGACATAAGGTGTGACTTCCAGCAGTCTCAAGGATAGGATTTTTGCATAGCTCTTGGTGTCATTATTAAGAAGTGATATAGGTCGAAAGTTAGCGGGGGTTGATGGGTCTTTACCCGGTTTGGGGATGGTTACTATAGTAGCCTGTAACATTTCGGCTGGGAGGAAACCTGTTTGCATTGCTTTATTATATATGTCTGCCATGTGGGGGATTAGTAGCTTTTTGTATATTTTAAAGTATTCACACGAAAAACCGTCAGGGCCTGGGGCTTTGTCTTTTTTGGTTTTGTCTATGACTTGACGGATTTCTTGTTGAGTGATGTTAGAATTTATTTTTTTGAGTTGCTCTTCGTTTAATTTTGGCAGTTGTAAGGCTGAGAGGAATGTATCTATAGATTTTTCTGAGGGCGGGTGAATATTCGGGTTTTTGTTAAGATTGTATAATTCCTCATAAAATTTCCTAAACTCTTCTGCTATATCTTTGGGGTGAAGTAACTTGTTTTTTGAGTTCTGATCCATCACGAAGGATATTTTAGTTTTGATTCTTTTTTGTTTGATTCTATTAGCCATCCATTTTGTGTTTTTGTTGGCCTCCGTGTAGTAAGTGCTTTTCATAAGTTTTGTGTTTTTTTCATATTCTATTAGAATGTTGCGAACTCTAAGTCTGGCCTCTCTTATGAGTTTGCTATTTGAGGGGAGGGGGTTGGACCGGGTATGATTCTCCAGATTTTTTAGTTCCTCTATAGCTTTTTTTAAGGGGGTGTTTTTTTCTTTTTTATAAATGTACCCTTGTTGGATCATAACTCCTCTAATTACAGATTTGTGTGCGTTCCACAGTGTGAAGCGACACATTTCTGGATTATCATTGTGAAGGTAGTATTCTTCTATAGCCTCCTTGATTTTTTGTTGAAATTTTGGGACTTTCATTAAGAAGGTGTTGTTTCTCCAGGTGTTGGACGCATTCACTGCGGGGCCAATTTTTAGTTTTATCGAGATCGGAGCGTGATCTGACCAAGTTGTTACCCCTATCTTGGCCTCTAGGGTTTTGTTTAGAGTGTGGAAATCCACCAAGAACATATCAATTCTTGATGATGAGCTGTGTCTGAAGGAGTGAAAGGTAAACTCTTTGGAATTAACATTCAATACTCTAAAGACATTGAATAACTCATTATTTTGAATCCAAGATGCTAAACATGTTCCTCTATTTCTACCTGGGTGGCTGGAGTCGAGAGAATGGTCATTAATTGCGTTAAAATCACCGCACAACAACAATGAGCCCTTCTGGACCCTCCTGATTTTCCTCATCACTCTGTTCAAGAATCTAATTTGTTGTGAGTTTGGAGCATAGATGTTGGCCAGGGTGACGAGGAATCCTTCAATTTTACATAATAGAATTAGATATCTTCCCTCAGGGTCTTTAAAGGGGTTGTCTCGCGAAATCAAGTGGGGTTATACACTTCTGTATGGCCATATTAATGCACTTTGTAATATACATCGTGCATTAAATATGAGCCATACAGAAGTTATTCACTTACCTGCTCCGTTGCTAGCGTCCCCGTCGCCATGGTTCCGTCTAATTTCGGTGTCTTTTTGCTTTTTTAGACGCGCTTGTGCAGATGGATCTTCTCCCTTCGGCTCGTCTCGGAAGCATCTGCGTTTTGGCTCCGCCCCCTTGTACGCATCATCGCATAGCTCTGCCCCATGATGTGTGCCGGTTCCAGCCTCCTGATTGGCTGGAATCGGCACGTGACGGGGGCGGAGCTACGCGATGACGCGTACAAGGGGCGGAGCCAAAACGCAGATGCTTCCGAGCCGAGCCGAAGGGAGAAGATCCATCTGCGCAAGCGCGTCTAAAAAAGCAAGAAGACACCGAAATTAGACGGAACCATGGCGACGGGGACGCTAGCAACGGAGCAGGTAAGTGAATAACTTCTGTATGGCTCATATTTAATGCACGATGTATATTACAAAGTGCATTAGTATGGCCATACAGAAGTGTATAACCCCACTTGATTTCACGAGACAACCCCTTTAAATTCTTCGAGTAGCTAAAAGTCCACCGAGTCTTTAATGGCGATCATGACACCTGCTCTTTTCTTGGATGCGTTGGACAAAAAGCATCTGGAGAACTTAGGATGTGCTACTTTTGGGTGGTTGGGAGCTTTTAGGTGTATTTCTTGAACACAGAGAATGTCCGCTTGGGATGCGATGGCTTCTCTCCATAGGCAGGATCTCTTAAAAGGTGAGTTAAGTCCTCTTGTATTCAGAGAAATTATTTTTAGGTCCATCTTGAAATCTGGTTTGTTGCTGCATAGTTGAGTTGGATCTCTGGGTATGACCTAGGAGTTCCTAGAGTTTCGTTGGTCCGATATTGTGAATGGAAGACTTTGGATTTCTGTACGGAAGTTTTTTTATGATATAGCAGTGTGTAGAAATATTGCAGGAAGGATGAATCGGGGAATAAGATAACTTTGTAGATGTGGTAAAACTTAACTTGTGTTACCATTATCAACTGTAAGTAGAATTTAACATAGAAGGACCTATCCTTCATTGGGTTCTAGGACCCTAGGAAGGTCTTGTTTGGGGGTAGAAAAGTTCAGCCTGTGCCCAAGCTTAATCATGCTTATGGTGCCCAGGGTTATGATGCAGATCTTGGTCTTCTTTTTGGGATGTTTCAGCGATATGAAGTTTTGTCTATGTTTGGTCTGTTGTTTTGTTTGCGCGACCAATCTTTAGTAATGTGTGGCTGTTGGCGTTCTTGGGGCTCCGGGAGGTTCCATCCTTTCAGGAGATGCAAACCTTCTTCGTATGGTAAGGCTGTGATAATCTTACCATCTTTGTTGATGTGTAGTTTGGTGGGGAATCCCCATCTGTAGGTTAGATTATTTTCCCTCAGCACTTTTGTTATACTTGTAAATTTTTTCCGAGCCAGCATTGTGGTCTGGGAGAAATCAGCAATGATTTTTATGTTGCTGTAGGGTGCGGGGACGTCTCTTATGCTTCTTGTTGCTCTCATCAAGTTTTCTTTTGTATGAAAGAAGTGCACTCTAGCAATGACATCCCTTGGTGCATTTTCGGGGATGTTTTTGGGCTTCGGGAGCCTATGGATTCTGTCTAGAATGCGTTCGTCTTTTTTTGAGTTGGGGAGGAGAGTTTTAATTAGGTCTTGCACAAAGTCGTTTAGGTCTTCTGGTTTCACTGTTTCAGTGATGCCTCTAAGTTTTATATTGTTACGTCGACTTTGATCTTCGAGGTCGGCCATTTTGTTTTTTAGGTACGTTACTTCTTCTTCTAGTTTGTAGTGAGCGTCAATGAGCTCGTTGTGTGAGCTGGTAATTTCCCCAGTTTTATTTTCCAAGTGGTCGACTCTCTCTTCTAGTTCGTTGAGATTCCTGTCTATTTTATTGTTAATATCTGCGAGGTCACTTTTGATTGAGCTTTTTAGAGCAATCACTAAGTCTCTTATAAAACTCTGTGAGGCCATCTGGTCTGAGCATTCAATATTAAATAGTGGGTCCGTGACCTCCTCTCCCTCTTGACCCTCCTCTGCTGTGTTATTTATATACTTGTGTGGTGGGTCTTTTCTGGGACGTCTTTTGTCTGGACTTTTACTAGGAGAGCTTATAGCTCTTTTTTCTTTACTGTGTGTGGATGATTCAGGGGGAGAAGATGGTGCCTGCACTCCCCCCCCTCCCCCCCCCCCCCTCGGCATCTCCCTGGAGCTCCGGGCTCTCTCTCCCTTCTGTAATGGCAGTTTCTACTGTGCCAGCTTGTGAGGAGCTGTCTGAGGGAGCTGAGTGTAGTGGGGCGAGCAGCAAGCTGCTTCTGCTTACCGCTTGGTCTTGCGGTCCCTCCGCTCATTTTGCCTCCTCTCCTCCGGCGCTGCTGGATGCTGGCTCCGCCATTTTCTCTTCTTCTGAGCCGCGCGCCGGGTAAAAATCGGTGAGGCGCTTCGGTCCGGACTTCCCGGTTCTCCTACGGGACGCCATCAGCTGAGGGTGAGTTGTTCTGACTATTCAGAGGCTTTTGGTGCCCTGGGCAGGCTTTTAGGACACGACTGCCATCGGCTCCGTCAGGCCACGCCCCCCCTGATGGCAGGATTTTGAAGAGTTAAAATATATGCTCAGTGGCAGTGCTGATCAGAGCTGGTATGGGCGGGTGTCATCTGTAAGAAATAGCCGGCAACAACATTGTATGGAGCGGGATTGACCCCCAATCCTCCTGCATACATACCCGAACGCACAGGGCGTAACTGTATGCCCTGTATCTTTAAAAGGTTCAGAACTGGGACCCATAGAAGATCATGCAAGTAGAATTAGTGTTTATTCAGACTTCTAGTCCTCCAGATCATTTGCATCTGAAACTGATTAAAAAATTGCCAATGTATAATTGCTGCAAGCAGTTTTTCAATGCTCTGCAAGTCTTAGGAATGATCTGCTACCCTAATATATTACTAAAGTTTTATTTTTTATCTGTGAGACATATGACCCCGGAGTGCAGCATAAAGTCAAGTGAGCAAGTTTTCTGTGGATCAGTTTGAGTGGGACTCCATAGTAGAATGGAAAAACCAAGTGATCTGAGTGACTCTGAACAAGACACGATCATTGGTTCTAGACTAGCCAGCAGCAGGATTTCAAAAACTGCAAACCTTGTTGGCTCTTTTTGTGTAATGGTATTGAGAATATACTCAGAATGATGTGATAAAGGAACATCCTCTGGTCAAAGGGAATTGTGTGGATGTAAACACCGCATCAACAAAAGGGGTGGGAAGGGGTGTCAGGAATTATTCTAAGGAACAGACAATGCACAATCAAACAAATTGCAGCCCAATCCAATGCTAGTGCTTCAACTAATGTGTACGAATACACAACTTGCCTTTTCTTGGGCTATATCAGCAGACGACCAGTTTGAGTGTGATTGCTGTCCAAGTGAAACAGAAAGACAAGAATCCTGTGGGCCAAGGATTGGATTACTGAGTAGTGGAAAAACATCACCTGGTTAGATAAACCAGATTTCTGTTGCACTAGGCTAATGGGAATTTGGCGCAAGTAGTATGAATCGATGAACCTTTCCTGTCTGCTGTTCAGAACATCAGCACCTTTGTCTAATTTGTAGCAACTGCAAGAAGCTTCCTGTCCGCATGGGCCAATATTTCTGCAAAACCTATGGGATCTATTGCATAACGAATTGCTGCGGTTCTGAAGACCAAAGCACTACTAGATTGGTGTCTCTCTAATAAAGCCCTCAGTATATACACACATATGTATGCAGTTGTGCTACAAAAGAATTACATTTTCCTAAGTTTGTTTTTTGAGTTAAAATCCTTATGTACGAATATTTTCATATATAAGATTACATATACAGTTTGTGTAAAGATTTAAAAGGGAATTGTGAATCATCTGGTCTGAATTAGGTCATTACCAGCAACTAACTTTGTCTGCATTGCTATAGACGTGTTATCTGTATCTCCATTTCTCCGTCCAGGAAACATTAGGTCAGAGATTGTATGACATAGCAGCCAGGGAACAGGAGAGGATATATATCCGTCACAGTTGTAAATGGATCAGCGCACAGTGCATACTAATAAAATAATATGAGCGGACAGGTTACTGCCTACCTCATATCCCACAACTCAGAGCCGGCTCATGATCTGTTCTTTCCTTGTAGACTAAAAGTTAGGTTCATTAGAACTGTTGTAAAGAATGCAATAAGTAATTGCTTATATAACAATTCTTTAATAATTAACATATTTTCTTTGGTTTTAACATCCATTTACAGGCCCTAAATCCTAGCCCTTTAAAAATGTGCTGATTAATATGAAGCTTACCAGCTATATGCACCAGCAATGGACTGAGAGTGGTTCAGAATAAAAATGGTCCTGGGCCCCTTCCAGAAAAGTTACACTACACTAGGGCCAGGTTAATGCAGTATTGAGTATCATCTACTGTATCTCCAGTATCTGTTTTTCCGCAGACCTTGCACCTAAATTTCAATGCATCTTACTCAGAGCCTGTAGCCCCTTTTTGTCTTGGGCCCTTTGGCACAGCCCTAATGGTCAGTCTGCTTGATAGATAAACTGGCTTTCCTGAGATTCTGGATACGAAATCAACTTGTCAATGACAGTGCATAATGCATAGCTGCCAGCATTCCCAGGAAATGAACACAATGGGAACATATTTTGTGCAAATATACCCTAAAGTGTGGAGTTTTGGGGCATTTCTGGGTGGTCGGGGATGGTTTCAAGTAATCCCAGGGGGGGACTGATAATAAATAAGCTGTAATCTGTGCCAAGAGCAATAAACGATATGCAATATGCTTGCAAAGCCACACACATGGGGGTTAAAGGGCTTGTGCAGGGAACCTAAATACTTATACAGACCCACAGTGATGGAACCTCCACTTCTGGCCTGTTTCTGAGACCAAGTCCCATAGTACGCCTCCTCTCTCTATATACATCATCAAGGGGGTTGGCTATTTGATACATCCTCAAAATTAAGTCAGCCCCCTTCTCTGTTATGGTCGATGCAGAGACAGAGATAAACCTTTTAACAATAGGGGGATTGTATGTGTAAAGGCCCTTTTATATGCAAATATAATCTTTCAAGCAAATGAAAGATTTAGCAATCTATTTGCATAAAGTGTTAATGGCCATTAATGGCCATTAGCACTTTTTCATGTTCATTTGCATGAAAAAGGACCTCCACAAGTTGCTTGCAGAGCCCAACACACGACCAGCTATGTAAGCAGTGCCGGCAGATTGTATAGTCTAAACATGCCGCGGGGAGAACATCCTGCAATCTTTTGAAAGATAAGCGAAATACATTCAAATAGAATATATTTACTCAGTCTTTCAGCAGCTGAACGATAGATTTTAAGTGAACCAAAATCCATTGTTCAAATGAAAACAGCACGATGCTCGTGTTAATATGTCCAATATTTCCCATTTTAGGCCGTTTGGACGAATTTTGAGTGATAATCGTTGCGTGTAAAAGTGCCTTAAGTCAGTACCTGTAGGTATTGCTAACCTGTTATTCATTGCTTTACTGTTTGCCACATATCTTCTCTATAGATCAGATAACAAAGGCAAAGCTGTAATCAATTATTATAATTTAGCATTATTCAAACTGGTTTTCCAGGGCTATAATATTGATGACCAATCCTTAGAATCTTAGGTCTTCAATATCGGATTGGCTTGGGTCTACTGCTTGGAACCCCCATGGATTAGATGAATGAAGAGACACTCGGGCAAGTGCTGTGGCCTCTTCTTAGGGCTTGAAATGTCACTTTCATCTGTCATATGGCCAGCGAGCAGCTTAGTGCTATTCAAGTGAATTCTTGTAACGCTTTCCAATCCAGTGTTGGACATTGTCCAACATTTAGATTTCCCTGCATAGATCTGATGTTAGGTGAGGTCCGACACATGTTTCTAACACTATGCAGGACAGCTCTCTGATGTTGGAGGTTGTTCAGCATATAAATATGAAGAACAGCCTCCAACATCTGAGCTATGTTCTACATACTCTATATAATTTCTAATTGACATAAGACTTTATTAAATTCTATTTGTTTCTATTCAATTTTATGTATCTCATATCTATCTATCTATCTATCTATCTATCTATCTATCTTTAGAGAAATTAGAAAGGAATAGGGTCTTATTATCTAAATGTGTGTCATATCAATATACTTAGAATTACAGGATGTGAAACTCTCATAGCTCACGTTTAATTTTCAAAAAATTGCTAATAAAATCATTGTTACAGTTGATTTTCATGTGTTTCTGTTCAGTAATTCCAAGGAAATCCACAACGCACTTTACCACCCAAAATAAATAAGAGCTGTGGAGTGTTGCGGGTGGCAGAGAAATTGGATTGCATACTTTACACTGCAGCTTCATGAACTCAACATAACAAAGTATGTAGTACACTCCTAAGCTCCCTCTAGTGACAGCTTGAAGCATGTTATTTTTTAATCTATGTCGATGCAGGGAATTTGAAGCCCTGTATTTATAAAAGGAGTTTTTAAAATCGTATCGCACAAAAATCACAGCAGTGCAAACTCGCGATATTTGTGGGATGCGATTTTAACATTAGAAAGTCCCATTGACATTTGGAAAAAAAAAAACGCTGTGAAATTGCAGTGGAAAAAAAATGCTAGTGGGTAAAAGCCCTGACACTAATAAAACTGCAGCTTACTCTGCCAGAGACAAACCCTCACACAACTCCATCAATGAAAAAAATGATAAAGTTATAGTGTTGAGAATTTGGGAATACAAACCCAAATTTTTGCTTAAATAAAAAAGTTTTTTTTTTATTATTTTTTTTAAATAGTAGAACATAGCAAAAACTATATAAACCTGGTATGGCTGCACTCACAATGAATTGCAGAATAGTCTTACCGCACAGTAAATTCTGTAAAAATTAAACTCCAATTTATCAGAATTTTACATGTATTGTAATAAAAACGACAAGTTTTGGTACAGAGCGACGATGCTGCGGCTTCTGAGTTTACTTTTTATTTGCTGATGATGTAGACGAGGTCCTGCTGCATCAGGTGGTCAACGACTTGATAAGTTTTACGTTACCTTGTACTTACCCTTTTATTAGTTTCCCTATCCTCCTAATGTACCTTCATTTTATTTTTCCTAATTGTTTTCTCTTTTGTGTTAAAAATAATGTTAAAAAGTTTTTAAAGTTTTTTAGTGCATTATATATTACTATATAGTATGGAGTTTTAACCTACTAAGGACGAAGCGCAGTAAATATACGGCGCTTGGTTTTTGGCTTAAACCCAAAATTATGTCAGGGATTAAAGTCTCCGGCTTCTGCAATCAATCAGAAGCAGGATTGGTTGTCTTGTCAGCTCTTTGTCACAGCTGATAAAACAGAGGAGGTGGCAGAAATGGGTTTTAACCCTTTCTGCTTCCTCCTTTCCTGAGTACACAGCGCTCAATGAACGCTAAGTACTAAAAAGTGAAAGTGGAAGTGCTTCTTCTACTACGGGAGTCCGGGGGTCATGTGACCACCGGTATTCCCTGCTACAGCAGAGCTACAGGGTCGTAGTAGACTCTGATCAGCTCTGACAGTGACTATTGTCACTATAGGAGGATGTTTTCCCTGTAACTGGGGCTCCTATGGATGCCTCAGCTACAGTGGGAAAGTATCAAATAAAAAAAACAAAAAACATGTGAATGTCCCACATAGGTCTTATACGAAGTCATGGGTGACATAGATGGTAAAAAGAATAATTACATACATATGTTAAACAAAATTACAGAATAAAATAAAAATATATACATAAGACAGAAAATACCCCAAAACCGACGCCAACCAAAACCGTCGCCGTATGCGCCCTGTAAACCAAAACCATACATACTGTATATCAAAATGTCTGAAACAAAACGAGGAACCCGTTCCTATACTTTGTTTTAGCGCAAATATACTAATTAAAAAAATTAACTATAAATGTTAAAAAAATCATTTTTTTTTACTTTTAACCACCAATTAAATTTAAAAACGGGGAAAAAATCAGTGAATAAGATATTAAAAAATAGCCCTATATGTCATAGGGAAAAAAAACGCAGCAAAAATAACTTTGGTAGCCAAAGGAAAAAAATAGGGTAGTAAAACTACAACATGGCTAAAATCCCTAAAAAGTTTCTGGTCCTTAACCCCTTAAGGACATGGCCTATTTTGGGCTTAAGGACGCAACAATTTTTGGCAGATTTTCATCTCCATTTTTTAAAAGCCATAACTTTTTTATTTTTCTGTTGCCACGATCTTTTTTTTTCTACATTTTTCATTTTTGTACATTATCTTTATCTTTTTTTTAACATCATTTGTGTCCCTCTGAGGGACTTACATCATAGCACCGATAATCGCCATGATAAGGCATTGCAGGACTTCTCTCCTGAAATGCCTTATCGTTTGTTACAGCGATCACAGGCACTGGCAATACAGGACGCCGGTATCTGGTGTCTTGTTGCCATAGCAACCAGTCGGGCTCTCCGCGATCATATCGCGAGAGTCCGATGACTTTAAAGGGAGCGCGCTCCCTCTGTGAACCCTTCCCATGCCGCGATCTACATAGATTGTGGCAGGGAAGGGGTTAACAGCAGGGCTTGCTGCTCCGATGCACCCCCGCTGCTGCAGCGGGAGGCCAGCTATCAGTGACAGCCGGCTCCCGCTGCTGGATAGCGCGAGGTCTTTTCTGATCTCACGCTATCCACAGGACGTAAGTGTATGCCCAGTTGCAGGAAGTACCCTGCTGCCAGGACATAAACTTATATCCTGGAGCTGGAAGGGGTTAAGGAACAAAACAACATGGTCCTCAAGTGGTTAATGTAAAATGATGCCATTAGAAAAAAACTTGTTTTATGAAAAAAAAGCCTTTATATGACCATATGATAGAAAAATTAAAAAGGTATTGTTGTTGGAGGCGGCGATGAAAAAACGACAAAGAAAAATGGCTTTGATAAGAAGTGGTTAAACAAAATGGCTTTTATGTACATAAACTGCTTCAAAGATCAGGGGTTCCTGCTGCCTATAGCAACCAATCAGAGTTCAGCATTCCATTTCTTAACCCCTTAGTGAAAAGAAATGAAACTCTGATTGTAATGGGCAACAAGATCACTATAAAAATAATGATTGTAATATGGCTTCTGTAAAAAAATCACCAATCTGAACGAAGGAGGTTCAGGTTGAAAGATAGCAAGCGGAGATGTTGAAACTCTTAAGAATTGATACAGAAAGTATATTGGAAAGTTGTCTAACCCGAAAATATAAAATGGGAATAAAATGTATTTGCTTAAAGCAGAATTTCCTTTAAATTTTACAGTAAAAATGTTAAATACTCATTTACGTTTAATTGCCGTAGATGTAGCCTAGTTTAATGGACTTGTCTTTAGCTGAAATTCTCATTTGCCAGCATTTAGTCTTTTTGCCTCACTCTTCATTAGTTCATCATAAAACGCGTGGACTTGACTAGATCAACATTTTTCTTAGCAGATTTTACTAATTTGACAAATAGTATTTACGCATGTTTATTTATACATGTAATTTATGACTTATAAGAGTTTGTTTTTCCCTTCTTTTTATATGTCCCAGAGATTTTAATTTCTGGAAAATATGATGGCCTTGTGTGCATGGATGTTTGACGGAAATCTTACTTATAAACTATGCACCTGGGTAATTAGATTTACACCTATATGTAACTGTTAAACCTTCACACTTTGTAAACATTGCTGGAGCATGAAGAGTATCCTTATCCAGTGACACCATAAAATATAGTGTGCAGACTGGGACAGAAATGATGTAGCCCCCTATAGTGTTTACAAATGATTTTCTAAAAAGTCGCATTAGTAAGATAATTTATAGAGGCAGAGCTTAAACTGCGTATGTACATTCAGCCAGAGACGTAAAGTACGAGCTGGAGAAAGTCAGAATATTAATAGGAACCTCAATTATCCTACAGAAAAGTTCACTACATCTTGTTATCTTTGCTCTTTCGTCTCATTCCCCTGCATGTGTCCTGGCATCAAACATGTATTTCAAAGTGTGTTTTTTTAGTGATGGTCTTCTTTTTAAGGGTTCAGTTTATTTATTTTCCACATTTAGTACTTATTCTGTAGTACTGTATATCACTTCATGTCCCCATTGGGGCTCCCAGTCTAACCTCCTTATTAATATGTTTTTAAAGAGTGGGGGTAAACCAGAGTACCCGGAAGAAACACAAGCAAACACAGGGAGAACATACAAACTCCATGCAGAGGTTACTGTTAGTGAGATTTGAACGCTAATGCTGCAAGGTAACACTGCAAATCACTGAGCCGCAAAGATATATATATATGTATATATATATATATATATATATATATATATATATATATATATATATATATATATATATATATATACATTGCAATACACAGTACTGTGCAAAAGGTTTAGGCATGTCTGGAAAAAATGCTGCAAAGTACGAATACTTTCAGCAATAGAAATGGTAATAATTTTTTTTTGCCATTTAACAAGAAATCAAAATCACATCAATATTTGCTATGACCAACCTTTGTCTTCAAAAAAGCATCAACTCCTCTAGGTATACTTGCACACAGTTTTTGAAGGAACTCGGCAACTGTTGCTGAATAAATTTGGAGCCAATAAGACACCTCTCTGATGGTATTGCATGACTGATAAGTATTTATCTGTATTTCTCTGCCTTGAGGACAGCATTAATCCTGACTAAATCCCCAACTTCATTTTCTGAAATAGAGCCCCAAATTTGCAAGGGAACCCCCCCCCCCCCTGCTTCACTGCTGCCTGCAGATACTCCTTATTGTACCGCTCTCCACCATGCTTTACTGCTGCCTGCAGACACTCCTTATTGTACCGCTCTCCACCATGCTTCACTGTTGCCTGCAGACATTCCTTATTGTACCGCTCTCCACCATGCTTCACTGCTGCCTGCAGACACTCATTATTGTACCGCTCTCCACCATGCTTCACTGCTGCCTGCAGACACTCATTATTGTAATACTCTCCACCATGCTTTACTGCTGCCTGCAGACACTCCTTGTTGTACCACTCTCCACCATACTTCACTGCTGCCTGCAGACACTTATTATTGTACTGCTCTCCACCATGCTACACTGTTGCCTGCAGACACTCATTATTGTACCGCATTCCACCATGCTTCACTGCTGCCTGCAGACACTCATTATTGTACTGCTCTCCACCACGCTTTACTGCTGCCTGCAGACACTTATTATTGTACCGCTCTCCACCATGCTTCACTGCTGCCTGCAGACACTCATTATTGTAATACTCTCCACCACGCTTTACTGCTGCCTGCAGACACTTATTATTGTACTGCTCTCCACCATGCTACACTGTTGCCTGCAGACACTCATTATTGTACCGCATTCCACCATGCTTCACTGCTGCCTGCAGACACTCATTATTGTACTGCTCTCCACCATGCTTCACTGCTGCCTGCAGACACTCATTATTGTAATACTCTCCACCATGCTTTACTGCTGCCTGCAGACACTCCTTATTGTACCACTCTCCACCATGCTTCACTGCTGCCTGCAGACACTCATTATTGTAATGCTCTCCTCCATGCTTCAGTACTGCTGGCAGAAACTCATTATTGCATCTCTCTCCACCATACCTCAGTGCCGCCTGTAGACACTCACTATTGTACCGCTGTCCACCATGCTTCACTGCTGCATGCAGACACTCATTATTGTACCGCGTTCCACCATGCTTCTCTGCTGCACGCAGACACTCGTTATGGTATTTTTTCCCACCATGCTTCACTGCTGCCTGCAGACACTCATTATCGTACAGCTCTCCACCATGCTTGACTGCTGCCAGCAGACACCTTTTGTTGTAACTCTCCACTATGCTTCACTGCTGGCTGCAGACACCCATTATTGTACCGCTCTCCACCATGCTTCACTGCTGCTGGCAGACACTCATTATTGCATCTCTCTCTACCATACCTCAGTGCCGCCTGCAGACACTCATTATTGTACCGCTGTCCACAATGCTTCACTGCTGCATGCAGACACTCATTATTGTACCTCTCCACCATGCTTCACTGCTGCCTGTAGACATTGATTATTATAGCACTCTCTGCCATACTTCACTGCTGCCTGCAGACACTAATTATTGTACCGCTCTTCAGCACTTCGGTGAACAAACTGCCTTCTCTTACCACCAAATATTTAAAATTTTGGCTCCCTAATCCTGAGCACCTGCTACCATTTTTCTCCACCGCAGTTCCTATGTTTTAATACATAGTTGAGTCACATGACCTTGTTTCAACATTGAAGCTATGGCTTTTTGGCTGGCAGGAAACACTGAACTGAAAAGCTGTGTCTCCTGGCCCCACCCACCTCTATTGAACTAATCATCAGTATCTCCTGGCCATGCCCAGCTCCAGCCCAGGCCCCGCCCCCCTCTAAGTTCCCTCTACACAGTACTGGATGCTGTAATGAACTTAGAGGGGTCGGGGCCTGGGTGGGAGCTGGGCAGGGCCAGGAGAGACTGTCAACACTTACTGTAATTAGCAGCCGTTCAATACCGAATGGCCGATATGTCAGGTGAATGGAGAGGGGTGGGGGAGAGCGAAGAGTGAAATCTCCTGCAGCCGCCTCACTGTGAAGCAATGATACCTGCTGCTGTGCAAAAGCACGTGAGCGGGTACTTGCGGGGACAAGCATTGGGCATCGTTTGCCCGACATTTGTCCCATCTAAATACATCGTCCCATCGGCTTAGATACCTCTGTACAGTGGACGTATCTAAGCTGGACCCGTATCTAAGTTGTATGACTGTCTGTTTACACGGGAAAATCATTGCTTGATTTTTTCCCTGCACAAGTTGAGCGGCGACAGATAAGCATATAAATTATCGTTCATCGTTCAGCCATTGTTTTGCCTTGAATATATGTCCTTTTTTAATTTTATTTGTAACTTTTTTTTGTAACTTTTTCTAATAAAGCTGAAAATTTGAATAAGTTTGTCCTCATATGCTCTATAGAACCTCTGGTTTTAACCCTCTAACTGCTGGAGCGCAGTGAATGCCTGTGTGCATCGTTCAGTGCCAGACATGAGTCATGTGACCGGTCTCATAATATAATTGTCCTGGCAATGTGTATGAGGGGCTGCTGATAAATCTTTGGCTTTACCCATAATGAAACCGGATAGGAAGATGAAACTTTACATTTATTCCACATACTCTCCACTGATGTCAACACACTTCTTACATCGGTTTTCCAAGTTCTGTAAGCCTTACACAAAAAAAAAGAATTTCTGTTGTGCCTCAAACCAGTCATCCGTAGCAGAAATGGTGTGAAATTTGGTACCCTTGAGGTGCTTCTTCAGGTTTGGAAACAGATGATAGTCGGAGGGACCTAGATCTGGTGAATAAGGTGGGTGGTCAACTAGCTGTAAGCCTAGGTCCACCAGTGGTCGCTTGTGCAGTGTGAGCGGAGGTGTTTTCTTGCAGGAACAAGATTCCTTTGGACAGCTTACCGTGCCTTTTGGCCTTCAGAGCTGCCTTTAATTGGTCCAAAAGTTCAATGTAATACCTTGCATTGATGGTGGAACCATTTTGAAGGTAGTCCACTAGCAGCGCGCCCTCCTTATCCCAGATAAGCGCCATCACCTTAGTGGCTGATTTTTGCACCCTGAACTTCTTTGGACGAGGAGAAACACTGTGTCTCCACTCTTTAGACTGCTCCTTGGTTTCAGGGTCATACAAATAAATCCAGGTCTCATCCATAGTGACCAGTCAATCCAGGAAGTTCTTATTAGTCCAGAAACGCTGACAAATGGACCGGGAAGTTCTCACATTTACATGCTTTTCTGATCTGTTGTCAAACATTTGGGGACCTACTTTGCAAATAGGTTCTTCATATTCAAATGTTCATGGATAATGACACAAACACGTTCACAAGAAATCCCCATGATGTCTGCTATTCCTTTAGCTGAAATTCATCGATTCTCCAGTATGAAGTTGTGCACAGCATCGACGATCTCCGGAACAACAACCTCTCTCGGTCGTCCAGGACGTTCCTCATCATTGGTACTGAAGTGGCACATTTCAAATTTGGCAGCCCAGTTCTTAACTGTAGAATATGAAGGGCATTGATCCCCCAATGTCTGCAACATATCACCATGAATATCCTTCGCGGACTTTCCTTGCAGAAAAAATAATTTTATCACTCCTCTGCTCTCATTTGCTGTGAATATCGCCTTAGACTCCGCCATTTTGCTTTCCCACGTGCCTAGATCGCTGTTGCCATAAGCTACAAACACAAAATTTTGAAAACATATATTAGACACATAAGGCTTTCATGTGATGTAACATTCGTTACCATAGAAACAAAAAAAGAACATAAAGCCAAAGACTTATCAGCCGCCCCTCGTATTTAGGGGTATGTGGGACTGTGTTGGGGTGTGACTTTGCTGACAGCACTCTCGATGCAGCCAGTTGTTGATGAGCAGTCTGCAAATCATGTTCTATGATTAAAGGATTAAAGGATCTGGAAATGTTTAGCTCGCAAAAAAAAAAGGCTGAGAGGAGACGTAATAGCTGTCTACAAATATATGAAGGGCTGTCACAGTGCAGAGGGATCAGCCCTATTCTCATTTGCACAAGGAAAGACTAGAAGAAAGGGGATGAAACTGAAAGGGGAGAGACACAGATTAGATATTAGAGAAAACTTTCTGACAGTGAGGGTGATCAATGAGTGGAACACGTTGCCACGGGAGGTGGTGAGTTCTCCTTCAATGGAAGTGTTCAAACAAAGGCTGGACAGACATCTGTCTGGGATGATTTAGTGTGTCCTGCACTGAGCAGGGGGTTGGACCCGATGACCCTGGAGGTCCCTTCCAACTCTACCATTCTATGATTTTAAATAGGCTTTTTATAGGGAAGAGTTCACACTACCAATCCATTGTGTTAGGGAAGGAACTATATCCTTCATCCAGTTGCCTACCCCACTCATCTGGCCTGATAGAACGTTCATGAAGAACTGCTGTTGTGTGGGAGATAGCTTTAGAGGGATCAAAATAACCTAACAAGCAGGTCCTGGGAGTAAAAGGGAGAGAGGGTTGCACCCGATGACCCTGGAGATCTCTTCCAACTCTCTGGCTTGTTCCATCTTGCAATAAGTATACGATTGAGGGAGTGTAAGTAGATCAACTCTTTGCAGTCGTGTCCACGTCATGTACTTGGGAAAGCCTAGCATGTGACAGAGTAATGGCAGAGGTGGCATCAGCTGCTGGTGGTTCGTGAAACAACTATAATGAGCAAATGATGAATTTAAGGAACATAGAGTATATCATACTTTTTTTTTAAATTCTTTTATTTAACTTTTTTGATTATAGTAAAACAAAAAAATTACAAAAATGTTGGCATGCAGTCTGAATAGCAATCAAGTGTCTCTGATATAAATTGAATGGGGAAAAAAAACAAAAAAGCTTCACAAAGTATACAAAATAATCAATCAGTTCAGTATGAGCCAAAATGAGGAACAAACATCAACAGAAGAAAAAAGGATGGAGGGAGGTTGTGGAAAACAAAGTAAGGGAGGAAAGGAGGCAGGAATATTAGAAAAAAACACCAATGGGCACATGATGCAGAGAATGGAAAGAAATGTGTATTCTGCTGAGTTTTGGAACTCCATCCAGTAAAACCACAATCTGCAAATTATCTTGAGTATTCCTAATGAAAGTTGTAAGGTCCTCTATCCTCAGTATTTTGTAAAACCACATTAAATTGGAGGGAGGTGAAGTTTGCCTCTACATCATGGGAGTACATGCTCTAGCCATGTTAACTGGATGCCATACCACTAAGCGTTTATAGTTGGATATTGCTGAGATGCATCAAGAAAAGTGTAGGAGACTTGGGTAACATAAAATCCGGAAACTTAGAGGTTATGTGCCACACTTCAGTCTAGAAGCCAGATAAAATCGGGCATGCCCAAAATATGTGTAGCATAGTGCCCTAGCCTCTTCCACGTCTCCAACATAAAGGGACACCTCAGGCATAAGCAGTGTAGCCAAGAGGCACCCTGTACCATCGAGAAACAATCTTAATACCAGTATCTTGTATTTTACTGGCAATGGAGGACTTATGGGTAAGTGTAAAAATCCTGGTTTTCTATTCTGCCATAAAGGATATGTAGTGACACTTACACATAAGTCTTCCATTGCCAGTAGGATACAAGATACTGGTATTAAGATTGTTTCTCGATGGTACAGGGTGCCTCTTGGCTACACTGCTTATGCCTGAGGTGTCCTTTTATGTTGGAGACGTGGAGGAGGCTAGGGCACTATGCTACACATATTTTTGGAGTGCCCGATTTTAGCTGGCTTCTGGCCCTGCAGAAAACTCCCAGTACACTTTTCCTCTTTCACCTGTCTGAATGCCGTCCTTTGATCCAGAAGGTGCTGTCTGTTGGAGAGACCCTGTGTCTCCCCTTCTGCTCTAGTCATAGAGCTCAATCCTGATGTCAGCTGGACTCCCAGTGTCTAACAGTCAGGTTTAATCTTACTGGTGCAAGCCCAAGGGCGGGAAGCAAGCATAGAGGTCCCTATGCAACAGTGCAGGAGAGGTTATAAAAGGAAAGGACTCAGCCAGGAGTGAGTGAAGAGAGGTTGCAGTTTCCGTAGACGGCAAGGAGAGTGCTTCAGCAGTTATCCTTTCCCAAGGTCGAGTGCGGTGATTAACCTGCTCCCTTGGAATCATACAGCAGAGAATCCAGAAGATCCTCTCAGAGGTCCATCTTCACCTAAGTGAGTTATAGCTACCCGGTAAAGCTTAAACCAGGATTAGCCTTATAGCCACTTGTCTCTGCCTCATCTAATCCTACAGTTAAAACTAAACTCAATGGTTCAACTGAATTTAATAGTGGGAAAATTGTCTGATAAATCAAATTTTCAGTAATATAAGAGAGAGCGTTGAAGATAGTGTCATCAAACCAATATTGCTGCATTCTTGAATATCTGTTATAAATACGTTTTCTAAGGATTGTAAAGTTAACCTGTTATTGTAAAGTGCCACAGTTAGTAAATCTGCTCACTCTCAGATTGCTAAACTAAGCTGGACTGGTCTCCGTTATTTCAGCGTCATCATCATTCATAGTGTCCAAGTAAAGTGTGGCTTCACCGTGACAAGGTTTAGGCCTCCAGCCATATCTAGAGTAAGTTCATTTGGGGCGTTACAGATACACTCAAATCTCTTTCCCAATCCAACAAGTAAGAGGGGCTGGCCGAATCAGTTTGAGCAATCAACAGGTTATATATATGGTACATGCATGGCAGACTGGACCCTCAGCGCTACAAAGGAGTGCATCATATTTTTAATCTCAGCAATTGATCGTATACTACCAGTGCATGTAAATACAGTAGTATGGAAAAGTTTCAGGCAGATGTGGAAAAAAATGCTTCAAAGTAAGAATTTTGTTTTCAAAAGTAGGAGTCTGATTGACTCCAAATCAAATTTATTCTGCGTCAGGACAACTCCAAACATGCAGCCAATGTAAGTAACAACTATCTTCAGTGTAAAGAAGAACAAGGAGTCCTGGAAGTGATAATATGGCCCCACAGAGCCCTGATCTGGAGTCTGGCTCAGATTACATGTAGAGACAGAAGGATTTGAGCAAGCCGACACCCACAGAAGATCTGTGCTTAGTTCTCCAAGATGTTTGGAACAACTTTCTGGCCGAATTCCTTCGAAAACTTGCGCAAGTGTACCTAGAAGAATTGATGCTGTTTTAAAGGTAAAATGAGGTCACACCAAATATTGATTTGATTTAGATTTCTCTTTTTTTCAGTCACTTTACATTTTGTAAAGGAAAAGGATAAAATAGGTCAGCACTTCTCAATAGAAATCTATAGGTGCGCATTAAACCATGACTGCAACATAGTATAGAAGCAGAAACCAAAAAGTGGCAACAGCACTCATAATACATTTACTATCGGAAATATACATACCTACAATAAATACACTAACCACATTAAATAATGCAAGGTTCTTGGTATATAATTTGACCAAATCATATTGGCCCATATACCAACGTCCAGGTGACCAAGCTTTCAGATGGGTCCTAACACTAATACCAGGGGGTCTAATCTTAACCTGGGAAAGATGGGTACCTACCTATTTGGAAGTGCTGACTTATTTTATCCTTTTTTATACAATTATTGTGAAGTTGTGGCTGCCTCCACCTGGTTGTGCACGCCCACCGCTCATTTACCTTCTGTCCCTTCTATTGGACCATATAAATAGTATCCTACTTTCCCTGGTTTTATTTGTAGGCTTAGTCCCAAGAGAGGAGCATTTTTAAAGGTAGGTACCCATTTTTCCCAGGTTAAGGTCAAACCACTTGGTATTAGTTTTAGGATCCATCTGAAAGCTTGGCCACCTAGATGTTGGAAGTGGGCCAATATGATTTGATCAAAATATATACTAGAAGTATGTATATTTCAGATAGCAAATGTATTTTAAGTTCTGTTGCCAGTTTTTGGTTTTGCATTTTGTAAATTGACCAAACAACTATTAACACTTCTATTTTTGAAAGCATTCTTACTAAGCAGCATTTTTCCAACACCTGTCTAAAACTTACATTCCTATATATTACATAACTGCATAGCCATTCCTCCTATCTATCTATCTATCTATCTATCTATCTATCTATCTATCTATCTATCTATCTATCTATCTATCTATCTATCCATCTATCTATCTATCCATCTATCTCACATCCATCTATCTATCTCATATCTATCTATCTCACATCCATCTATCTATCTCATATCTATCTATCTATCTATCTATCTATCTATCTATCTATCTATCTATCTATCTATCTATCTATCTATCCATCTAT
This sequence comes from Eleutherodactylus coqui, assembly GCF_035609145.1. Taxonomy (NCBI): domain Eukaryota; kingdom Metazoa; phylum Chordata; class Amphibia; order Anura; family Eleutherodactylidae; genus Eleutherodactylus; species Eleutherodactylus coqui. The sequence goes on along the minus strand of NC_089839.1, from coordinate 166,824,726 downwards.
CTCATATCTATCTATCTCATATCTATCTATCTATCTCATATCTATCTATCTATCTATCTATCTATCTATCTATCTATCTCATATCTATCTATCTCATATCTATCTATCTATCTATCTATCTATCTATCTATCTATCCATCTATCTCATATCTATCTATCTCATATCCATCTATCTATCTATCTCATATCTATCTATCTATCTATCTCATATCTATCTATCTATCTATCTCATATCTATCTATCTATCTATCTATCTATCTATCTATCTATCTATCTATCTATCTCATATCTATCTATCTATCTATCTATCTATCTATCTATCTATCTATCTATCTATCTATCTATCTATCTCATATCTATATATCTCATATCTATCACTCTATCTCATATCCATCTATCTCTCTCATATCTATCTATCAATCTCATATCTATCTATCTCTCTATCTATCTCCTATCTATCTATCTATCTATCTATCTATCTATCTATCTATCTATCTATCTATCTATCTATCTTTCTATCTATCTATCTAATAAATATATAAAGTCTGTACCCCAGTCTATAATGGCTTCCACTCATTTTACTATTAATATTTCAGTTTTATATTCACCTGGAACACTCTGTGTCATGTATAGTTAATGCAGTTCCTTGCTAATTAAAATGTCCTTATTTCCATATCAATGAGTCTTTTATCCCCTGAAGCCCAGTATCCTTGTACATCATTACAAACCAATCAATTGTTTTTTGTCATTAAGTAACTGACTTTTCTGTCTTTTCACCAATAAAGAGACACATTCATCCTGCTTGTTATGTAATATCTTGTAAATGACGAGTGAAAGCACAATAGGTAACATGTTTATTTTGCTAAAGTCTAATCCATATAACCTATCCTGGGTAAACATATTAATTGGCAACCTTAAGCCACAGGCTGAATGATGCTGAAAGACGCTCAATGTATTATTTTGTTTCATTTATACAGATGAAAAGCAACTTGATATCAAATACGAGCTAAATAAATGTTTGACAACACCATGAACAAGGCTATTATTTAGTCGAAAAATCTTCTTCAAATGTGGGAGCGTGTTTGGAAATGTAAACAGACTCTGAAAAGACAGAAGCTCAGCTAGTGAATTGTCTGTTGGTGACTATTGTGTGGTGATCATCATCGCCATTACTGGCATCTGTTGCATCACGTACACCAGCTCTGTATTGACTGCGCATGAACACTTTATATTTATGCTCTACATTAGACTTGGTATACAGAAAGTGACATAATATGCAAAAACATGTGACAAATAACGCAATTTTTGGTGACCAGTTATTTCAAAGGTGTTAATATACTATTATAGAATCACTTTTCATGTGTGAAACTAGTGTTGGCTTAGGCTGGGCTCACATGAACGGGTCGGATTTCGCGACCGGATATCTGCAGTGGAAGATCTGTGAATGATTGTGTATGCATGCGTTTTCTGCATGGATGTATATTTAAGGACAGCGTATTGTCTGCGCAGAAGAAGGAACGCAGGCACGGAATGGCATCAGGAAGTTATACAACCCCCTGGAAACCCCCTTCTGTGGCTCAGGTGACATTCTCTTGTGCTGTCATGGTGAGATGTTCTCAGAGCCTTCAGAACAAGATACTGCTCTCTGGGCTCGGCTGGTTTTATACTACTTTTTTGCAAGTAGTATAAACCACTCAATTCCTGCCCACAAGTGTGAGTTAACTGGAAAGTCAATGTATTGCAATGCCCACGTATCATACATGCGAATGGCAATCACGGAAACCACAATTAAAATACGTTCGTTTGAGACCGGCCTTTCTTTTTTCTGTGGGTTACCTGCTGTTGCAGCTGAGCCTCAGTCACTCGAACATACCAGATAAGTATGGTGCTGTTTCTGGGAAAAAAAATCTGAACTTTTTTCCTAATCTTGGACCAACTTTTTAAGGGTAAATATTACAAATAAACGATCCACCTAAATGAAGACAGGTGCCATACAGGTGCAATGTTCTATCAGAGCTATAGTTAGAGATTAAAGCAGTAATGGAAACACTGCTGTATACAAGTTAGCCAGGTGGCCAAGAAAATTAAAAAACAGCTACTGTTTCTGCAACTTCCATAGAAGTGAATGGGAGTTACAGCAGAACACACTACTCTTGTTTCCATAACTCTGGAGCTACTGGAACAGCATAGCTTTCTGTGCTACATTGTTTCCACAACTCCCATTCACTTCTGTAGGAGTTACAGCATTAGGCCTCATTTTAGGCCTTCACGCCTATGTGCGTGAAAAAAACCAGCTGCTCGCATTAGTGGAAAACTTGTGAATGGGCAAAGTTTACACATGAAACTTTGCCCATTCACTGGAACAGCTGCTCCACGAAGGTCCCCATATCACTGAACACTGTGACAGCACTGTCACAGTGTTCAATGATGAGGGGACTGCAGCGGGAACAAAATAATCCACTGTCACAGCTGTGGCAGAGGAGCACAATGCAATCCCATTGCTTTCAAGCTTTGAATCAATGGGATGAAGGCAACCCCTGCAGCGATGATTTCCAGGGGGGGGGGGGAGTGGGGCTTGAAATTTAAGCCCTTTCCTAAAAATCATCCCTAGCTGTAGAAAAAAACAACACATTAGCTCACCTAGAGGCGGTGTCCGAATCTTCTCCCCATCCCCAGCAGTCTTCTTCTGTATTCTGGTGGCCAGGGATTGAAAAATCCCCGCCTCCATAAATGGCTGCCTCTGATTGGCTTAGTGCTGTGACCAATCAGAGGCAGCGCTCAGCTGTCATTCAAAATGTCTTCCCTTTTTTTGAAGATGGTAACAACATTTGCCCTTCTCCAATCTTCTGGGGCTTCTCCTGTTCTTCAGGAATTTTCATAGATTATGACAAGTGGTTCAGCAATTACCTCCGCTGCTTAGTATACTAGAATGTAATTCATCTGGACCTGGAGACTTTAATTCATTTAAGTTGTCTAAGTGTTCCCTCACCATCTCTCTGCTTATAGATAGCCTGCATTCTTTTATTTCCCCAATAGCACAGGGAAGATCAGCTAATGTTACATTGACTTTCTGAGAGAAAACGTGTACAAAATACAAATTTAAAAGTTCGGAAAACATAATTTTTAACCAACCACTATTTTCAACCTGTAAACATCCTGGAGCATCTTTCACTTTTCTTTTGCTTTTTTACATACCCCCCAAAATTGTATTGTTTTTGGCCTTTGTTGCAAGCCTCAATTCATTATTAGCTTTAGCTTTTCTGACACTTGCCCTACAGTTTCTGCAGACCACATTATATTCTTCCTTAGATATTCCCTCCTCTTTCAATTTGATAAACATTTTTGTCTTCCTTTTTAGTATGTATTTAAGTTCTGCGTTCATCCATCCTGGTCTCTTTAAATGCTCCCATTCTTCTCTCTTTTATGGATTGTTAACGATTGTGCTTTGAGAATCTCATTTTGCAATATTTCCCAACCTTCTTGGACATTTCTGTCCTTAAGAACATCCAGCCTTTGGATTCTTCTTACCCTATTTCTGAGTTAATTTAAATCTGCCTTTCCAAACTTAAGATCTGAGTCCTCCCAGGTTTTCCTCCCCTTTTTTCCAAAATTCAAGGATAGCATGATAACTGCCTCCTAAGGTCCCAGCCACCCTTACTTCCTCAACTATTTCCTCTCTGTTGGTAAGAATTAGGTCCAAGATAGCAGATCCACTTGTGTTCTCTTCTACCTTTTGGAAGAGAAAGATGTCAGCAAGTGCGGGTAAAAATTTGTTGGATCCATTACTTTTACCTGAGAGAGAATCCCAACAAATGTCTGAATAGTTAAAATCTCCCATGATCACTATGTCATAATTTTTTGAAAACTTGGCCATCTGATGTAGAAAGAGTTCGTCCATATCTTCTGCTTGTCCAGGCGGCCTATAGTAAATGCTTATGTCTATATGCCTTTGTCATTTCTCCAGGGTGCACTTGCCATGATGGGAAATCAGCTCCGCTCCAATCACCCACCATTAGAGATGAGCGAACGCGTTCGTCCGAGCTTGATATTCGTGCGAATATTAGGGTGTTCGGGATGTTCGTTATTCGTGACGAACACCATGCGGTGTTCTGGTTACTTTCACTTCCTTCCCTGAGACGTTAGCGCGCTTTTCTGGCCAATTGAAAGACAGGGAAGGCATTACAACTTCCCCCTGCAACGTTTAAGCCCTATACCACCCCCCTGCTGTGAGTGGCTGGCGAGATCAGGTGTTCGCCTAATATAAAAGTCGGCCCCTCCCGCGGCTCGCCTCAGATGCGGTGTGAGTTAGATGAGGGACAGTGCTGTTTATACCGGAGCTGCTGTAGGGAAAGAATTGGTAGTTAGTGTAGGCTTCAAGACCCCCCAAAGGTCCTTATTAGGGCCACTGATAGCTGTGTGTTGGCTGCTGTTAGCAGTGGCATTTTTTTTTTTTTCTCAAAATCGCCTCTGCAGACCGTTGCACCTGGCATTAGGGACAGAAGTGCTGCATAGGCAGGGAGAGTGTTAGGAGTGAGTGTAGCCTTCAAGAACCTCAACGGTCCTTTCTAGGGCCATATTTATCCGTGTGCAGTACTGTCCAGGCTGCTGTTGGCTGTGCTGCATTTTTTTTGGGCTTCTCAAAATCGCCTCTGCAGAGCATTGCACCCTCCATTGATACTGCAGGGAAAGAATTGTATAGGCAGGGCCACAACACAGTTATTATTCATAGAATATACGCAGTGCTGCCTGTTGGTGGGAAAAAACTGAAAACAAATCTATTTGTCCAGCCTGTGTCCGTCCTTACGCCTGTGTAGACGTGTGAGCTGCGTGAAAAACATTGCTAAATCATACGCAGCCAGCTACGCTTTACTGCTGGGTTCGCCATTTGCTTTCCTTAATTGGGAAAAAAAAATACCTGCTCTCCAAGAGTTATAATAACTCTGCTACCCTCACGTTCTGTGACACATAAGCAGGGACACAGCGCAGTTATTAAACTTCGCAGGTTCATTGAATATACGCAGTGCTGCCTGTTGGTGGGAAAAAACTGAAAACAAATCTATTTGTCCAGCCTGTGTCCGTCCTTACGCCTGTGTAGACGTGTGAGCTGCGTGAAAAACATTGCTAAATCATACGCACCCAGCTACGCTTTACTGCTGGGTTCGCCATTTGCTTTCCTTAATTGGGAAAAAAAATACCTGCTCTCCAAGAGTTATAATAACTCTGCTACCCTCACGTTCTGTGACACATAAGCAGGGACACAGCGCAGTTATTAAACTTCGCAGGTTCATTGAATATACGCAGTGCTGCCTGTTGGTGGGAAAAAACTGAAAACAAATCTATTTGTCCAGCCTGTGTCCGTCCTTACGCCTGTGTAGACGTGTGAGCTGCGTGAAAAACATTGCTAAATCATACGCACCCAGCTACGCTTTACTGCTGGGTTCGCCATTTGCTTTCCTTAATTGGGAAAAAAAATACCTGCTCTCCAAGAGTTATAATAACTCTGCTACCCTCACGTTCTGTGACACATAAGCAGGGACACAGCGCAGTTATTAAACTTCGCAGGTTCATTGAATATACGCAGTGCTGCCTGTTGGTGGGAAAAAACTGAAAACAAATCTATTTGTCCAGCCTGTGTCCGTCCTTACGCCTGTGTAGACGTGTGAGCTGCGTGAAAAACATTGCTAAATCATACGCAGCCAGCTACGCTTTACTGCTGGGTTCGCCATTTGCTTTCCTTAATTGGGAAAAAAAAATACCTGCTCTCCAAGAGTTATAATAACTCTGCTACCCTCACGTTCTGTGACACATAAGCAGGGACACAGCGCAGTTATTAAACTTCGCAGGTTCATTGAATATACGCAGTGCTGCCTGTTGGTGGGAAAAAACTGAAAACAAATCTATTTGTCCAGCCTGTGTCCGTCCTTACGCCTGTGTAGACGTGTGAGCTGCGTGAAAAACATTGCTAAATCATACGCACCCAGCTACGCTTTACTGCTGGGTTCGCCATTTGCTTTCCTTAATTGGGAAAAAAAATACCTGCTCTCCAAGAGTTATAATAACTCTGCTACCCTCACGTTCTGTGACACATAAGCAGGGACACAGCACAGTTATTAAACTTAGATAATTCATTCACTAGAGGCAGTGGGGCCTTTCGTTTTCCAAAAAGGGCAAAAATTATATTTGGCCTGCAGTCTTGCGCCAATTTATTTCCTGCCTGGGAAATCTAATCACTGGTAATACAGCATGCTGAGGGGTAGGGGTAAGCCTAGAGGACGTGGACGTGGACGTGGCCGAGGACGCGGAGGGCCAAGTGAGGGTGTGGGCACAGGCCAAGCTCCTGATCCAGGTGTGTCGCAGCTGTCTGCTGCGCGATTAGGAGAGAGGCACGTTTCTGGCGTCCCCACATTCATCGCCCAATTAATGGGTCCACGCGGGAGACGGTTATTAGAAAATGAGCAGTGTGAGCAGGTCCTGTCCTGGATGGCAGAAAGTGCTTCGAGCAACCTATCGTCTACCCGCAGTTCTGCGCCGTCCACTGCTGCCAATCCGAATCCTCTGTCTGCTGCTCCTCCTTCCTCCCAGCCTCCTCAGTCCACTACAATGACACCTGCTCAGGAGCGGGAACACTCCCAGGAACTGTTCTCGGGCCCCTGCTTAGATTGGGCAGCAGCGGTTCCTCTCCCACCAGAGGAGTTTATCGTCACTGATGCCCAACCATTCGAAAGTTCCCGGGGTCCGGGGGAAGAGGCTGGGGACTTCCGCCAACTGTCTCAACAACTTTCTGTGGGTGAGGAGGACGATGACGATCAGACACAGTTGTCTTGCAGTGAGGTAGTAGTAAGGGCAGTAAGTCCCAGGGAGCAGCGCACAGAGGATTCGGAGGAAGAGCAGCAGGACGATGAGGTGACTGACCCCACCTGGTGTGCAACGCTTACTCAGGAGGACAGGTCTTCAGAGGGGGAGTCAAGGGCATCAGCAGGGCAGGTTGCAAGAGGCAGTGCGGTGGCCAGGGGTAGAGGCAGGGCCAGACCGAATAATCCACCAAGTGTTTCCCAAAGCGCCCCCTCGCGCCATGCCACCCTGCGTAGGCCGAGGTGCTCTAAGGTCTGGCAGTTTTTCACAGAGACGCCTGACGACCGACGAACAGTGGTGTGCAACCTTTGTCGCGCAAAGCTCAGCCGGGGAGCCAACACCAACAGCCTCACCACCACCACCATGCGCAGACATATGATGGCCAAGCACCCCGCAAGGTGGGACAAAGGCCGTTCACCGTCTCCGGTTTGCACCCCTGCCTCTCCCCCTGTGCCCCAACCTGCCACTGAGATGCAACCCCCCTCTCAGGACACAGGCACTACCGCCTCATGGCCTGCACCCACACCCTCATCTCCGCTGTCCTCGGCCCCATCCAGCAGTGTAGTTCAGCGCACCGTTCAGCCGTCGCTTGCGCAAGTGTTCGAGCGCAAGCGCAAGTACGCCGCCACGCACCCGCACGCTCAAACGTTAACCGTCCGCATCGCAAAATTCATCAGCCTTGAGATGCTGCCGTATAGGGTTGTGGAAACGGAGTCCTTCAAAAGTATCATGGAGGCGGCGGCCCCGCGCTACTCAGTTCCCAGTCGCCACTACTTTTCCCGATGTGCCGTCCCAGCCCTGCACGACCACGTCTCCCGCAACATTGTGCGCGCCCTCACCAACGCGGTTACTGCCACGGTCCACTTAACTACGGACACGTGGACAAGCACAGGCGGGCAGGGCCACTACATCTCCCTGACGGCACATTGGGTGAATTTAGTGGAGGCTGGGACAGAGTCAGAGCCTGGGACCGCTCACGTCCTACCCACCCCCAGAATTGCGGGCCCCAGCTCGGTGCTGGTATCTGCGGAGGTGTATGCTTCCTCCACTAAAGCACCCTCCTCCTCCTCCTCCTCCTCTGTCTCACAATCAAGATGTGTTAGCAGCAGCATGTCGCCAGCAGTCGGTGTCGCGCGGTGTGGCAGCACAGCGGTGGGCAAGCGTCAGCAGGCCGTGCTGAAACTACTCAGCTTAGGCGATAAGAGGCACACGGCCCACGAACTGCTGCAGGGTCTGACACAGCAGACCGACCGCTGGCTTGCGCCGCTGAGCCTCCAACCGGGCATGGTCGTGTGTGACAACGGCCGTAACCTGGTGGCGGCTCTGCAGCTTGGCAGCCTCACGCACGTGCCATGCCTGGCCCACGTCTTTAATTTGGTGGTTCAGCGGTTTCTGAAAAGCTACCCACGCTTGTCAGACCTGCTCGTAAAGGCGCGCCGGCTCTGCGCACATTTCCGCAAGTCCCACACGGACGCTGCCACCCTGCGCACCCTGCAACATCACTTTAAGCTGCCAGTGCACCGACTGCTGTGCGACGTGCCCACACGGTGGAACTCTACGCTCCACATGTTGGCCAGGCTCTATGAACAACGGAGAGCTATAGTCGAATACCAACTCCAACATGGGCGGCGCAGTGGGAGTCAGCCTCCTCAATTCCTTTCAGAAGAGTGGGCCTGGTTGGCAGACATCTGCCATGTCCTTGGTAATTTTGAGGAGTCTACCCAGGTGGTGAGCGGCGATGCTACAATCATTAGCGTCACCATTCCTCTGCTATGCATCTTGAGAAATTCCCTGCAAACCATAAAGGCAGCTGCTTTGCGCTCGGAAACGGGGGCGGGGGAAGACAGTATGCCGCTGGATAGTCAGGGCACCCTCCTGTCTATTTCTCAGCGCGTACAGGAGGAGGAGGAGGAGCATGAGGAGGATGAGGAGGAGGGGGAAGAGACAGCTTGGCCCGCTGCTGACGGTACACCGGCTGATTGCCTGTCATCCTTTCAGCGTGTATGGCCTGAGGAGGAGGAGGAGGAGGAGGAGGATCCTGAAAGTGATCTTCCTAGTGAAGACAGCCATGTGTTGCGTACAGGTACCCTGGCACACATGGCTGACTTCATGTTAGGATGCCTTTCTCGTGACCCTCGCGTTGCACGCATTCTGGCCACGACGGATTACTGGGTGTACACACTGCTCGATCCACGGTATAAGGAGAACCTGCCCACTCTGATTCCCGAAGAGGAAAGGGGTTCGAGAGTGTTGCTATACCACAGGACCCTTGCGGACAAGCTGATGGTAAAATTCCCAGCCGACAGCGCTAGTGGCAGAAGGCGCAGTTCCGAGGGCCATGTTGCAGGGGATGTGCGTAGATCGAGCAGCATGTACATCCCAGGCAGTGCAACAGTCTTTAAGGGCCTGGCCAGCTTTATGGCTCCCCACCAAGACTGTGTCACCGCTCCCCAGTCACGGCTGAGTCGGCGGGAGCACTGCAAAAGGATGGTGAGGGAGTACGTAGCGGATCGCACGACCATCCTTGGTGACGCCTCTGCCCCCTACAACTACTGGGTGTCGAAGCTGGACACGTGGCCTGAACTAGCCCTGTATGCCCTTGAGGTGCTTGCTTGTCCTGCGGCTAGCGTGTTGTCGGAGAGGGTGTTTAGTGCGGCTGGGGGAATCATCACAGATAAGCGTAGCCGCTTGTCAACCGACAGTGCCGACAGGCTAACACTCATCAAGATGAACAAAGGCTGGATTTCCCCAGACTTCTGTTCTCCACCAGCGGACAGCAGCGATACGTAAGCAATACGTAGGCTGCACCCGCGGATGGAAGCTACGTTCTCTCTCACCATCCAAAACGGGGACATTTCTGCTTCATCAATCTGTGTCTAATATTCCTCCTCCTCCTCCTCCTGCTCCACCTCCTGAAACCTCACGTAATCACGCTGAACGGGCAATTTTTCTTAGGGCCACAAGGCTCACTCAAATAATTTTTCAGAACAATTTTTATAAGTTTCAATGCGCTTAAAAGCATTGGAACTTTAACTTGAACCAATTTTTCGTTACACTGGGCTGCCTCCAGGCCTAGTTACCACTTAAGCCACATTAACCAAAGCGATTAATGGGTTTCACCTGCCCTCTTGGCTGGCCATGGCCAATTTTTGGGATGTACATTAGTACTGTTGATACAGCAATTTGTGTGGGCCCTCGCCTACAGTGTAATCAAATTAATTTTTAGCCCACCTGCATTACAGCTGACGTTACCTCAGCTGTGTTGGGCAATGCAATGGGATATTTTTGTGTACCGCCGGTGGGTTCCAGGGAGCCACCCATGCTGTAGGTGCACACTGAGTTTTTAATACATCTGTACACTTCTAAAGAACCCGTCTGACCGGGGCATGCAGTGTGGGCCGAAGCCCACCTGTATTACGCACGACATTACTACCTCAGCTGTGTTGGGCAATGCAATGGGATATTTCTATGTACCGCCGGTGGCTTCCTGGCACCCACCCAGGCAGTGGGTCCACAGGGAGTTAAACCTACATGTGTCCACTTGTAAAGAATCCCAGTCTGACTGGGGCATGCAGTGTGGGCCGAAGCACACCTGTATTACGCACGACATTACTACCTCAGCTGTGTTGGGCAATGCAATGGGATATTTCTATGTACCGCCGGTGGCTTCCTGGCACCCACCCAGGCAGTGGGTCCACAGGGAGTTAAACCTACATGTGTCCACTTGTAAAGAATCCCAGTCTGACTGGGGCATGCAGTGTGGGCCGAAGCCCACCTGTATTACGCACGACATTACTACCTCAGCTGTGTTGGGCAATGCAATGGGATATTTTTGTGTACCGCCGGTGGGTTCCAGGGAGCCACCCATGCTGTGGGTCGACAGGGACTTCACAATAGGGAGTTGTACCTGCCTGTGTCTATGAATTAAAAAGCCCGGTCTGACTGGGGCATGCAGACACCTTGACAGAATGAATAGTGTGTGGCACATAGGTTCCCCATTGCTATGCCCACGTGTGCAGCTCCAGATGGCGGTGGCACAGGATTCTATTTCTCATTGCTTCTGTACAGCATTGTGGGCTATCGCTCCGCCACTTTTAAAGAGGGTCGCTGCCTAGCCGTGCCAACCTCTGCAGTGTATGCCTGCGGTCCCTCGTCATGGCAGACGCAATTCTAAATAGACATGAGCGTGGTGTGGCATGAGGGCAGCTGAAGGCTGCGCAGGGACACTTTGGTGTGCGCTGTGGGGGGGAGGGGGTGCGGTTGGGCAGCATGTAACTCAGGAGAAGTGGCAGTGGAGTGTCATGCAGGCAGTGATTGTGCTTTGTTGGAGGTAGTGTGGTGCTTAGCAAAGGTATGCCATGCTAATGAGCGCTTTTCAGAAGTAAAAGTTGTTGGGAGGGGGGGGGGGGCCCACTCTTGCCGCTATTGTGGCTTAATAGTGGGACCTGTGAACTTAGGATGCAGCCCAACATGTAGCCCCTCGCCTGCCCTATCCGTCACTGTGTCATTCCCATCACTTTCCTGAATTGCCCAGATTTTCACACATGAAAACCTTAGCGAGCATCGGCAAAATACAAAAATGTTCTGGTCGCCCATTGACTTCAATGGGGTTCGTTGTTCGAAACGAACCCTCGAGCATCACGGGAAGTTCGTTACGAATAACGAACACCCGAACATTTTGGTGTTCGCTCATCTCTACCCACCATCCTATTTGACCTTCACTGTGACTAGCTGAGTCCTATAGCCTATCCTATGTAGACCAGAAGGAACTTTCTATAGTCATTCTAATGAGAGACTCAATGTGAGGAATAGGAATGAATAGATATAGTGACTTCAAGTCTGCTCGAGGATTTCGCACAGCACACTGCAGGTCACATGGATTGATGGGGTACCAAACAGGAGAAGGTATTTCATCAATATAGTGATTGGTAAGTATATTATCTACCCTAATAAGTATTGTTTGGCAATTGCACCCAGGGGAATTGATAAGTTTACCCAGAGTGCTTCCTTAAAAGTTGAACATCTAATGTTTATAGGGGTGTCTCAACTCTCCCTCAACATCAGATATCAGGGGGGAAGAAGGAGCAAGCATGATAAATTTTAACATGCCCTATTTGTTTCCTCAGAGGAGATAAGACAACAGCATCATTGTTTAGCAGCAGCTTACTCCCCTCTCCCTATTGTGAATGCATTCACACTGGACTGAACATATGCATGTGTATGGGGAAGTAGGGGTTGAGGACAGGGTTAACAAGCATCCAGAAATTTCATGCACTTTTTTCTGTGTCTGTAAAAAAACCAATACATCCTTGTTTTTTTTTTGAGGCAGGTGGTTCTTCAGCAAGTTTTAATGACTGCAATTATTATCATCATTTTATAGCTCACAGGGAATACTTGTAAGTATTTCATTAGTCTTTTAACCTATAGATGTATATTACTTATAATATTTATTATTCATTATGGTTTTTCAGTATGTTCATAAGGAATTTGGTTTTCCATGATTTTTGGATAAGTTGTCCCGAAAAATGAAATGTTTTGGTTGGCAAACCTGGTTGATGGGAAAAGCTGTCAACTAGAGATGAGCGAGCATACTCGTCCGAGCTTGATGCTCGTTCGAGTATTAGGGTGCTCGAGATGCTCGTTACTCGAGATGAGCACCACGCGGTACTCGTCTTGATTAAACGAGCACTGACCATTGAATTCAATGGAGCCGGCAATACAGCCAGCTCCATTGAAAGCAATGGGCTGCCGGCGATCTCAGGATGAATTTTCGGGAAGGGCTTAAAAATATAAGCCCTTACCTGAAAATCATCCTAAGGGTGCGTTCAGACGAGCGTGTTTTGGTGCGTGCATACGCACGCACAAAAACACGCTTGTATCTACAACACTGCATTCCCTATGGTGTGTGCACATGTCCGTACTTTGCACCATAGGGAATGCACGCATTGTTTTCAATGGAGCCGCGGCTGCTGCCGGCGGCTCCATTGAAAACAATGGCCTGCTGGCTCCCTGCATTCCTTTTCAGGGAAGGACTTTACATATAAACCCTTCCCTGAAAAAGAAAGATTTTAGTGTAAAAAAGAATAAAAATGCAGGCATTCTCTTCAATAGAGCCGCTGCTGCTGCCGGCGGCTCCATTGAAGACAATGGCCTGCTGGCTCCCTGCATTCCTTTTCAGGGAAGGACTTTACATATAAGCCCTTCCCTGAAAAAGAAAGATTTTAGTGTAAAAAAGAATAAAAATGCAGGCATTCTCTTCAATGGAGCCGCTGCTGCTGCTGGCGGCTCCATTGAAGACAATGGTCTGCTAGCACACCTGAATTCTTTTTCAGGGAAGGGCTTTACATATAAGCCATTCCCTGGAAATGAATTAAAAGTGATTTAAAAAACAAAAAAATAGATACTCACCTCCCTTCAGCTGCCGGGGCACAGCGGTGTCTTCTCCTGCTGTCCCCTGCACTGTGGTGCTGAACTGCTGATCTATCACCAGCCGGGTATTTAAAATCCCCACCTGCTGAAACAGCTGAATGTGATTGGCTGAGGTGCTCAGCCAATCAGAGGCAGCTGTCACTCACACCCATTCATGAATTTATGAATGGGTGAGTGCTGCCTCTGATTGGCTCAGTGCAGGGACCAATCAGGGGCAGCTCTCAGCTGTCAATCAGAGGCAGCACTCACTCACCCATTCATGAATTCATGAATGGGTGTGAGTGAGAGCTGCCTCTGATTGGTGAGGCTGTGACCAATCAGAGGCAGCTCATTCAGCAGGCGGGGATTTTAAATCCCCGGCTGCTGAATACTACTCAGAGCAGTTCAGGAGAACTGCCGGCCAGACGCGGCTGAAATCCGGCTTCAGCGGAAAGGTGAGTATACATTTTTTTTTTATTTTTACACATTTTAGGATGATTTTCAGGTAAGGGCTTATATTTTTAAGCCCTTCCCGAAAATTCATCCCGCGCTCACCGGCAGCCCATTGCTTTCAATGGAGCCGGCTGTATTGCCGACTCCATTGAATTCAATGGGCTAACATCGTTCTTCTCTGCCACAGCTGTTACAGCTGTGGCAGAGGAGAATGATCTTTATGCTGACAGTGCTGGGGGGGGGGCACTCTTGCCGCTATTGTGACTTAATAGTGGGACCTGGGAACTTGAGATGCAGCCCAACATGTAGCCCCTCACCTGCCCTATCCGTTTCTGTGTCGTTCCCATCACTTTCGTGAATTTCCCAGATTTTCACAAATGGAAACCTTAGCGAGCATCGGCGATATACAAAAATGCTCGAGTCGCCCATTGACTTTAATGGGGTTCGTTACTCGAAACGAACCCTCGAGCATTGCGGGAAGTTCGACTCGAGTAACGAGCACTCGAGCATTTTGGTGCTCGCTCATCTCTACTGTCAACCAATCACATGTTGGACAGACAGCCATCTGAAATGTATGGCTACATTACACTCATCAGATACCCAAAGTACCATATAAGTGCATTCTCCACCTTCAATTTTTAAGAATTGCGGTTTGATCATAGACATTCTTGCATCGAGTATTATGTACGTGTTAGTGAAATGTAATAAATTCTTATTGAAGCTATAATTTTAAGATATTTCATATATAACATTCAGCAGCCCCATGTCAAACATTTTTTCCCTCCTTTCCATTTTATGTGACCATTTTACTTGCTTAAAGCCCAGTAGTTCAAGGACAACATTTGAAGGTAGTTTTGGGGAAAGTCAGTAATATTACCTGGTGTCCTCTGTTTGCACAATGTTGCTGCAGATCTGCCTATTCCTGGGCCCTTCTTTTGCCTTCTATATGTAGCATAGCCCTGACTACACAATGCATGCTGGAAGTGCATCAGGAGATCGCCATAAGTAGCAATTAAGGCCCCCCGACAAGCTACTGAATTTGCAGGTGAAAGACATGGCCATTCATGTAAATTCAGTATCACAGGATTGTCATCGAGATATTACATAAGGCCGGCTCAAAATCCACCAGAAGGGGAGTTTCTCTGTAATGGCCCTTTTGAACAGCCGATAAATCGTACAATGTAAATGCATGTTCAGACGAACAAGAATTCGTTCACTTCTCGTTTAGTTTCTGCTTGCAGAAAATTGAACGAGAGTTCAGCCCAGTAAGAGCACAGGAACATTTGTTGCCGAGATGTCATCCCGTGAAGAAGCACCCTAAGGGCCTCTTCACACAAGCGTATGCGCCAAAATCCTCGCCGCAGGTCATCGTATTTGCACCATGAACGAGGTTCGATAAGGTAGATTTGTGCACATATCAGCACATAGTACAGTACTTTTTGCATAGACAGGGCCAGATTACATGCGCTTGCAACACACCCCTTCCGTGGTTTAAAAGGCTATTAGCCTAATGATGTTGCCGTGCTGCCACAAAGCACTATCGTGACTCCATAAAGCGCTATGGTGAGCTCTAATTTTATTACTATTATTTGTGGCTGGCAATTAATTGTGTTTTGTTTTGGTCAGATGCCAGTACCCCTGGGCACAATTTGTAGTTGTGAGTGGTGAGATGTGGAATAATACACAGAGCCAGATATTTTGTGTAAATTGTTGTAACCACGATATTATCAAATAAGGCAGTGAGATGAGGTAGTTTTCTTTATCACATTCAGTGCATGATAACTGATATACAAATTGCAACAATGTAGACCCCTGTGTCTAACTCATTCATACATTGGGAGTTTACTCTGGATTTCTTCTCTCTATCCTTATTTGTATTTATATCTCTTTATTTTTTTATGTCCCTCTCTTCATATTTACATCTCTTTTATTTTATTCTTTTTATTCACTGTCAAAGCTGTCTCTCCCCTCAGTTAATCACGGTTTTTCAGATTCTTATTTTATTCCTCTCTTTCTCTCTCTGTCATGGCTGATGTCTGCCTCTTTTCACTTCTCTCTCATGCCTGGCACTTTTTTTTCTCTTGTCAGGTGCTTCTTTTTTTCTGGCGCTCTCTCTCTCTGCCTGGCGCTCCTCTTATTGGCGCTCCTCTGCCTGGCACCTCTCTTTTCTCACTACTCTTTACTATCTTTACTTATTGCTTAAACTTATTCTGCCTCTACTCTCTGGCACTTGCTTTGCCTGGTGCATCTCACTCACTCGCTCCTGCGACCATTGTCTGGCTATTTATTGTCTCTGTCACCTGACCAGTTTGTCTGCAGCCAATCACAGCCTATCTGGTTGCTAGGCTACCTTCCTCATCTGAGTCTCTATGCATTTTTTCTATCTTGTGCAGCTGGATAAAAAACGTCCTAACTGGTTGCTAGGTTACCTGCATCCCTTGTGTAAACTGACTCAGATTAAACCCTAGGGCCGGTAATTATATTACCGATCCCCATAACTAAACAGTGCTATTGAAGTGCCTATTTTCCAGGCCACTACAATGTCCAGATGTGTTCTTTTGCCCTCAGTTTTGTGCAGTGTTTCACGCTTATACTTGCGTATTTGCGTACCTCCCATAGGAGACCTTTGTTGCACAATGCGAACAAAAATAGAGCATGCTGCTCTAAGAGCTTTTTCACATGGCCATATCTGCACCCGTAAAATATACCTGTGCAAAACACAGAGAATAGAACCGATTGATTTCAGTAGGTAGTTTGCTTTGATCAACGACCTGCTGTATTTACCTGCATTTTGCACAGCAAAAGTCCTATAGAAGTCTATGGGAAGTGCGCTAATACATACGGGGAAGCGTAAAAAAAAGCAGGAAAAAAACACATCTGGACCTCATTAGGCTAATAATCCTTTTATTCCATGGAAAGCGTGTGTTGTGTGTGCGTGTGAACTGACCATGTGTACACAAAAAGTATAGTAATATGAGCAGACACAAGGGCAAATCTACTTCTTCAAACCTTGGTCATGCTCAAATATGCTGTGGCGAGCATATATGCACATATGGTTATGTGAAGCCGCCCTATGAGTAGCACTCCATTGCAGCTCATAGAAGGTCGTCCTGAGCGGTGGACCCCACTCTACAACATTCTTATTGTTGTGGGTGGCAGATTAGAGTTTTGCTAATTATATTTCCTATATTTGTTAGATATCCCATTCTCACATACTGTACTTTCTTCTAATAAATCAGAACAAGAATGATCCGTTTATGCCTGAAAGATCACTTTTTGTTATTGTACTTACTCAGAAATAATACATTAGAATGGATTAAGTGATCATGTTTAACATATTTTTGTGCTGCGGTTGCAGAAACTATTCGGGTAATGTTTGATTTCCACAAATGGATTTCAAATTAATCACCGTCTATTTATGCGAACGCAAACTATTATTTATATAAATACCAGGCCATGTAAGGTTGACCCACAATATCAACCATCTGCTAAATTGTCGTAATAGCATTTTTGAAGTGTGTGTTCATGCTTAATAATTCTTTTAGGAAACAGAATCTACAGGAAGAGGCATTAGAGCCTGGAAATGTAACGCTGCTTGTTTAGTGGAGTAATTCCCCTTTGCCTGTTGTTCAACAAAAATAGAATATGAGTGGATGAAACCCAAATACCGTTTAATCTAAAACACATTTTTTAGCTTGCTTACAACTAATAGTACATATTACTCAGCTTTACAACACTTTTAATTAGTTTATAATATTCTTATGCATGGAGTCCTTTTTATGTACTCTTCATGAGGTTTTATAGGTTAGACAACCCCCTTTTAATAATACACAATGACATACCCACTATACCAATGTCAAGATTAGTGTTGAGCCAAATGTGTAGTGACCCGAAGGGTACTACAGGGTAGTCAGACAGTCAGAAGTCCTTAATACCTGTCTATGAGCTCCTGCAAAGAGATAGAGGGTATTGTACGGGAGAGAGACCTTGTCTTTCCCCTAATTTTTGGACTTAAAACTATTCTGCTTGGCAACAGCTTGCCTCGGATTGGCTGCTTGCTCATAATTTCCTGATTGGTTGAGGGGCAGGAGTCGAAGCAAGCCCGGGAAAGTGAGTAGGGTGAGGCAGGAAATGAGTGAAAATGTGCAGGAAAATGACAGGAAGTGAAGGAGGAGAGGTGGTTGTTGTCAGGAGGTGAATGAGTGAGGAGGTGCAGCTCACTGCTGCAGTCTTTAGGAATGCTGCCGGAGTGTGGAATGGGAGGAGAAAGCAACCGGAATTAGCATAGTGTGGAGAAAAAGACCAGATTTCAGTCTTCACAACAGTGAGTGTGAAGGGAATGAAATGTGCTATTCTTACTCTTGAAATAACTGTGAAAGTAAATTCTATCCAAAGTCTGCAAACTGTGAACAGTAACTACTCGTTTGATTTCCTTAGTTTTGAATAAATTACATACCTTCGGTTTACCACAAACCTATGTGGATTCGCCTCAATTATTTCTTCACTGCAAATCCGAGTTCACCCCTCAAAGGTACTGGCGTCACGGGACACTTCATCAATGAACAAACTCATTATTGACTTAACCTTGTCACTGTGTACGACCAAGCTAGGCCTCATTCAGCTATTACGAGGTGGGGCCACAGAGCCACCATGGTTGCCATGTGCTACTTCATTTCCTTAGAGGGAAAATGAATATTTTTAAGGATGGTGTACAGAAACTATAGTGTATTCTCTATTTTCTTGGCTTCCATGTTCGGTCCAGACAGGATTGTTTTACTGCTCCTACTGAATCTAATCTATGAATCTCAATCTAATGATATGACTTTCATACTGTGTATTCTACCTATGGATTGGGTAAAAAAAGCATTGTATTATTTTTCCATGTACTTTTTCATATCTTTTCAGATTTCTTGAAACAAGAGTGTACTGACAGACTCACTTAGGCTGGGTTCCCATATATCTGAAAGTCTGGCTTTTTCTCCCTTCAGGTGTTGTAATGAAACGACGGAAGGAAACTGTTGCCAGAACTGACCCCATAGTTTTGTATGGGATAGTTTATGGCATCCGGCACATCAGTTTTGATGACAGATTCCTCCCTGCATTGAACAGGAAAACGTTGCATGCAATGCTTCTCGGTTGGCTATGGATGCCGGACCAATGCTCAAAGTGCTATGGGAGAGAGTTCCACAAGATTTTGAAATTTGAAAGTTAATCTTTGAAAATAAAATGCATCAGTTCTTCATCTTGATTTTTTTTAATATATCACCCTTTGATGAATTAGTAGCATATTACACCTTTAAAAGCTGCTTTAATTATCTGCTATACAAGCAAAATAAGCCTTTATGAGGAATTACTCCGCGCAAACACTACTTTTTTTCTGAGACCTTGTTCACATGATTATATATATGCAGCTATTGTAGCTGCTTCAAAAAATCGCGACCATTTAAAGCATTGGATTCCAATGTATTCATTCAGATGAACGATTTTTGAGCACCTAATAAAATTGCGTTGGCAAAAATAGCACATCGGCGACTGTTTCTGGTCGCTTATTTTATACGGCGCATGAAATGATAGGTTTTGCCCTATCTTTTGCAGAGATACGCTGGAAGCTCGAATAGACTCCTATGAGAGCTGAAAAAAAGGGAGGGGGAGGGAATATAGCTGCCTTCAATGCTAGGAAAAGAAGATAGCTGGCTCTATTTAAGCATTAGCAGTCGTTCCGCGGATTTCTGTCGAGCAAGGGATCTCCGCGCTACAGCGTATTTTTTGCCATTACACTGCAGCTGCCTGTGTGAATGGCCCAGAATATGGTAATTAAGATCGTTCATGCGATTTTATGGCACAATTGGGTGAATGAAAAACACATACAGTTGTGTGAAAAAGGCTTTCGGGCTTATTCACATGAACATATTTCGTCCGCATTTTCATGGCCGGCCGGTATACGCAACCATCTGATGAATTGGATTCCGATGCATCAGTTCAGATTGCCAATTTTCTGATGCGTAAAAATGTCTGGCCTGAAAAGATAGTGCATTCTGGAACAGATAGTTCTGGAATGCGGCGGCCGTTCCCATAGTCTCCTATGGAAGCCTATGGGAGCTGCTAAAAAAAAGAGAGGTGGGAGGGAGTTTAGCAGTGGCGCTGCTAAACTCTCTTCCCCTCTCGGCCCCTTTCCAGTTACCAGCAAGGGGAGTTGGCGGGATGGGGTGGGAGATTAGCACACTAGCTCCCACCCCCGTCCCACCCCTTCCCCTTGCCGACAGCCACTGAGAGGCGGAAAGGTGGCGGGAGTTTAACATACTAGCCCCCGCTCCATCTCGCCCCCTCCCCTTGCCGACAGCCATCGAAGGGGCGGAGGCAGTTTAGCAGAGCTAAAGTCTCTTCCCCCTGCCCAATGGTATTTCGGGTGTGGCGTATACTTGCTGCACCCGTGCCATATGAACGGGCACATAAATGAGAAATGCAGCCGTTCATGCGGCTGTGATGTGGCCGACTGAAAACCGCATAGCCTGTGTGAAGGAGCCGTAAGGCAGATGTTCCAAGAGGCAGAAATTCTGACTTATATCAATTAAGCCTCAATAGTGTCAATTTGGTAAAAAAAAAACAAAAAAAAAACAATGGATAAATTAATCAGGGTTGTGCATTAGTAAAAAAATCTTTAATTTGTGCGATTAGGAAAAGTTTTGGGGGGTTATTACACAAGCAACCTAATAGTGCTAATTGTTGGGCTGCACTTGCAAGTGCAGCCTGGCAATCATCAGGAAAACACATGCTCTAATAGAAGGCACTAGTACATGTGTAATAGCAGCCTGAGTTGTAAGGGCGCCATTATATGACCACCATTAACACTAATTGTAGGCCTGCATTAGTAATTGCAAGTTTAGGCCTGGGATTTATGCGAAAAACACGGGTGTAAGTGGCAGCTGCTAGTGCTTATGCAACAGCACCCTAATTACTCAGCATGATATTTGTTTTCAAGAGGCAATTACTTATGAGACCTTTAGCAATTTATTTAGGAGCTTTTGCATTTGACATTTATACTGTAAGACATTAAAGAAAAAGGGCGGCTTCTGATGTGGCATGAAAAACAAATCACCATGGATTTGCCTGGAAAATCCTCATGTAACACAACACAAAAAAGTCAAATCTGTGGTATGAATATGACAAATCCCAGACATTATAACACACTGTGGATATAAAAATATTCTTATGTATTAGGCCGGCTTCACACTGGCGAGAGTGATATTGGGCTGATATTCATGACCTGATATCGCCCTTGCAATCCATGTGAAGCCTCTGGATGCGAGGTGTTTTCACTTGAAAACAGCCTCGTATCACTGCGGGGCTGAAGGAATCCCCCGGCGCAGCTGTCGCAGCGCTGCAGGGCATCACGATGTTCTCCCATTATTTTCAATGGGGACGCCAACCCCATTGAAAACATGTGGGAACCCCTGGATGCGAAGTATTTTCACATGGAAATAGCCTTGCATTGCTGCGAGGCTGAAGGGAATCCCCCGACACAGCTGTCACAGTCGCAGAATTCTCCCATTGCTTTTAATGCAACCGTCATTGCAGCCGCCGGCCCCATTGAATACAATGGGCAATATCACAAAAAGATTTGACATGCTGCAATTTTTTTTCAAGCACCATCGCAGGAGTAAAAACATTGCAAATGAAAATGAAACCATTGAAAATCATTGGTTTCATAATCATGCGTTTTCACTCACTCTCGAATCACAAGAAACCGCACAATTTTCTCGTCAGTGTGCAGCCAGACTTATACTGAACGTTTTTGCCAATCCTTCAGCAAATCCACCACATCTACACGAGTATAGCATCACGATGGTTAGTAGCTAGACTGTAGTTGATATAAGCTCCACAAAGGCAGCCCATGGATTATTGTGGAGGGAAAATAACACAGTTATGAACCTAAAACATAACGTTAATAACTTAGAGAGAAAATAAGGTTCAAGAGACTGGGGACGACTTTCTTTGAACTTTTACTGACAGAGTTAAAAAATAATTAAATAAACCAACAATGGGAGAAAGTCCAAGGCCTGTTTCAATACTTTGGGGAGAATCCTTCAATACCAGTAATGATTTGTGAGCAATTGTTTAGTGCAAACAAAATTCAATGCAAACAAATGTTGATCTTCTCTAGCAGCAGAGGCAACATATTGTACAGTGCAATGACCCACAGGTTGATGGTTTCAATACAATCCCTGTCTCCAATGTCTCAGACATGCCCACAAACCTTGATCACAGTACCGATAAATATGGCCTCTCAACTGTTGGAGACCCACTTTTTTCACAGTCTCGCCAGGACCCACTCTCCTGCAACACCTGTAAAAGGCTACCCTAAAGGGTTAAAATGTTGCTATGGCAATAAACAGTAAAATGAACTAAAAAATTACCACCTGTGCCACATTTTGGCACATTGAAACTGAGCATGCTCCTCAGGAACTTTCGGGAGGAAGGATACCCTGATATAAAAGTGGAAAATCTCTGCTGCACCACTAGGAGAGAGTGTAGGGATTAAGTGAGTGAGCCAAGGTGTTGCGGGGAAGCTACTGATGGTTGAGAGAGGGGGGCTGGTGGACAGAGAGTGGGTCAAGCTAAGAGGAGTGTTGGACTGTGAGGAAGATTTACTGTTGGCATCTGGAGCCAAAAGAGAAAGAGTAGCCGCAGCACTGCTCTAACTTAGTGTGGCAGCTTAATTGTGACAATTGACTAGGGGAGCTATGGTAGAATTGCACTCCTGACCCAAGACAAACTTGGGTTGGTAGTAGCGGTGTCTCCCATACAACAGAACTGTAAGGTTGGCCTCAAAGAGACACTGGGTGTGCACACAAACAAAGAGTAAGACCCCATTTACACTGATAGATGATCGCTCAAACGACAGTTTGAGTGACAGTTTTGAGCGATCAACTTTGCAAGGTCTATAGTAGCAAATTAGCCACTAAAGAGCTATGCAGGCAGAGCGGGATACTGCCACTATCGCTCAATGAACAATACAGCTGTTTTGCATAAGCAAATTTGTAGATCTCATTATACTGGACTGCATATACAGTTAAAGATGAGCAATGATACCAAACATGCCCCTGGTAAATCCTTTTAAGATTCTTGCTTCACTCTAGGTGGCCATTATTATGCTAAAAAGCAGTTCATTATTAGGCCAAAAAGGGCAAAAACGGGAAGCTAGACAGAAAAGATCTACAGTTGTTTAAAGTGTTTAAGGGAGTATATGTAAATAAGGAAGATGGAACAATACCTCTGTCTCACCATCTATTAGATGGCAGCATTCCTTCAAATCAATTCCTGACCCTTTATATAGGTCTATAGAGCAATGATTGGGAATGGAAAACCAAACCAGAATCTATACACAGCTGTTTCGGGGGGTTTGCTCCTAATCAGTGTGCAGTGTGCATAAAAATTTCGAACAACTCAATACAAACATCCCTATACCGGAAACCAATTGATCGGCCGACATACCTCAGATGGGGCAGTTGCCATCCTGAACACATCAAAAAGTCCATAGTCTACAGCTGGGCCATCAGATACAACCGGATCTGCTCCAACCCAACAGACAGAGAAGAACATTTACACAATCTCAAAAAGACATTTTTAAAATCAGGGCTACCATCCCACCTCAATTGATGACCAAATAACCAGAGCCACCAGGATACCCAGAAGTTAACTACTCCAATACACAGAGAAAGAAAAAAACGGACGTGTACCTCTAGTAGTGACCTTAAATTCAAAGCTAGAGGTACTAGGGAAAACTGCAAAGAAACTCCATCATACTCAACACAAGGATGACCATCTGAAAACCATATTCCCGGACCCTCCCCTTCTGTGTTATAGGCAACCTCCTTATTTTAGGAACTGTATAATCAGGAGTGCATAGCCCTCTGACACACAAAAAGGAACTTATCCCTGTAATGTAAGGAGCTGCAAAACCTGCTCACATATACTGACTGCGGACAGGATACGGATCCCCAAAACAGCAGGATTATAAGAGCCCTGGGACATTCACATGTTCCACATCCAATGTTGTGTACCTCATCTGCAGTATATGTCCTGTTGGGGGGCTTTATATCGGGGAAACAGGACAAAAACTGAGGGCCAGGATGAGATTTCATCGCCACTCAATAACAGAGGGAAAGACTGAACTACCTGTGGCAAAACATTTTTTGTAGTCAGGGACACAGCATGGAGCAAATGAGAGTTATTATACTGAAGGGCAATTTCAAGTCGCAGCGTCACAGAAGAATTTTGGAGTGTAAATTTATGGTCATGTTTAATACTCTCAAGGATGGAATGAACCCCAGCCCGGGATTCTTGCATAAGTGGAAAGTGTGAAAGGTCCAAAGGAGGATAAGAGGGATGTCCTCTTCCCAATCATAATTTTTTTTCTTCAATTTTTCCCTTTTTTTAAAACTTCATAAAAAATAAGAACTTGACTTGTAATAATATTGCCATCCAATAGGTAGTGCTGCATCTCCTTCCATGTGCAGGTTGAAGGTAAGACACATCATAAAACTGTCCTGAGTGTAATGGACTGATTTGTTTGCCTGTAGATTTAAGTTTTGAGTGCAAAACAGTCTCAAATTTCTGTGCATGAACATTCATTCAGACTAAGAGAAATGTGTTCTCCTCCCCTCCCCTCCGCATCTGTATGTTATAATTATGTGCCATCCAAACTAGTTTAATTCAATAGCCTGACGAAGGGGGTGAAATATCCCTGAAAGCTTGCTGTAACATTATGCATTTTTGTTAGCTATTAAAAGGTATCATATCTACAAGATTACTTGGTTTCTCTCACTGAGAACAATCACACATATTCTGCAGTAATACACTCTTCCAGCAGAGAATTGGCAGAGACCGTGTATGGCTAGGTATGGCACTACACATGCCTGCTTGTCACATGCACACGGACATGCACAGCATATCATACGCAGCTCATACAAGTGTATAGGGATGATGCAAAATGGTCATCCCTTTAGTTGGGTCCTGAACAACATGGAATCCACAGGTTTCAGTTTCACAGTTTGTATCTGGATAGTTAAAGTCCCCACAATAATGACCTCATTGTGATTGTCTTCTTTATCTAATACATTTTCAGTGGCATCTGTTATATTTAATTGTCTATAGCAAACCCTTATAAGGATTTTATTGTTTTCCCTGCATGCATCTCTACATGATATTCCACATGTTCATCTCTCACATACAGAAAAACAAACCCTTTCTGTTTTTTTACGATCCCTTCTAAACAAACTATAACCCTGTAAGTTAACTGCTCAGTCACAGCTTTTATCCAGCCAGGTCTCAGTTATTCCCATTCTGTCATGGTTTTCCTCAGACATTATTACTTCCAGTTCATCAACTCTATTGGTCAGACTTCTAGCATTAGTTACCACATTGGAGTTCTGATGCCCGCCACTTGGATCCTGGAATAAGCAGACTGGCAGTTACATGTTGTTCATTGTGCACGTAACTGCTCAAGAATCACAAATTTAAGCGGACGGTGATTCTTCCGTTCCTATTGAAGCTTGCAGTTTGCTGAGTGTTAACATGCACAATATACGGCATGTGACCACCAGCCTGCTTCTTCTGGATTCTAAGCAGGTACTGTGGCTCCAGCACTGGATGGGGAACAGCTGGAGTATTTAAGTATGTCATTTTTTTTCACACAATTATAAGTCTGTGAATTTTATTTAAGTCCTGAAAAATCACTTTAAAGTGACCCTCTGGTTTTGGGTCAAAATTATGTCCTGGTATTGGAGGATGGAGGCAGTACATTACCTACACTTGATCTACTCCTCCATCTCTTGGTTGCTCCAGTTCTGATCCCGTTATCGGCCGCAAAGATGGCAACCGCCACTTTCTAATTAGGCTATGCACTTCTCTGGGATTGGCCAGTGCTGATCACATGAGCAGTGCTCTCCAATCACAGAACAGGTAAAGTGCATTAGTAATTTAATGCTACTAATGCACTATGAGTTATTAGGTAATATAAAGATGGAAGTGACCATCTTGGCCACTCAAAAATGGGACCAGAACTGGAGCAAAGAAGGGAGAAGATCGAGCGCAGATAATATATTCCCTCCACCCAAAATTTTGCCCTGAAACCATAGGGTTGCTTTAAATCATTGGTTTTGTATTTTAAGGGAAGAAACAGTGTTATATTTGATGCAAGTCCTGAGGGGGAGATGCATGATGTGAATATTTTGTCTTTGGAGTTAATGAAATCCTATTTCATGTATTACCCCCTAAATCCTGACACTAGGCATAACAAAGTGTTTGAGTTTCACCCAGTGTGTTCTTACAAGTATTTTTAAAAATTGACTCATTTAGCTTTTAAACCAAGATCCTATCGAGGGCAAATCTTATATTAACTTATAGGCAGCTGGCTGACCTAATCCAAGGACCAACCCTATATCACCACATGTACAGCTGACTATGGAAGAGCCACAAGCATTGATCTCTTAAAAAGAACTCAGCTGTATTTTAGTATATACCTAAAACATAGAGCTCATCTTGGGGGCTAAGTTTGCAAATAAGAATACTGCAAGCTTATTGCTCAGTTCAGTGCTGCAGTCATAGAACCCCTTTAGCAAATATCATCCTTGCATTTGGTACTGTGACTTTATGTAAACAGCAATTTACCCTAACAGCTTTCAGATGGAGATAATTTGTAAGGAAGTAATTGCAGAGGTGTTACTGTTTCAACAGTTTATTTATAAAAACGTAGCCTTCTTCAATGCAGGAAAAGGCATTGAGATAATTAAGTGGCTTCTTCTCAGCCATTCTGGATATCATTAGAAGGTTTGCAAATGTCTTCTTTTGTTGCAAGCAATTCATGTAGTTAGTGTAGGTTGCAATAAAAAAAATCAGTTGAACATTATAGCTAACTGGAGAAAACTGTTGATTTAATAATTTTATATAAACTTTCAAGTTTAACTTCACTATCAAGGGAATAATACCATATGCTTGGGAGCAAATGAACCCTTTGGAATTACCTGGATTACTGCATTAATTATTTATTAAATGTAATTTACCCCGTAAGGGTACGTCATGGGAGCGGGGTACTTCCTGCAAAATGACGTACCCTTACGTCATGGGGATAGCGTGAGATCATAGCAGATCTCGCGCTATCCCGCAGCGGGAGCCGGCTGTCGCTAGTAGCCGGCGTCCCGCTGCAACAGAGATGCGCCCCCCCTGCTGTTAACCCCTTCCCTGCCGCGATCTAAGTAGAGAGCCCGGCTGGTTGCTATGGCAACAGGACACCAGATACCGGCGTCCTGCATTGCCATAGCCTGTGATCGCTATAGTAAGCGATAAGGCATGGCAGGAGAGAAGTCCTGCCATGCCTTATCGTAGAGATCTGCAGTGCTGCAGTAAAAGTCCCTCAGAGGGACACAGACTGTGTAAAAAAAAGAGAAAAATAGAGTACAAAAAATAAAAATGTAAAAAAAATGTAAAAAAAAACAATTTTAAATGCTTTTTCTCATATTAGCATTAAAAAAAATTTAAAAAATTAAAAATACCACATATTTGGTCTCGAAGCGTCCGTAACGACGCGTACAATACATTGAACGTGCTTATTATCCTGCACGGCAAAAATCGTTAAAAAAATGCTAAAACTTGAGGCAAAATGCTAATTTTTAGCATTTTGCCTCCCAAAAAAACGCAATAAAAGTGATCAAAACAAACGTGTGTACCCCAAAATGATACCAATAAAAACTCCAGCTCGTCTCTCAAAAAATAAGCCCTCAGAGAGCTCCGTCTACGGTAAAATAAAAAAAGTTATATGACTTTGAATGCAGTGAGTTTAGAAAAAAAATAATTTTCAAAAAAAGGGTTTTTATTGTGGAAAAACCTAAAAAATATATAAGAATTTTGGTATCGTTGTAACCATACCGTCCCGCAGAAAAAAATGTAGTGTGTCATTTATGCTGCATAATTAACGCTTTGAAACAAAACAAAAAATCTATGGCAGAATTTATGCATTTTCTCTCACCCGTCATTCATTCATTCGGGGAGAGCTGCCTGTGATTGGCTGAGCACCTCAGCCAATTACATTCAGCTCTTTCAGCAGGCGGGGATTTAAAATCCCCGCCTGCTGACAGATCAGCACCACAGTGAAGGGAATAGCAGGAGAAGACACAGCTGAGCCCAGGCAGCTGAAGGGAGGTGAGTATCTATTTCTTTTGTTTTTTAAAGCACTTTTACTGGATTTTCAGGGAAGGGCTTATATTTAAAGTCCTTCCCTGAAATCAATGGAGATGTGTGACAGCTGCAGTAAAGAATTGAAGAATTCCTCTGCTGCATCTGTCACAGATGTGGCAGATGTTGCAGCAGGGAATTCTTTTAACTAGCGGGGATGAAGGAAACATCTACCTCATGCGGCAGATGTGTTCTTCATCCCTACGGGGGTGACCGCAGCAGCGGAGAGGTAAGTATATTTTAAATTTTTTTTTTTTACACTAAAATCTTTCTTTTTCAGGGAAGGGCTTATATGTAAAGCCCTCCCTGAAAAAGAATGCAGGGGTGCTGGCAGGCAATTGTTTTCAATGGAGCCACTGGCAGCAGCCGCGGCTCCATTGAAGACAATGCGTGCATTTTTTTTTTTACACTATAAGGCTGCCTTCCCACGAAGCTCTTCTCTGAAAAAACAGAATTAGGGTGCATTCACACGAACGTATATCGGCTCGGTTTTCACGCCGAGCCGATATACATTGTCCTCGTGTGCAGGGGGGGAGGATGGAAGAGCCAGGAGCAGGAACTGAGCTCCCGCCCCCTCTCTGCCTCCTCTCCGCCCCTCTACACTATTTGCAATGGAAAGAGGCATAGCGGGGTTGGGGCTAATTCTCCAAACTTAGCCCCGCCCCACCTCCTTTTATTGCAAATAGTGCAGAGGGGCGGAGAGGAGGCAGAGAGGGGGCGGGAGCTCAGTTCCTGCTCCTGGCTCTTCCATCCTCCCCCCCTTGCACACGAGGACAATGTATATCGGCTCGGCGTGAAAACCGAGCCGATATACGTTCGTGTGAATGCACCCTAATTCTGTTTTTTCAGGGAAGAGCTTATATGTAAAGCCCTTGCCTGAAAAACAACTCAGGGGTGCCAGCAGGTCATTGCCTTCAATGGAGCCGCCAGCAGCAGCCGTGGCTCGATTGAAGACAATGCACGGACCTGCATTTACACATGATTTTGCACATACATGGGTGCGCACCTATGTTCGTGCAAAAATACGCACGTGTGAAGCTACCCTAAGTCTGGTCTGGCCTACTGCACAGTAATAAAGCTGCAGAAAGAAGTATACCAGACAAGGCTTCCACACACTTACAAAATGTATTCCGATGCTTGGTTTCAAGAAGTATGGGGTACTGAATGATTAAACCAAAGTAAGTTGCAAGAAGTCCATATTTGAATGAAAGCTTTACAGATGAGCGAGCACCAAAATGCTCGGGTGCTCGTTACTCGGAACGAACTTTTCGCGATGCTCGAGGGTTCGTTCCGAATAACGAACCCCATTGAAGTCAATGGGCGACCCGAGCATTTTTGTATTTCGCCGATGCTCGCTAAGGTTTTCATGTGTGAAAATCTGGGCAATTCAAGAAAGTGATGGGAACGACACAGCAACGGATAGGGCAGGCAAGGGGCTACGTGTTGGGCTGCATCTCAAGTTCCCAGGTCCCACTATTAAGCCACAATAGCGGCAAGAGTGGGCCCCCCCCCTCCCAAAAACTTTTACTTCTGAAAAGCCCTCATTAGCATGGCATACCTTTGCTAAGCACCACACTAGCTACAACAAAGCACAATCACTGCCTGGATGACACTCCGCTGCCACTTCTCCTGGGTTACATGCTGACCAACCGCCCCCCCTCCCCCCCACAGCGCACACCAAAGTGTCCCTGCGCAGCCTTCAGCTGCCCTCATGCCACACCACCCTCATGTCTATTTAGAAGTGCGTCTGCCATGAGGAGGAACCGCAGGCACACACTGCAGAGGGGTTGGCACGGCTAGGCAGCGACCCTCTTTAAAAGGGGCGGGGCGATAGCCTACAATGCTGTACAGAAGCAATGAGAAATAGAATCCTGTGCCACCGCCATCAGGAGCTGCACACGTGGGCATAGCAATGGGGAACCTATGTGCCACACACTATTCATTCTGTCAAGGTGTCTGCATGCCCCAGTCAGACTGGTAATATGTACCTTAACAGTAACCGCGTTGGTGGTAATGTGGTGGTGACTGCGGACCTAGTAGCGCGGTTTTATTTTGTTGGTTTTCGGAATGTGGCCAGGATTAAGTGGGCCGTGGCGGGGGGATGTTTTTGAGGCACTACGTGTCCTCTGCACGTGTCCGTGGTTATATGCACCTTAACAGTAACCGCGTTGGTGGTAATGTGGTGGTGACTGCGGACCTAGTAGCGCGGTTTTATTTTGTTGGTTTTCGGAATGTGGCCAGGATTAAGTGGGCCATGGCGGGGGGATGGTGGGGGGGCTCGCTTGTAGTGTCGGTAAAGGTGAAATTCTTGGACTGCCACCAGACGAACCAATGCAAAGGCATTTGCCAAGAATGTTTTCCCTATTGGAGGAGGAGGGGGATGTTTTTGAGGCACTACGTGTCCTCTCCACGTGTCCGTGGTTATATGCACCTTAACAGTAACCGCGTTGGTGGGAAATGGCCTCGCCGCCATCATGTCTTTGGGAAGCCTCTTTTTCCACACCCCAGAGACATACCATTAGCAGCGGTATAGGCAGAGCCCATAATTCGTAACATTTCAGCCGTAGCATTAGGACAGGCCCCACTAACATATCACTAGCAGCATTATAGCGGGAGCGCAGTCTTCGTTCCATGTCAGCAATAGTAGCACTCAAGACAGGCCCCAGTAACAATTCCGAAGCAGCAGTATAGCGGGAGCGCAGTCTTCGTTCCATGTCAGCAATAGTAGCACTCAAGACAGGCCCCAGTAACAATTCCGAAGCAGCAGTATAGCGGGAGCGCAGTCTTCGTTCCATGTCAGCAATAGTAGCACTCAAGACAGGCCCCAGTAACAATTCCGAAGCAGCAGTATAGCGGGAGCGCAGTCTTCGTTCCATGTCAGCAATAGTAGCACTCAAGACAGGCCCCAGTAACAATTCCGAAGCAGCAGTATAGCGGGAGCGCAGTCTTTGTTCCATGTCAGCAATAGTAGCACTCAAGACAGGCCCCAGTAACAATTCCGAAGCAGCAGTATAGCGGGAGCGCAGTCTTCGTTCCATGTCAGCAATAGTAGCACTCAAGACAGGCCCCAGTAACAATTCTGAAGCAGCAGTATAGTGGGAGCGCAGTCTTAGTTCCATTTCAGTAGCTGCAGTATAGCCAAGGCCCAAGTTACATTTATGTAGCTAAAGTGTAGGCCAACCCCACACACACTTCTGTACCATGAGTGCAGGCGAAGAACATACAAATTGCTATGATTACACTGTAGGTGAGGGCCCCAAAAAATTGGTGTACCAACAGTACTAATGTACCTCAGTAAAAATTGGCCATGCCCAACGAAGATGGCAGGTGAAACCCATTAATCGCTTTGGTTAATGTGGCTTAAGTGGTAACTAGGCCTGGAGGCAGCCCAGTTTAACGAAAAATTGGTTCAAGTTAAAGTTTCAACGCTTTTAAGAGCATTGAAACATATAAAAATTGTTTCGAAAAATTAGATGAGTGAGCCTTGTGGCCCTAAGAAAAATTGCCCGTTCAGCGTGATTACGTGAGGTTTCAGGAGGAGGAGCAGGAGGAGGAGGAGGAATATTAGACACAGATTGATGAAGCAGAAATGTCCCCGTTTTGGATGGTGAGAGAGAACGTAGCTTCCATCCGCGGGTGCAGCCTACGTATTGCTTACGTATCGCTGCTGTCCGCTGGCGGAGAAGAGAAGTCTGGGGAAATCCAGGCTTTGTTCATCTTGATGAGTGTTAGCCTGTCGGCACTGTCGGTTGACAGGCGGGTACGCTTATCTGTGATGATTCCCCCAGCCGCACTAAACACCCTCTCCGACAAGACGCTAGCCGCAGTACAAGCAAGCACCTCCAGGGCATACAGCGCTAGTTCAGGCCACGTGTCCAGCTTCGACACCCAATAGTTGTAGGGGGCAGAGGCGTCACCGAGGATGGTCGTGCGATCGGCTACGTACTCCCTCACCATCCTTTTACAGTGCTCCCGCCGACTCAGCCTTGACTGGGGAGCGGTGACACAGTCTTGCTGGGGAGCCATAAAGCTGGCCAGGCCCTTAAAGACTGTTGCACTGCCTGGGCTGTACATGCTGCTCGATCTACCCACCTCCCCTGCTACCTGGCCCTCGGAACTGCGCCTTCTGCCACTACCGCTGTCGGATGGGAATTTTACCATCAGCTTGTCCGCCAGGGTCCTGTGGTATAGCAACACTCTCGAACCCCTTTCCTCTTCGGGAATGAGAGTGGGAAGGTTCTCCTTATAGCGTGGGTCGAGCAGTGTGTACACCCAGTAATCCGTAGTGGCCAGAATGCGTTGAATGCGAGGGTCACGAGAAAGGCATCCTAACATGAAGTCAGCCATGTGTGCCAGGGTACCTGTACGCAACACATGGCTGTCCGCACTAGGAAGATCACTTTCAGGATCCTCCTCCTCCTCCTCCTCCTCCTCAGGCCATACACGCTGAAAGGATGACAGGCAAGCAGCATGGGTACGGTCAGCAGTGGGCCAAGCTGTCTCTTCCCCCTCCTCCTCATCCTCCTCATGCTCCTCCTCCTCCTCCTGAACGCGCTGAGATATAGACAGGAGGGTGCTCTGACTATCCAGCGACATACTGTCTTCCCCCGGCTCGGTTTCCGAGCGCAAAGCGGCTGCCTTTATGGTTTGCAGGGAAGTTCTCAAGATGCATAGCAGAGGAATGGTGACGCTAATGATTGCAGCATCGCCGCTCACCACCTGGGTAGACTGCTCAAAGTTTCGAAGGACCTGGCAGATGTCTGCCAACCAGGCCCACTCTTCTGAAAAGAATTAAGGAGGCTGACTCCCACTGCGCCGCCCATGTTGGAGTTGGTATTCCACTATAGCTCTACGCTGCTCATAGAGCCTAGCCAACATGTGGAGCGTAGAGTTCCACTGTGTGGGCACGTCGCACAGCAGTCGGTGCACTGGCAGATTAAACCGATGTTGCAGGGTGCGCAGGGTGGCAGCGTCCGTGTGGGACTTGCGGAAATGTGCGCAGAGCCGGCGCACCTTTCCGAGCAGGTCTGACAAGCGTGGGTAGCTTTTCAGAAAGCGCTGAACCACCAAATTAAAGACGTGGGCCAGGCATGGCACGTGCGTGAGGCTGCCGAGCTGCAGAGCCGCCACCAGGTTACGGCCGTTGTCACACACGACCATGCCCGGTTGGAGGCTCAGCGGCGCAAGCCAACGGTCGGTCTGCTCTGTCAGACCCTGCAGCAGTTCGTGGGCCGTGTGCCTCCTATCTCCTAAGCTGAGTAGTTTCAGCACGGCCTGCTGACGCTTGCCCACCGCTGTGCTGCCACGCCGCGCGACACCGACTGCTGGCGACGTCCTGCTGCTGCTGACACATCTAGATTGCGAGACAGAGGTTGAGGAGGAGGAGGAGGAGGAGGGTGCTTTAGTGGAAGAAGCATACACCGCCGAACATACCACCACCGAGCTGGGGCCCGCAATTCTGGGGGTGGGTAGGACGTGAGCGGTCCCAGGCTCTGACTCAGCCTCCACTAAATTCACCCAATGTGCCGTCAGGGAGATGTAGTGGCCCTGCCCGCCTGTGCTTGTCCACGTGTCCGTAGTTAAGTGGACCTTGCCACTAACCGCATTGGTGAGGGCGCATACAATGTTGCGGGAGACGTGGTCGTGCAGGGCTGGGACGGCACATCGGGAAAAGTAGTGGCGACTGGGAACTGAGTAGCGCGGGGCCGCCGCCGCCATCATAGCTTTGAAGGACTCCGTTTCCACAACCCTATACGGCAGCATCTCAAGGCTGATAAATTTGGCTGTGTGGACGGTTAACGATTGAGCGTGCGGGTGCGTGGCGGCGTACTTGCGCTTGCGTTCCAACAGTTGCGCTAGCGACGGCTGGACGGTGCGGTGCGAGACATTGCTGGATTGGGCCGAGGACAGCGGAGGTGAGGGTGTGGGTGCAGGCCATGAGACGGTAGTGCCTGTGTCCTGAGAGGGGGGTTGGATCTCAGTGGCAGGTTGGGGCACAGGGGGAGAGGCAGCGGTGCAAACCGGAGGCGGTGAACGGCCTTCGTCCCACCTTGTGGGGTGCTTGGCCATCATATGTCTGCGCATGCTGGTGGTGGTCAGGCTGTTGGTGGTGGCTCCCCGGCTGATCTTGGCGCGACAAAGGTTGCACACCACTGTTCGTCGGTCGTCAGGCGTCTCTGTGAAAAACTGCCAGACCTTAGAGCACCTCGGCCTCTGCAGGGTGGCATGGCGCGAGTGGGCGCTTTGGGAAACACTTGGTGGATTATTCGGTCTGGCCCTGCCTCTACCCCTGGCCACCGCACTGCCTCTTGCAACCTGCCCTGCTGCTGCCCGTGCCTCCCCCTCTGAAGACCTGTCCTGTGTAGGCGTTGCACACCAGGTGGGGTCAGTCACCTCATCGTCCTGCTGCTCTTCCTCCGAATCCTCTGTGCGCTGCTCCCTCTGACTTACTGCCCTTACTACTACCTCACTGCAAGACAACTGTGTCTCATCGTCATCGTCCTCCTCACCCACTGAAAGGTCTTGAGACAGTAGCCGGAAGTCCCCAGCCTCATCCCCCGGACCCCGGGAACTTTCCAATGGTTGTGCATCAGTGACGATAAACTCCTCTGGTGGGAGAGGAACCACTGCTGCCCAATCTGAGCAGGGGCCCGAGAAAAGTTCCTGGGAGTGTTCCCGCTCCTGAGCATGTGTCATTGTAGTGGAGTGAGGAGGCTGGGAGGAAGGAGGAGCAGCAGACAGAGGATTCGGATTTGCAGCAGTGGACGGCGCAGAACTCTGGGTGGATGATAGCTTGCTCGAAGCACTTTCTGCCATCCAGGACAGGACCTGCTCACACTGCTCATTTTCTAATAAAGGTCTCCCGCGTGGACCCATTAATTGGGCGATGAATGTGGGGACGCCAGAAACGTGCCTCTCTCCTAATCGCGCAGCAGTCGGCTGCGACACACCTGGATCAGGAGCTCGGCCTGTGCCCACACCCTCACTTGGCCCTCCGCGTCCTCGGCCGCGTCCACGTCCTCTAGGCCTACCCCTACCCCTCAGCATGCTGTATTACCAGTGATTTGATTTCCCAGGCAGGAAATAAATTGGCGCAAGCCTGCAGGCCAAATATAATTTTTTCGCTTTTTTGCAAAGGGAAGGCCCCACTGCGGATATTCAATGAACAATACGTTTAATTAATAACTGTGGTGTGGCCCTGAAAAAGTGTCACACAACTTTAGTGTAGCAGAGTTATTAACTCTGGCAGAGCAGGTATTTGCCAGTCAGGAAAGACAATGGCGCAAGCCTGCAGTAAACCGTAGCTGGTTGCGTTTGATTTTTGTACGTTCTCCACGCAGCACACACGTACACGGAGACCTTAGGACTGACACAGACAGGCCAAATATAATTTTTTCCCTGCTTTTTTGCAAAGGGAGGGCCCCACTGCGGATATTCAATGAACAATACGTTTAATTAATAACTGTGGTGTGGCCCTGAAAAAGTGTCACACAACTTTAGTGTAGCAGAGTTATTAACTCTGGCAGAGCAGGTATTTGCCAGTCAGGAAAGACAATGGCGCAAGCCTGCAGTAAACCATAGCTGGTTGCGTTTGATTTTTGTACGTTCTCCACGCAGCACACACGTACACGGAGACCTTAGGACTGACACAGACAGGCCAAATATAATTTTTTCCCTGCTTTTTTGCAAAGGGAGGGCCCCACTGCGGATATTCAATGAACAATACGTTTAATTAATAACTGTGGTGTGGCCCTGAAAAAGTGTCACACAACTTTAGTGTAGCAGAGTTATTAACTCTGGCAGAGCAGGTATTTGCCAGTCAGGAAAGACAATGGCGCAAGCCTGCAGTAAACCGTAGCTGGTTGCGTTTGATTTTTGTACGTTCTCCACACAGCACACACGTACACGGAGACCTTAGGACTGACACAGGCAGGCCAAATATAATTTTTTCCCTGCTTTTTTGCAAAGGGAGGGCCCCACTGCGGATATTCAATGAACAATAACTGTGTTGTGGCCCTGCCTACACAATTCTGTCCCTGTAGTATCAATGGAGGGTGAAATGCTCTGCACAGACGATTTTTTGAAGAAAAAAAATATGCAACACTGCTAACAGCAGCCAGCACAGTACTGCACACGGTTAAATTTGGCCCTAGAAAGGACCGTTGAGGTTCTTGAAGGCTACACTCACTCCTAACACTCTCCCTGCCTAAGCACCACTTCTGTCCCTAATACCGGGTGCAATGCTCTGCACTGCCGATTTTGAGAAAAAAAAAATAAAAATTTCCACTGCTAACTGAAGCAGCCTGCACACACGTAGATGTGGCCCTAAGAAGGACCGTTGGGGTTCTTGAAGCCTACACTCACTACAAACACTCTCCCTACAGCATCTCCAATAGAACAGCACTTTCCCTCACTAACTCACACGGCATCTGAGCCGAGCCGCGGGAGGGGCCGACTTTTATACTCGGGTGACATCTGATCGCCCCAGCCACTCACAGCAGGGGGGTGGTATAGGGCTTGAACGTCACAGGGGGAAGTTGTAATGCCTTCCCTGTCTTTCAATTGGCCAGAAAAGCGCGCTAACGTCTCAGAGAGGAAACTGAAAGTAACCAGAACACCGCGTGGTACTCGTTACGAGTAACGAGCATCCCGAACACCGTAATATTCGCACGAATATCAAGCTCGGACGAGTACGTTCGCTCATCTCTAGAAAGCTTCCATCCATTTATTTTGTACTGAAATGTGGTCAGAATTGTGTTAAGTATGGTCTGTTTTGAGTGTGCATAGCTAACCCACTTACACATGACATGATCATAAGGAGGCTGGATGTGGAATCCCAGCAGCTGCCAGTCTAAATGAAAGTAGCATGGTATAAGGTGAAGTAGAGGGAGGAGGATCATGGCCGACTGGTGCAGACTGATTGCTGTGCGCTCGCAACTGGGAGGAAGAGGAAGTGGTAGTATTTGAGGCATGCTATGTCATCCACTCTACAACCTGTTCTCCATGCTGCGAATGTAATGCACTGGCAAAACCACTTCTAAGGAATGGCAGCAGGCTTGCTATGCCTCCTGTAGAATGTGCAACTGCTGCTTTAGTGGAAGCCGCTTGAAGTGCCATCTTGGTCTGTCTTCTACCTCCTCCATTACCATCAAAACATCCCTTACCCCTTGCTTTCCCCATGTTTCATTTTTATTTATTTATTTCTGCTATTTAGTGTAGTTTTTTGCAACATTTTTCCCAATTTGGGGGGAAAAAATTTCTTCCCTACTAAATTCTGGCAATTAGAGTAATCCCTCAATCAACATCCCCTCTGAAGAAATCAGTGGCTGGAACACTTAATACTATTACATCAAGAAAGGTGTCCAGGTGCCTCTTGAACTCTTTTAGTGAGTTTGCCATCACCACATCCTCAAGAAGAGAGTTCCATAGCCTTACTGCTTGTACAATAAAGAACCCTCTTCTATATTAGTGTAGAAAACTCTGTCTGGACTTAAAGAATGCCCTTTGTTACAGTCACCTCTTTTGATGCACCCCATAATCCTATTTGCCTTGGCGGCAGCTGTCTGGCACTGGTTACTCAAGTTTAGTTTGCAATTAACTAAAATCCCCAAGTCCCTTTCAATGTCAGCTTTGCCCAGTATTTTCCCACAAAGTGTGTAATGGGGACATGTATTTTCCCTGCCCATGGACACAACCCTACATTTATCAGTGTTAAACCTCATTTACCACTTTTCTGCCCAAACCCCCAACTTATCCAGATCCATTTGCAACTGTATACTGTCCTCTTTTGGGTTAATTATTTTACATAGTTTTGTATTACATGCAGATATTGATATTTAACTGTACAATCCCTCCACAACATTAATAAATATATTAAAAGAATAGGGCTCAATACTGCCCCCTGTGGTACCCCACTAGTAAATGTGACCCAATCAGAGTGTGTGCTATTAATAACCACCCTCTTCTTTTATTACTGACCAGTTACTTACACACATTCTTGCCCAAACCAAGCATTCTCATTTTATATACCAACCTTTTATGTAGCACAAAATCAAATGCTTTGGAATAACCTAGATATGCAGGGTCCAATGACTTTCCCCGATCCATTCCAGAACTTACGGTATTTTTTATAAACCCATGCTAATATGGAGTTATACAGCTATTTTCATTGAGGTACTCCAGGATAGCATATCTTAGAAACCCTTCAAACATTAGAAGATATATTTACTGATCTATAGTTTCCAGGTTCGCATTTTTGACACCATTTTGAATATCGGCACCACATTTGCTATGCGCCAATCCAGTAGAACAGACCCCTAAAGAGTTCTTGAATTAAAAAAAGGTCTATCACATTACTCAATTCTCTTAGACGTCAGGGGTATATGGCATAGTTTAATCTTTTAAGGCAGTTCTGCACTTCTTCCTGGGTTAGATTGGTAATATTTAATGGAGAATTTACTTTATCACTCAGCATTTCAACTGACAGTTAGAGATGAGCGAGCACCAAGATGCTCGGGTGCTTGTTACTCAGGACGAAATTATCGCGATGCTCGAGGGTTCGTTTCGAGTAACGAACCCCATTGAAGTCAATGGGCGACCCGAGCATTTTTGTATATCGCCGATGCTCGCTAAGGTTTTCGTTTGTGAAAATCTGGGCAATTCAAGAAAGTGATGGGAACGACACAGCAACGGATAGGGCAGGCGAGGGGCTACATGTTGGGCTGCATCTCAAGTTCCCAGGTCCCACTATTAAGCCACAACAGCGGCAAGAGTGCCCCCCCCCTCCCAACAACTTTTACTTCTGAAAAGCCCTCATTAGCAATGCATACCTTAGCTAAGCACCACACTACCTCCAACAAAGCACAATTACTGCCTGCATGACACTCCGCTGCCACTTCTCCTGGGTTACATGCTGCCCAACCCCCCCGCACGACCCAGTGTCCACAGCGCACACCAAAGTGTCCCTGTGCAGCCTTCAGCTGCACTCATGCCACACCACCCTCATGTCTATTTATAAGTGCATCTGCCATGAGGAGGAACCGCAGGCACACACTGCAGAGGGTTGGCACGGCTAGGCAGCGACCCTCTTTAAAAGGGGCGGGGCGATAGCCCACAATGCTGTACAGAAGCAATGAGAAATATAATCCTGTGCCACCGCCATCAGGAGCTGCACACGTGGGCATAGCAATGGGGAACCTATGTGCCACACACTATTTATTCTGTCAAGGTGTCTGCATGCCCCAGTCAGACCGTGGTTTTTTATAAATAGTCACAGGCAGGTACAACTCCGCAATGGGAATTCCGTGTGCACCCACAGCATGGGTGGCTCCCTGGAACCCACCGGCGGTACATAAATGTATCCCATTGCAGTGCCCATCACAGCTGAGGTAACGTCCGATTAAATGCAGGTGGGCTTCGGCCCACACTGCGTGCCCCAGTCAGACTGGGGTTCTTTAGAAGTGGACACATGCAGTTACTACTCCCTGTGGACCCACAGCATGGGTGGCTCCCTGGAACATAAATATATCCCATTGCAGTGCCCAGCACAGCTGATGTAACGTCAGCTTTAATGCAGGTGGGCAAAAAATTAATTGGATTACACTGTAGGCGAGGGCCCCAAAAAATTGGTGTACCAACAGTACTAATGTACCTCAGAAAAATTGCCCATGCCCAACCAAGAGGGCAGGTGAAACCCATTAATCGCTTTGGTTAATGTGGCTTAATTTGTAACTAGGCCTGGAGGCAGCCCAGTTAAAATAAAAATTGGTTCAGGTGAAATTTTCAACGCTTTAATGAGCATTGAAACGTATAAAAATTGTTTACAAAAATTATATGACTGAGCCTTGTGGGCCAAAGAAAAATTGCCCGTTCGGCGTGATTACGTCAGGTTTCAGGAGGAGGAGCAGGAGGAGGAGGATGAATATTATACACAGATTGATGAAGCTAAAAGGTCCACGTTTTTGATGGTGATAGAGAACAATGCTTCCATCCGCGGGTGCAGCCTACGTATTGTTTAGGTATCGCTGCTGTCCGCTGGTGGAGAAGAGAAGTCTGGGGAAATCCAGGCTTTGTTCATCTTGATAATTGTAAGCCTGTCGGGACTGTCGGTTGACAGGCGGGTACGCTTATCCGTGATGATTCCCCCAGCCGCACTAAACACCCTCTCTGACAAGACGCTAGCCGCAGGACAAGCAAGCACCTCCAGGGCATACAGCGCGAGTTCAGGCCACGTGTCCAGCTTCGACACCCAGTAGTTGTAGGGGGCAGAGGCGTCACGGAGGACGGTCGTGCGATCGGCTACGTACTCCCTCACCATCCTTTTACAGTGCTCCCGCCGACTCAGCCTTGACTGGGGAGCGGTGACACAGTCTTGCTGGGGAGCCAGAAAGCTGTCAAAGGCCTTAGAGAGTGTTCCCCTGCCTGTGCTGTACATGCTGCCTGATCTCTGCGCCTCCCCTGCTACCTGGCCCTCAGAACTGCGCCTTCGGCCACTAGCGCTGTCGGATGGGAATTTTACCATCAGCTTGTCCGCCAGGGTCCTGTGGTATAGCATCACTCTCGAACCCCTTTCCTCTTTGGGTATGAGAGTGGAAAGGTTCTCCTTATACCGTGGGTCGAGCAGTGTGTACACCCAGTAATCCGTAGTGGCCAGAATGCGTGTAACGCGAGGGTCACGAGAAAGGCATCCTAACATGAAGTCAGCCATGTGTGCCAGGGTACCTGTACGCAACACATGGCTGTCCGCACTAGGAAGATCACTTTCAGGATCCTCCTCCTCCTCCTCCTCAGGCCATACACGCTGAAAGGATGACAGGCAAGCAGCATGGGTACCCTCAGCAGTGGGCCAAGCTGTCTCTTCCCCCTCCTCCTCATCCTCCTCATGCTCCTCCTCCTCCTCAACGCGCTGAGATATAGACAGGAGGGTGCTCTGACTATCCAGCAACATACTGTCTTCCCCCGCCTCTGTTTCCAAGCGCAAAGCGTCTGCCTTTATACTTTGCAGGGAACTTCTCAAGAGGCATAGCAGAGGAATGGTGATGCTAATGATTGCAGCATCGCTGCTCACCATCTGAGTAGACTCCTCAAAGTTTCCAAGGACCTGGCAGATGTCTGCCAACCAGGCCCACTCTTCTGTAAAGAATTGAGGAGGCTGACTCCCACTGCGCCGCCCATGTTGGAGTTGGTATTCCACTATAGCTCTACGCTGCTCATAGAGCCTGGCCAACATGTGGAGTGTAGAGTTCCACCGTGTGGGCACGTCGCACAGCAGTCGGTGCACTGGCAGATTAAACCGATGTTGCAGGGTGCGCAGGGTGGCAGTGTCCGTGTGGGACTTGCGGAAATGTGCGCAGAGCCGGCGCACCTTTCCGAGCAGGTCTGACAAGCATGGGTAGCTTTTCAGAAAGCGCTGAACCACCAAATTAAATACGTGGGCCAGGCATGGCACGTGCGTGAGGCTGCCGAGCTGCAGAGCCGCCACCAGGTAACGGCCGTTGTCAAACACGACCATGCCCGGTTGGAGGCTCAGCGGCGCAAGCCAGCGGTCGGTCTGCTCTGTCAGACCCTGCAGCAGTTCGTGGGCCGTGTGCCTCTTCTCTCCTAAGCTGAGTAGTTTCAGCACGGCCTGCTGACGCTTGCCCACCGCTGTGCTGCCACGCCGCGCGACACCGACTGCTGGCGACGTGCTGCTGCTGACACATCTTGATTGCGAGACAGAGGTTGCGTAGGAGGAGGAGGAGGAGGGTGGTTTAGTGGAGGAAGCATACACCGCCGCAGATACCACCACCGAGCTGGGGCCCGCAATTCTGGGGGTGGGTAGGACGTGAGCGGTCCCAGGCTCTGACTCTTTCCCAGCCTCCACTAAATTCACCCAATGTGCCGTCAGGGAGATATAGTGGCCCTGCCCGCCTGTGCTTGTCCACGTGTCCGTTGTTAAGTTGACCTTGGCAGTAACCGCGTTGGTGAGGGCGCGTACAATGTTGCGGGAGACGTGGTCGTGCAGGGCTGGGACGGCACATCGGGAAAAGTAGTGGCGACTGGGAACCGAGTAGCGCGGGGCCGCCGCCGCCATCATACCTTTAAAAGCCTCCGTTTCCACAAGCCTATATGGCAGCATCTCCAGGCTGATCAATTTGGCTATGTGCACGTTTAACGCTTGAGCGTGCGGGTGCGTGGCGGCGTACTTGCGCTTGCGCTCCAACACTTGCGCCAGTGACGGCTGGACGGTGCGCTGAGAGACATTGGTGAATGGGGCCGAGCACAGCGGAGGTGAGGGTGTGGGTGCAGGCCAGGAGACGGTAGTGCCTGTGTCCTGAGAGGGGGGTTGGATCTCAGTGGCAGGTTGGGGCACAGGGGGAGAGGCAGCGGTGCAAACCGGAGGCGGTGAACGGCCTTCGTCCCACCTTGTGGGGTGCTTGGCCATCATTTGTCTGCGCATGCTGGTGGTGGTGAGGCTGGTGGTGGTGGCTCCCCGGCTGATCTTGGCGCGACAAAGGTTGCACACCACTGTTCGTCGGTTGTCTGCACTCTCAGTGAAAAACTGCCAGACCTTTGAGCACCTCGGCCTCTGCAGGGTGGCATGGCGCGAGGGGGCGCTTTGGGAAACAGTTGGTGGATTATTCGGTCTGGCCCTGCCTCTACCCCTGGCCACCGCACTGCCTCTTCCAACCTGCCCTGCTGCTGCACTTGCCTCCCCCTCTGAAGACCTGTCCTCAGTAGGCTTAGCAAACCAGGTGGGGTCAGTCACCTCATCGTCCTGCTGCTCTTCCTCCGAATCCTCTGTGCGCTCCTCCCTCGGACTTACTCCAATTACTACTACCTGAGTGATAGACAACTGTGACTCATCGTCATCTTCCTCCTCACCCACTGAAAGCTCTTGAGACAGTTGCCGGAAGTCCCCAGCCTCATCCCCCGGACCCCGGGAACTTTCCAAAGGTTGGGCATCGGTCACGACAAACTCCTCCGGTGGGAGAGGAACCATTGCT
This sequence comes from Eleutherodactylus coqui, assembly GCF_035609145.1. NCBI lineage: Eukaryota > Metazoa > Chordata > Amphibia > Anura > Eleutherodactylidae > Eleutherodactylus > Eleutherodactylus coqui. The sequence continues at coordinate 166,781,800 of NC_089839.1, read as the reverse complement.
GGCCATTCTGGACAGGGGCCCGGGAACAGTTCCTGGGAGTCTGCCTGCTCCTCAGAATGTGTCATTGTAATTGAGTGAGGAGGCTGGGAGGAAGGAGGAGCAGCAGCCAGAGGATTCAGAGTTGCAGCAGTGGACGGCGCAGAACTCTGGGTGGTCGATAGATTGCTGGATGCACTTTCTGCCATCCACGATAGGACCTGCTCACACTGCTCATTTACTAATAAAGGTCTACCGCGTGGACCCATTAATTGTGAGATGAATGTGGGGACGCCAGAAACATACCTCTCTCCTAATCCCGCAGCAGTCGGCTGCGATACACCTGGATCTGGAGCTCGGCCTGTGCCCACACCCTGACTTGGGCCTCTGCATCCTCGGCCGCATCCACGTCCTCTAGGCCTACCCCTACCCCTCAGCATGGTGTTTTACCAGTAGTGCAGAAACAGAACGCTGTAATTAAATGTGCCGCTTATTGGCCTGTGGTTGGAGGCTGACTTTGCTTACGGAACGCACAGCAGAGGCAGGAAAGAATTTTGCGCAAGCCTGCTGTAACACTTAGCTGGCTGCGTATGAATTAGGACAATTACCCCCAGCAGAGACCCAGTACACAGAGGACGGTCACAGGCAGCCCAAATAGATTTTTTTTCCCAAATGTTTTTGGAAAGGCCCACTGCCTATATACACTAAATATGTCTTCTGTCCCTGCCTCACCACTACTGGCCCTGGACAATGTAAAATTACTGCAGACTGTTTCACTGTGGACAGGAATACAGCGGTGATGTAAGAGGCAACACAGAGGCAGGAAAGAATTTTGCGCAAGCCTGCTGTAACACTTAGCTGGCTGCGTATGAATTAGGACAACTACCCCCAGCAGAGACCCAGTACACAGAGGACGGTCACAGGCAGCCCAAATAGATTTTTTTGCCAAATGTTTTTGGAAAGGCCCACTGCCTATATACACTAAATATGTCTTCTGTCCCTGCCTCACCACTACTGGCCCTGGACAATGTAAAATTACTGCAGGACGCAATGCTCTGCATGGCCGATATACAAAAAAAAAAAAAAAGTGCAACACTGCAAAAAGCAGCCTCCACACTACTGCACACGGTTAGATGTGGCCCTAAGAAGGACCGTTGGGGTTCTTGAAGCCTAAAATAACTCCTAACGCTCTCCCTATAGCAGCTCCGGCACCAGCAGCACTTTCCCTGAACTATGTCAGAATGCATCTGTGGCGAGCCGCGGGAGGGGCCGATTTATATACTCGGGTGACACCTGATCTCGCCAGCCACTCACTGCAGGGGGGTGGTATAGGGCTTGAACGTCGCAGGGGGAAGTTGTAATGCCTTCCCTGTCTTTCTTTTCGCCAGAAAAGCGCGCTAACGTCTCAGAGATGAAAGTGAAAGTAACTCGAACATCGCGTGGTACTCGTCTCGAGTAACGAGCATCTCGAACACGCTAATACTCGAACGAGTATCAAGCTCGGACGAGTACGTTCGCTCATCTCTACTGACAGTTAATTTTCCTGAGTGAATACACTGGCAAAAAAAAACTATTTAACAGATTTGCTCTCTTCTCATCACTAGAGATGAGCGAACGTACTCGTCCGAGCTTGATCTACTGCTGCAACTCTGAATCCTCTGGCTGCTGCTCCTCCTTCCTCCCAGCCTCCTCACTCCATTACAATGACACATTCTGAGGAGCAGGCAGACTCCCAGGAACTGTTCTCGGGCCCCTGCCCAGAATGGGCAGCAATGGTTCCTATCCCACCGGAGGAGTTTGTCGTGACCGATGCCCAACCTTTGGAAAGTTCCCGGGGTCCGGGGGATGAGGCTGGGGACTTCCGGCAACTGTCTCAAGAGCTTTCAGTGGGTGAGGAGGACGACGACGATGAGACACAGTTGTCTATCACTCAGGTAGTAGTAATTGTAGTAAGTCCGAGGGAGGAGCGCACAGAGGATTCAGAGGAAGAGCAGCAGGACGATGAGGTGACTGACCCCACCTGGTTTGCTAAGCCTACTGAGGACAGGTCTTCAGAGGGGGAGGCAAGTGCAGCAGCAGGGCAGGTTGGAAGAGGCAGTGCGGTGGCCAGGGGTAGAGGCAGGGCCAGACCGAATAATCCACCAACTGTTTCCCAAAGCGCCCCCTCGCGCCATGCCACCCTGCAGAGGCCGAGGTGCTCAAAGGCCTGGCAGTTTTTCACTGAGAGTGCAGACGATCGACGAACAGTGGTGTGCAACCTTTGTCGCGCCAAGATCAGCCGGGGAGCCGCCACCACCACCAGCCTCACCACCACCAGCATGCGCAGACATATGATGGCCAAGCACCCCACAAGGTGGGACGAAGGCCGTTCAGCGCCTCCGGTTTGCACCACTGCCTCTCCCCCTGTGCCCCAACCTGCCACTAAGATCCAACACCCCTCTCAGGACACAGGCAGTACCGTCTCCCGGCCTGCACCCACACCCTCACCTCCACTGTCCTCGGCCCCATCCACCAATGTCTCTCAGCGCACCGTCCAGCCGTCGCTAGCGCAAGTGTTGGAGCGCAAGCGCAAGTACGCCGCCACGCACCCGCACGCTCAAGCGTTAAACTTGCACATAGCCAAATTGATCACCCTGGAGATGCTGCCGTATAGGCTTGTGGAAACGGAGGCTTTCAAAAGCATGATGGCGGCGGCGGCCCCGCGCTACTCGGTTCCCAGTCGCCACTACTTTTCCCGATGTGCCGTCCCAGCCCTGCACGACCACGTCTCCCGCAACATTGTACGCGCCCTCACCAACGCGGTTACTGCCAAGGTCGACATAACAACGAACACGTGGACAAGCACAGGCGGGCAGGGCCACTATATCTCCCTGACGGCACATTGGGTGAATTTAGTGGAGGCTGGGACAGAGTCAGAGCCTGGGACCGCTCACGTCCTACCCACCCCCAGAATTGCGGGCCCCAGCTCAGTGGTGGTATCTGCGGCGGTGTATGCTTCCTCCACTAAACCACCCTCCTCCTCCTCCTCCTACGCAACCTCTGTCTCGCAATCAATATGTGTCAGCAGCAGCATGTCGCCAGCAGTCGGTGTCGCGCGGCGTGGCAGCACAGCGGTGGGCAAGCGTCAGCAGGCCGTGCTGAAACTACTCAGCTTAGGAGAGAAGAGGCACGCAGCCCACGAACTGCTGCAGGGTCTGACAGAGCAGACCGACCGCTGAGCCTCCAATCGGGCATGGTTGTGTGTGACAACGGCCGTAACCTGGTGGCGGCTCTGCAGCTCGGCAGCCTCACGCACGTGCCATGCCTGGCCCACGTCTTTAATTTGGTGGTTCAGCGCTTTCTGAAAAGCTACCCACGCTTGTCAGACCTGCTCGGAAAGGTGCGCCGGCTCAGCGCACATTTCCGCAAGTCCCACACCGACGCTGCTACCCTGCGCACCCTGCAACATCGGTTTAATCTGCCAGTGCACCGACTGCTGTGCGATGTGCCCACACGGTGGAACTCCACGCTCCACATGTTGGCCAGGCTCTATGAGCAGCGTAGAGCTATAGTGGAATACCAACTCCAACATGGGCGGTGCAGTGGGAGTCAGCCTCCTCAATTCTTTACAGAAGAGTGGGCCTGGTTGGCAGACATCTGCCAGGTCCTTGGAAACTTTGAGGAGTCTACTCAGATGGTGAGCGGCGATGCTGCAATCATTAGCGTCACCATTCCTCTGCTATGCCTCTTGAGAAGTTCCCTGCAAAGCATAAAGGCAGACGCTTTGCGCTCGGAAACGGAGGCGGGAGAAGACAGTATGTTGCTGGATAGTCAGAGCACCCTCATGTCTATATCTCAGCGCGTTGAGGAGGAGCATGAGGAGGATGAGGAGGAGGGGGAAGAGACAGCTTGGCCCACTGCTGAGGGTACCCATGCTGCTTGCCTGTCATCCTTTCAGCGTGTATGGCCTGAGGAGGAGGAGGATCCTGAAAGTGATCTTCCTAGTGAGGACAGCCATGTGTTGCGTACAGGTACCCTGGCACACATGGCTGACTTCATGTTAGGATGCCTTTCTCGTGACCCTCGCGTTACACGCATTCTGGCCACTACGGATTACTGGGTGTACACACTGCTCGACCCACGGTATAAGGAGAACCTTTCCACTCTCATACCCGAAGAGGAAAGGGGTTCGAGAGTGATGCTATACCACAGGACCCTGGCGGACAAGCTGATGGTAAAATTCCCATCCGACAGCGCTAGTGGCAGAAGGCGCAGTTCTGAGGGCCAGGTAGCAGGGGAGGCGCGGAGATCAGGCAGCATGTACAGCACAGGCAGGGAAACACTCTCTAAGGCCTTTGACAGCTTTCTGGCTCCCCAGCAAGACTGTGTCACCGCTCCCCAGTCAAGGCTGAGTCGGCGGGAGCACTGTAAAAGGATGGTGAGGGAGTACGTAGCCGATCGCACGACCGTCCTCCATGACGCCTCTGCCCCCTACAACTACTGGGTGTCGAAGCTGGACACGTGGCCTGAACTCGCGCTGTATGCCCTGGAGGTGCTTGCTTGTCCTGCGGCTAGCGTCTTGTCAGAGAGGGTCTTTAGTGTGGCTGGGGGAATCATCACGGATAAGTGTACCCGCCTGTCAACCAACAGTCCCAACAGGCTTACACTTATCAAGATGAACAAAGCCTGGATTTCCCCAGACTTCTCTTCTCCACCAGCGGACAGCAGCTGTACCTAAACAATACGTAGGCTGCACCCGCGGATGGAAGAATCGTTCTCTATCACCATAAAAAACGTGGACCTTTTAGCTTCATCAATCTGTGTATTGTATTCATCCTCCTCCTCCTGCTCCTCCTCCTGAAACCTCACGTAATCACGCCGAACGGGCAATTTTTCTTAGGCCCACAAGGCTCAGTCATATAATTTTTGTAAACAATTTTTATACGTTTCAATGCTCATTAAAGCGTTGAAACTTGCCCCTGAACCAATTTTTATTTTAACTGGGCTGCCTCCAGGCCTAGTTACAAATTAAGCCACATTAACCAAAGCGATTAATGGGTTTCACCTGCCCTCTTGGTTGGGCATGGGCAATTTTTCTGAGGTACATTAGTACTGTTGGTACACCAATTTTTTGGGACCCTCGCCTACGGTGTAATCCAATTAATTTTTTGCCCACCTGCATTAAAGCTGACGTTACATCAGCTGTGCTGGGCACTGCAATGGGATATATTTATGTACCGCCGGTGAGTTCCAGGGAGCCACCCATGCTGTCGGTCCACACGGAGTTGTAACTGCATGTGTCCACTTCTAAAGAACCCCAGTCTGACTGGGGCATGCAGTGTGGGCCGAATCCCACCTGCATTAAACATGACAGTACCTCAGCTGTGATGGGCACTGCAATGGGATATATTTATGTACCGCCGGTGGCTTCCTGGCACCCACCCATGCTGTGGGTCCACACAGAGTTGTAACTGCATGTGTCCACTTCTAAAGAACCCCAGTCTCACTGGGGCATGCAATGTGGGCTGAAGCCCACCTGCATTAAACATGACATTACCTCAGCTGTGCTGGGCACTGCAATGGGATATATTTATGTACCGCGGTGGGTTCCAGGGAGCCACCCATGCTGTCGGTCCACACGGAGTTGTAACTGCATGTGTCCACTTCTAAAGAACCCCAGTCTCACTGGGGCGTGCAGTGTGGGCCGATGCCCACCTGCATTAAACATGACATTACCTCAGCTGTGCTGGGCACTGCAATGGGATATATTTATGTACCGCCGGTGGCTTCCTGGTACCCACCCATGCAGTCGGTCCACACGGAGTTGTAACTGCATGTGTCCACTTCTAAAGAACCCCAGTCTGACTGGGGCATGCAGTGTGGGCCGAAGCCCACCTGCATTAAACATGACATTACCTCAGCTGTGCTGGGCACTGCAATGGGATATATTTATGTACCGCCGGTGGGTTCCAGGGAGCCACCCATGCTGTCGGTCCACACGGAGTTGTAACTGCATGTGTCCACTTCTAAAGAACCCCAGTCTCACTGGGGCGTGCAGTGTGGGCCGAAGCCCACCTGTATTAAACATGACATTACCTCAGCTGTGCTGGGCACTGCAATGGGACATATTTATGTACCGCCGGTGGCTTCCTGGCACCCACCCATGCTGTCGGTCCACAGGGACTTCACAATAGGGAGTTGTACCTGCCTGTGTCTATGAATTAAAAACCACGGTCAGGTTGGGGCATGCAGTGTGGGCCGAAGCCCACCTGCATTTAATCTGACGTTAGCTCTGTTGTCCAGGGCACTGCAATGGGATACATTTATGTAGAGCCGGTGGGTTCCAGGGAGCCACCCATGCTGTGCGTGCACACGGAATTCCCATTGTGGAATTGTACCTGCCTGTGACTATTTATAAAAAACCCCGGTCTGACTGGGGCATGCAGACACCTTGACAGAATGAATAGTGTGTGGCACATAGGTTCCCCATTGCTATGCCCACGTGTGCAGCTCCAGATGGAGGTGGCACTGGATTATATTTCTCATTGCTTCTGTACAGCATTGTGGGCTATCGCCCCACCCCTTTTAAAGAGGGTCGCTGCCTAGCCGTGCCAACCCTCTGCAGTGTGTGCCTGCGGTTCCTCCTCATGGTGGACGCACTTATAAATAGACATGAGGGTGGTATGGCATGAGGGCAGCTGAAGGCTGCGCAGGGACAATTTGGTGTGCGCTGTGGACACTGGGTTGTGCAGGGGGGGGGGTTGGGCCAGCCTCCTGATTGGCTGGAATCGGCACACGTGACGGGGTGGAGCTACGCGATGACGCGTACAAAGGGGCGGAGCCAAAACGACGCTGCTGCCGGACAGAGCCGAAGGCAGAAGACCCTTCTGCGCAAGCGCGTCTAATCGGGAGATTAGACGCTGAAGTTAGACGGAGCCATGGAGACGGGGACGCCAGCGCAGGGAAGGTAAGTGAATAACTTCTGTATGGCTCATATTTAATGCACGATGTATATTACAAAGTGCATTAATATGGCCATACAGAAGTGCTTAACCCCACTTGCTGCCGCGAGACAACCCCTTTAAGTCACAGAAGAAACTAAAGAAAGAGAGAAACTTAAGTCAGAAACTAAAGGTCAAAGCCAGAGAGAAAAGCTGGAAGTTAAAGCAAAGTGTACAGATATAGTCTCCTGTACTAATCCCCTGGGAAATGTCAAGAAATGTTTATTGCACTTAATTGTCATCAGTCATCCTGAAGTAACATAATTCAAGTTGTGTGAATATCTACATAGGAAAGTCTCCCTCTCTCTCTCTGAAAATAAAGCTGTTTTATGGTTTACTGTACCACCTGTCTCCTGGAGTCCCTTCTACAATTTGCAACATCTGCACTGAGGTACCACACTATATTCTCCAGGAACAAGGACTAATACCCCCATTTTTGTTTAGTTTTCTACTTTTATAATTAGTATTTTTGTTCAGAATCGGTTCCTACCCGTATACTGACTGGCGTCACGACAAAATAACACCTTACCCTACCCGACTCTGTGGGTAGCCGCTTATGTAAGAACTGCCATTTATCAATGTGCAGTGCTGAGCAAGGTCGCATTTTTGCATTGGAAAGGAGCAGCCATGCCACCGTGAGTACCATCATTTTGCTGCCCCTCTCCTCTCTCTGGCCTGCTGCACAACCAGGTCTCCGTTATTCTTACTATATCATAGTTTTCCTTAAACATCATAGGTCCCTGAAATTGTTTTTAAGGACCCTCCACCTACCTCCAACTTTGTCATTAGTGCTAGTGTGCACCATGACTGCTAAATCCTTACCGACGCCTTCAAGTATTCTGTAAATCCGATCCACGATGTGTCGAACTCGAGCGCCAGTAAGACAACACACGATTAGACGATCTGGTCTTTGTGGCAGATTGCCTAGTCTGTCCTTCTAATTATTGAGTTCCCCACTCTCAGAACTTGTCTAAAGTAATCCAATTTTAAGTCACACACCCAATAATCACACTTTAAATTAAGCAAGTGTCGCCACACTCCAACTGTTGTTTGATTTAAAGAAGTTGTCCCGCGCCGAAACGGTTTTTTTTTTTTTTCAACCCCCCCCCCCCCGTTCGGCGCGAGACAACCCCGATGCAGGGACGTACAGAAAGCTTACCGGAGCGCTTACCTTAATCCCCGCGCTCCGGTGACTTCTATACTTACCTGTGAAGATGGCCGCCGGAATCCTCTTCCTCCGTGGACCGCAGCTCTTCTGTGCGGTCCATTGCCGATTCCAGCCTCCTGATTGGCTGGAATCGGCACGTGACGGGGCGGAGCTACACGGAGCCTGCATTCTGCACGAGCGGCTCCATTGAAGAGAGCAGAAGACCAGGACTGCGCAAGCGCGGCTAATTTGGCCATCGGAGGGCGAAAATTAGTCGGCACCATGGAGACGAGGACGCCAGCAACGGAGCAGGTAAGTAAAAAACTTTTTATAACTTCTGTATGGCTCATAATTAATGCACAATGTATATTACAAAGTGCATTATTATGGCCATACAGAAGTGTATAGACCCACTTGCTGCCGCGGGACAACCCCTTTAAATAGATATCAGCAGAAGTGACTCCTGCAATGAAACCTCCATTTGGAAAAGACCCAGCAAGTTCAGCAGGTACAATTTATCAGACCTTAATTAGGTGACCCCACCCTTAATCAATCACCTGTGCAGTGCATTGGAGATTGCACAGACTACCAACCTCTATGTGTTTTATTAAAAGTGACAATATATGTGTTTTTAAATATAACAATGTAACCCCCGAATTTACCCCGTTAGCACAATGTATTAGACTCTAGAAAAGACAAATAGAGTTATAAAACCACTGTGACTTGATATACAACAAATGAATAAATACAAATAATAGTAAGCAGAGATTACACCCAATTTTCAGTCACACACACTTAAAACAACCACACTTGAAATCAAACACATGTTGCCACGCTCCAACATTCGCTTTGTTGTTTGGTTTAAATAGTTATAAGCAGCAGTAACACTGTTTGCGAAGGACCTAGCAAGTTCAGCATGTTATATATGGCTAGGTCATGTGGTGCAGGCAACCACTGAAACTGCTGCTCATATGTAAGATGGAGGACACATTGGGTGACATTATCAAGGTGCCCTGGCTGATGATTGACTGCATGCTGACCTATGTAGCATGCATTATTGAAAATTCAATTTTTGCACAGATTTCACTAAAAATCAGGTAGGACACAATTCCATTTAGCTAAAATCATGGCAATTAAATTGCTGGGCCAATCAAGATGAGCAACACTAGTGATGAGTAGGGCTGGGTCTTATTTACCCAGCACTACTGCACTTTATTGAAGAAGAGAGGCTTAAGGCTCATTTATAAGCAAAGATAATCTTTCAAATGACTGAACGATTGAAAGATTTTGCGATCCATTTGCATGAAGTGTTAATGGCCAGTAATTGCTATTAACACTTTATCATCTTCATTTGCATGTAAATGAGCCTCCATGAGCTGTCTGCAGAGCCCAGCTTGTGATTAGATACATGCCCAGTTATGTGAGCAGCTGCATTGTTCTCATAGGGACTGTCCGCAGAATACAATGTAATCTGCTTGCTCCCTGCAGAGAACACAGCCTGCTATCTACTGGAGATAAATGCAAACTACTTTGTCTCCAGTAGGTGATCGATGGATTTTAAGTTCACCTTAAAATCATCATTCAAACGAAAAGTGAACGATTCCTGCATTTACATGTAATGATTATCGCTCAAATTCGGTCATTTGAACAACTTTTGAGCGATAATCGTTACGTGTAAATGGGCCTTTTGATCCTGCTGAACTCCACAACTGTGCTGCGTGGATGTTAGTATTACTCCTGTGCAACACAGCATTGGAGTTCAGAGTTGCAATTGCATGATGGGACGGTGGTTTGCTGAAATCAGAGCTCTTCTTGTGCAACAAAGTGCAGGCAACTATTCATTTGGGATACAAGCAACCCCGGCGAGTGCTGGCGAGAAGGATGATTTTTTTATAGGCTGCACAAAAAATGTGATCAGCTGACAAACAAGCATTTGCTTGTTAGACAGCTGATCACTGCCTTGTTTCAAGTGGGCAATGGTTGTGTGAAGGAGCATTTACAATCATTGTCCCATGCTGAAGGGCCTTAAGTCAGCGAAGATCATGTGATAAGGGATAGTATACATTGGAGTCCTTTCAAAAATGTTCTGTAAGACCTAATAGTGTCTTCAAGCCTTTCTTCTTTATAGCTAACAGTACAGCATACAGGTTACATGACCTTTGACTCTATGAACCATTTCTAAATACTTGGAAAACATTTAAATCTTTACCTGTGCCCTTCTGATGTTTCCACTTCTTTCCAACAAGAATACGAATTGTGAATTTTCTTTGCCCAGGGCTGGATTTCTTTTGGCAAAGCTAACAGCGTCAGTCTTAAAAATATAATTCACAATAACTGTTATTGTTAATCTATGTGATCCTTCCAAGGAACGGAATATTTTTCTTTCAGCAGAACATTTCAGGTGCATTATACAGAGCTAATCCTAAAACACATTACTTTAGTGAGGCATGTTTATTATCCTATCTATTATCACAATTACGAAGCTCCGTAAAGTAAATGATATTTCTGTGCAGAGGACCGTACGTGATAAAAGATGACAAGAGGAGCCTGTGATGTGGTTTCATTAGAAGCTTCGCCTTGTCTGCCTCTTGTTAATGCTCTAGTGTTTGAACATCCTTCTTTATCTTGAGATCATTTTGCTCTAGAGATCAGTTTAATTGAACAATGAAACCACTGTTGCTTGTGAGCCACTTGACACACTTACCTATTGCAGCGTGCGGTTGATTAACTCAATTGCTCAGGATTGGAGCAGTTAATTGGATCATAATCTTGTTAGCAAACCTGTCTTATTCGCCCACATTTGCAAAGTGGAAATTCTAGTGCTTAAAGCGGTATCCTATCTCAGAAATGTGGATATGTTATAAATGTCTGATGGGGAGAAACTATTTGGTTATGTCCTGCAAGTGATGAGTGCCGGAGTGGGCTGTCAACAAACTGCTTTACCCTGGCTGGGGTATTTAGATCCTGGGCTACGGCAGCAAGCTGAATATTAGTACTAGGTGAAGGAAATTATAGCTAAAGGGGCTGTCCAAGATTACACATTATCTCCTATCTAAAGGATAGGTGATAACTTGCTGATTGGTGGGGGTCTCACCACTGAGGCCGCTGCCGAACTCAAAAATGTGCCACCCCATCCTCCTCACTGTTGGGTTGCTGTAACCTCCAGTGTGACGAGGAGACTGAATGGAGCTCTGTTCACACAAGTGCTATAATACTTTATTCATTTTCAATGGGACTGCAGATATTGCCGAACGGCAAGCTCTTGAGTGTATCCATCAGCCTCATTGAAATAAAGGGAGTGCCGACCACTCATGCTTGGCTAGCACTCTATTTACTCAGATGTCACTGCAGGTAAAAGAGACCCCTGTTTTTGAGATCAGATAGGGGATAATGTGTAATCTAGGTACAACCCCTATAAGGATCACACCTTCCGGAATAAGCCAGGTGTGGTCTCTTTTAGGTAGAGACTGAATAGAGAGAATTTCCGCACATATGTGCACCCTTCTTAATTCAAGTCTATTGGCGTTGCAAAAAGAACCAAGGAAATTTGCTCAGCTCGTTCCATAACTGCCATGGTATATGGCCACTTCTTCATTCAGTCTTCCACCTCACCTTGAACCGACGTTTTCCTGATTGGTGGGTGGGTGTCAGATTTTTATGACATATCCAGAGATCCAGAGGAAAGCCCCTTTTTAACATATAGAAGAAATATTCTTTAGATTAGGTTATATGGCATTTATTTATAGCACTCAGTGTAAATTCTTGTCAGTTAGCATGACTATGGGAGTTTTCACTCTGAAAATCATCATTTTTCCGATGAATCCACTCTTGATTTTGTCTATATTAAACTTTTCATACAATGGAAATCAACTTTTTAAAGTTGTGCTAGTTAGTAAGCACTGGTCACTTAGCTAACCTACCTTGTTACCTATGGTTGAAGTTTCTTGGTCTCCTAAAAGTGACAGATGAGTATTTATTAGTGGCATGACATGCCAATGGTTTTATTAATTTATGCACAGCATAATTGGATCGTATGAAGTTAGAAAAAAATGGTTTGCATTTTTTCAGCAGTCTTGTCCAATGCCTGTGTTTAGTATTGCAGCCCAGTCCCATTGACTTGAACCAAACACAGCCAATAGACATTAGTGTCTCTGTTCTTGGAAAACTGGGCAAAAACAGCACTTTTCTAATCTTACATGACCACTTTAAATAAGTCCAAAATGAACTACTTAATAAAAGATAATATTTGTCGAGCTCAATCCGAATTGATGCTCCCAACACCCAGAAGTCCTGAAGTGACCACTTGGTCTTTAATTCTCTGCTGTCTGGAACCAAGTCAATGAGCATTATGCTTCATGTTCACCCAGCTATCTGATGAAGAGGTCTGTGAAACTCGAAACACATTACATTTGCTGGCTCTAAAATGAAAGTATCTTCAGTTTTCTCATATACCATTGACTTTATTATTCATTCAAGCAAACAAGCAACAAATAGGTTGCGCCAGAGTCCAGTTTTTTCCCAAGTCTTCTCTTCATCACAGGAAATATTACTTGACTGAAGGAGAAGTAGATATTTGGAACAAATTTTCAGCAGGCATGGTTTGAAAATCAACTATGAGACTAGTTTCACACATTCCTTTTTGCAAAAACTTCACTTTTTTACATTTTTCTGCTTCCAAATGTTGGCTGTACAGTAGGTTAATAGTAAAATATGAAAACCCTACAAATATTGTCTTTTTGTAGTAGTGTTTTTCTCTCATTTTTGCACCAATGGCATTATTTCCATAATTGCAGTATTCTCTGGGTTTGGTATTTTCCTGCCTTTTTTCAGTAGGGTTCTCTATAGGAAAAAACACCAGGAAAAAACAAGTAATCATTTAAAAAACACATGCAATTTATGTGTTTTTTTTATTAATCCAAAGAATGATAGGAAAATGACAGTGGAAAAAAGTATGATCTGGGGAATTTTGGGCACCATTTTTTGACAGCTTTTCTTCCCTTCTCTGCTTTAAAGATACAACAAATTTATCAAATTTCACATGGCGTAATAAACTTTAAATATGTCTACATATGTAGAGTCCCTTCGCACACCGACCAGCCATCGAAGAGAGATTACAACAAAAGTCACATGTCATAAATGAATCTAAAAACCTCACTCCACTCGAACTCCGCCCCCTTTTCTAGACACTTTTGAAAAGTGGAATAAGAGTTGTAACATTTCATCTTTTTATTGCAAATAAATGGTAAATTTGTTTAAATTGATTTGCACCAAAAAAGAATTCTGGCACAGTTCCAGTAACAAATGTGCCCTGTTATTTGAAGGAAGCCTGAGTGAATTTAACCCCTTAATGTTCCATGCCGTACAGTTATATCATGGAGGTTTGGGGTTTGTATGGCGGGGGATTGGCGGTCGATTCCACTCCATACAATCTGGGTGCTGACTGTTTCTCACAGCTGACACCTGACTGCAACAGCTGCAATCAGCACTCCTGCTGATTGCAGCTGTTAACCCTTTATATTCTGTTGTCAATTCTGACAGTGACATCTGAATGCCCCGATCGGTGTTCAGTGGTCCTGAACGTCTCCCCGTGATTAGATTGCGGTTTGCCGCTCCATTGCCATTGCTGCTGGGGGCCCTCTGAAAGTATGTGGCATGGCTTAATAGTTTGCCTTTCAGTTTAAGGTATAATGTAATACTATGGTATTACATCACACTGCAGGATTGATCAAGCCATCGCAGGTTCATGGCCTGGATGGCCAACTTCCAAAAGCCTATGCAGAAATTAATAAGTCAGCACCACCAAAACCCTATTAAACTCTGATCTACAGCCACCTTTACGTGTTTTGCTTGCGGAGTCCTCAGGGGGAACGACAAACAGGCCTCTTTATTTTAAATATTATTTGATGTTGTCTTTTTGAATAATAAAGTATTTAGATTATATGGGGTTTTTTTTGCCTTTGGCAATTAGAATTGTTTTTGGTCACCTTGTCTCCAAAAAATGGTTTCGTTTCCACTATCGACATTATGGCGCTTTACTGCTACGTGCCAGATAGATAGGGCAGTACCTATCTTCCCTTTTTTATTTCAAAGGCAAACTACTCGAGCAAGTAGTGTCTTATGCGAGTACCTGCCCGCTCGTCTCTAAAGATTCGGGTGCTGGAGGGGGAGAGCGGTGAGTTGTGGGAGTGAGCAGGGGGGAGCAGGGGGGAGAGAGAGATCTCCCCCCCGTTCCTCTCCGCTCTCCCCCGCCACTCCCCGCACCCGAATCTTTAGAGACGAGCGGGCAGGTACTCGCATAAGGCACTACTCGCTCGAGTAGTTTGCCTTAGCGAGTAAGCTCCCTCATCTCTAATGCATACTAGTCTAAAAAAAAACAAAAAACTCCAGTTCATGCGCTAACACCCTCCATAGCGGCGAGCATATTAGCGCGTGTGCGCCCGTGTATTTTTGCTCTTACAAGGGACAAATCACAGAAAATGAATCTTGCTCTAATATGTCCAAAAATATTAATCTGGATCCAAGATGCGTGTACATCACCTAAAGAACATAGCTAAAGCATATTCCTCTCTATTCTCATGATCAGTCCCGGGGCAGTACAAAAAAGCCAAAGGGAAGGGGAACCTCACTATCCCGCACAATGCTGGTAATCCCAAAGTCTTCAATAGTGACTTTTCTGTTTTGGCTAAAGCATACTTGTAATTCTGGTAATAATGCTGCTTTATACTTTTCTACGCTGATTGCAGCTTCTGGAACTTATAAATGATAAAATTACTGCTCTAGCCTTTCTAAAACAAGTTTCTACATGATTCTGGTATCCATGACTTAAGAAGGGAATTTGGTTCTGTCATACAATAAATCTGAACATTTTTAGCAATGGATCACTGCTGTTGTGATTGAAATTGAATCAGCTCATTGAGTTAGAGATGGATGAGTATAAAATCACATTATGTCATCACATAACTGCGCTCTGTGCTGGGTTTTTTTACATTGAATTCTGAAATTGGTTTCAACATAAATTGATAGGAACACAGAATATTATACTAACATTTCAATTCTTGGCTTGTCATAAAACCACAAATTGTACCTACACAATTAATAAAATCACTGAATTGTTCATTTTCAGGTATTTAATTATGTCCTAGTAGTTTTCTGAAAGTTGAGAGTTTTAACTAATGAAAGTTTCACTATTAAAGAGGTTTTCCAGGATAACAAAAACATTTCCTTTGCAAAAAAAACTTGCTTGAATAAAAAAAATATAGATCTAAAAAATACCTACATATTCCCATTCTCAATTCTGCTTTCACTGGCTGCTGTCCAAAATGTTGGTGTTACATCAGTGTAGGGCTTATCCTTTGTCCTTTGTGGCCTACATGGGCATAGCTGGACGGATATACACACAACTGGAGATGAGCGAGCACCAAAATGCTCAGGTACTCGTTACCCGGGACGAAATTATCGCGATGCTCGAGGGTTCGTTTTCGAGTAACGAACCCCATTGAAGTCAATGAGCGACTCGAGCATTTTTGTATATCGCCGATGCTCGCTAAAGTTTCCATTTGTGAAAATCTGGGCAATTCAAGAAAGTGATGGGAACGACACTCCGCTGCCACTTCTCCTGGGTTACATGCTGCCCAACCCCCCCCCCTCCCCCGCACGACGCAGTGTCCACAGCGCACACCAAAGTGTCCCTGCGCAGCCTTCAGCTGCACTCATGCCACACCACCCTCATGTCTATTTATAAGTGCATCTGCCATGAGGAGGAACCGCAGGCACACACTGCAGAGGGTTGGCACGGCTAGGCAGCGACCCTCTTTAAAAGGGGCGGGGCGATAGCCCACAATGCTGTACAGAAGCAAGGAGAAATATAATCCTGTACCACCGCCATCAGGAGCTGCACACGTGGGCATAGCAATGGGGAACCTATGTGCCACACACTATTCATTCTGTCAAGGTGTTTGCATGCCCCAGTCAGACCGCGGTTTTTTATAAATAGTCACAGGCAGGTACAACTCCGCAATGGGAATTCCGTGTGCACCCACAGCATGGGTGGCTCCCTGGAACCCACCGGCTGTACATTAATGTATCCCATTGCAGTGCCCATCACAGCTGAGGTAACGTCCGATTAAATGCAGGTGGGCTTCGACCCACACTGCATGCCCCAGTCAGACTGGGGTTCTTTAGAAGTGGACACATGCAGTTACAACTCCCTGTGGACCCACAGCATGGGTGGCTTCTTGGAACCCACCGACGGTACATAAATGTATCCCATTGCAGTGCACATCACAGCTGAGGTAACGTCCGATTAAATACAGGTGGGCTTCGGCCCACACTGCATGCCCCAGTCAGACTGGGGTTCTTTAGAAGTGGACACATGCAGTTACAACTCCGTGTGGACCGACAGCATGGGTGGGTGCCAGGAAGCCACCGGCGGTACATAAATATATCCCATTGCATTGCCCATCACAGCTGAGGTAATGTCATGTTTAACGCAGGTGGGCTTCGGCCCACACTGCATGCCCCAGTCAGACTGGGGTTCTTTAGAAGTGGACACATGCAGTTACAACTCCCTGTGGACCCACAGCATGGGTGGCTTCCTGGAACCCACCGGCGGTACATAAATATATCCCATTGCAGTGCCCAGCACAGCTGATGTAATGTCAGCTTTAATGCAGGTGGGCAAAAAATTAATTGGATTACACTGTAGGCGAGGGCCCCAAAAAATTGATGTACCAACAGTACTAATGTACCTGAGAAAAACTGCCCATGCCCAACCAAGAGGGCAGGTAAAACCCATTAATCGCTTTGGTTAATGTGGCTTAATTTGTAACTAGGCCTGGAGGCAGCCCAGTTAAAATAAAAATTGGTTCAGGTGAAAGTTTCAACGCTTTAATGAGCATTGAAACGTATAAAAATTGTTTAAAAAAATTATATGACTGAGCCTTGTGGGCCTAAGAAAAATTGCCCGTTCGGCGTGATTACATCAGGTTTCAGGAGGAGAAGCAGGAGGAGGAGGATGAATATTATACACAGATTGATGAAGCTAAAAGGTCCACGTTTTTGATGGTGATAGAGAACGATGCTTCCATCCGCGGGTGCAGCCTACGTATTGTTTAGGTATCGCTGCTGTCCGCTGGTGGAGAAGAGAAGTCTGGGGAAATCCAGGCTTTGTTCATCTTGATGAGTGTAAGCCTGTCGGCACTGTCGGTTGAAAGGCGGGTACGCTTATCTGTGGTGATTCCCCCAGCCGCACTAAACACCTTCTCTGACAAGACGCTAGCCGCAGGACAAGCAAGCACCTCCAGGGCATACAGCGCGAGTTCAGGCCACGTGTCCAGCTTCGACACCCAGTAGTTGTAGGGGGCAGAGGCGTCACGGAGGACGGTCGTGCGATCGGCTATGTACTCCCTCACCATCCTTTTACAGTGCTCCCGCCGACTCAGCCTTGACTGGGGAGCGGTGACACAGTCTTGCTGGGGAGCCAGAAAGCTGTCAAAGGCCTTAGAGAGTGTTCCCCTGCCTGCGCTGTACATGCTGCCTGATCTCTGCGCCTCCCCTGCTACCTGGCCCTCGAACTGCGCCTTCGGCCACTAGCGCTGTCGGATGGGAATTTTACCATCAGTTTGTCCGCCAGGGTCCTGTGGTAAAGCATCACTCTCGAACCCCTTTCCTCTTCGGGTATGAGAGTGGAAAGGTTCTCCTTATACCGTGGGTCGAGCAGTGTGTACACCCAATAATCCGTAGTGGCCAGAATGCGTGTAACGCGAGGGTCACTAGAAAGGCATCCTAACATGAAGTCAGCCATGTGTGCCAGGGTACCTGTACGCAACACATGGCTGTCCTCACTAGGAAGATCACTTTCAGGATCCTCCTCCTCCTCCTCCTCCTCCTCAGGGCATACACGCTGAAAGGATGACAGGCAAGCAGCATGGGTACCGTCAGCAGTGGGCCAAGCTGTCTCTTCCCCCTCCTCCTCATGCTCCTCCTCCTCCTCCTCAACACGCTGAGATATAGACAGGAGGGTGCTCTGACTATCCAGCGACATACTGTCTTCCCCCACCTCTGTTTCCAAGCGCAAAGCGTCTGCCTTTATGCTTTGCAGGGAACTTCTCAAGAGGCATAGCAGAGGAATGGTGACGCTAATGATTGCAGCATCGCCGCTCACCATCTGGGTAGACTCCTCAAAGTTTCCAAGGACCTGGCAGATGTCAGCCAACCAGGCCCACCCTTCTGTAAAGAATTGAGGAGGCTGACTCCCACTGCGCCGCGCAAGTTGGAGTTGGTATTCCACTATAGCTCTACGCTGCTCATAGAGCCTGGCCAACATGTGGAGCGTAGAGTTCCACCGTGTGGGCACGTCGCACAGCAGTCGGTGCACTGGCAGATTAAACCGATGTTGCAGGGTGCGCAGGGTGGCAGCGTCCGTGTGGGACTTGCGGAAATGTGCGCAGAGCCGGCGCACCTTTCCGAGCAGGTCTGACAAGCGTGGGTAGCTTCTCAGAAAGCGCTGAACCACCAAATTAAAGACGTGGGCCAGGCATGGCACGTGCGTGAGACTGCCGAGCTGCAGAGCCGCCACCAGGTTACGGCCGTTGTCACACACGACCATGCCCGGTTGGAGGCTCAGCGGCGCAAGCCAGCGGTCGGTCTGCTCTGTCAGACCCTGCAGCAGTTCGTGGGCCGTGTGCCTCTTCTGTCCTAAGCTGAGTAGTTTCAGCACGGCCTGCTGACGCTTGCCCACCGCTGTGCTGCCACGACGCGCGACACCGACTGCTGGCGACGTGCTGCTGCTGACACATCTTGATTGCGAGACAGAGGTTGCGTAGGAGGAGGAGGAGGAGGGTGGTTTAGTGGAGGAAGCATACACCGCCGCAGATACCACCACCGAGCTGGGGCCCACAATTCTGGGGGTGGGTAGGACGTGAGCGGTCCCAGGCTCTGACTCTGTCCCAGCCTCCACTAAATTCACCCAATGTGCCGTCAGGGAGATATAGTGGCCCTGCCCGCCTGTGCTTGTCCACGTGTCCATTGTTAAGTGGACCTTGGCAGTAACCGCGTTGGTGAGGGCACGTACAATGTTGCGGGAGACTTGGTCGTGCAGGGCTGGGACAGCACATCGGGAAAAGTAGTGGCGACTGGGAACT